>NC_141538.1:5965000-6565000 GCF_021556685.1 Rattus norvegicus | reverse complement strand
AGTGGGTTACCCATAACCCTGGAGAATCTAGTGGGTTTTCTCTCTTTTTTTATTGAATATTTTATTTATTTAAATTTCAAATGTTATCCCCTTTCTCTGTTTCCCCTCTGAAAACCCCTTATCCTACTCCCTTGGCCCTGCTTCTGTGAGGGTGCCACCTTACCCACCCACCCACTCCTGTCTCTCTGCCCTGGCATTCCCCTACACTGGGGCCTGAAGCCTTCACAGGAACAAAGGCCCCCGTTCCTTTGATGCCAGACAAGGCCATCATCTGCTACATATTTAGCTGGAGCCATGGGTCCCTCCATGTATACTCTTTTGTTGGTGGTTTAGTCCCTGGGATCTCTGGGGGGTCTGGTTGATTAATATTATTGATCTTCCTATGGGGTTTCAAACCCCTTCAGCTCCTTCAATTCTTTGCCTAACTCCTCCATTGGGGTCCTCATGCTCAGTTCAGTGGTTGGCTGTGAGCATCTGACTCTGTATTTGTCAGGCTCTGGCAGGACACAACTATATCATGCTACTGTCAGCAAGCACATCTTGTCATCTGCAATATTGTCAGGGTTTGGTGTTTGCATATGGGGTGGATCCCCAGGTGGGGCAGTCTCTGAATGGCTTTTCCTTCAGTCTCTGCTCCCCACTTAGTCTTGGTATTTCCTTTAAACGGGATCAAGTATGGATTAAAAAAGAAGAACTACCCTGCCAAACTTTACCAGTCATGATTCCAACAGTATCAAGGAACATTGTTTTTCCTAATAGCTAAGAGATAAGAAACTTGTGCTTATGATGTGGCTTCTTTCTACCTTTTCCAAAGTCAAAATCATGAAATCTTGTGCACTTTTATTTGAGATCATTTGGTCTTCCCAAGGTTTGTCCTAATTAATCCAAGCAAAGGACTGATATACAGATGGACATTGTGTGTTTAGACAGACTTTGCCTTGTTGGTCTTCTTAATGTAAAATTATGATTTTTATATTTGGGAAATTAAAACTTATACATTATGAAAATTTACCATCTCAATTGATTAAAAATAATTATGGTCTACATGGAAACCTTGTGCCCACATAAAATAGTAGAGTAGGACTCATTGGTTCTAGGTTTATAGTCAGGGGACTCACCCATTCACTCCATCAAAAGATGTGTGTTTCCTTGTACTGTTCCTTCCATACCTTGTTTGTTGTTAGCATCTGTGGTAAGTAACCCATCCGGTCTTGATAGCTAGCAAAGGAAAGGCTGCCACATTGTCAGGACATGCCTGAGACCTTCATCTGGCATAGCTTTAAGCAGTCACCTCAGATTTCATCCAAAGTAGTCAGTTTTGTTGAAAGTGCCATCAAGTACATTTTTTTGCCTAGACTTAAAAACCCTAAACTTCAAGACACAACATGGTACAATGTTCATAGGTTGGGTTTTATTTATAGAAAAGTTCAAAAACATAATAAAGGCCATAGAAAATAACCAGGTATGCTCAGTCTTTAGAATTAAAGTCCTAATGTTTGAAGTATAATCCTAGCAGACTTGAATCTAGAAGCAAAAGTGATTTCTTGTTTTGGAAATCTGGAAATAGCAATGAACTAAAATAAAATAGTGTTGGTGAAGTTAGAAAAATAGGTGGAAATAGTTTCTCAGAATATGGTTATGAAGGTTGTGTCCCTAGGAGACAGTATGGCCTTCGAATGTACCTTATAATTAAGGCAATATATAATGAATTTAGTATCTTGGGGTTTTGAGATGTTATCTTTTTTGCTTTTACTTCAAAAGTAGATTGACCTTGGCTTTCATAATTTTTCATAGTTATATAAATCATGATTTCTGCATTTCTGAACAAACCATGTCAAGCCAAATTTTGACACTTTCTTGGTAAGAAATTGTTAACATTAGATTTGATTTTTGTGAAGTTGTCATGCATATGCGGAGGATGGAATTCAACTTCAGGGGCTTTTCTAACCCACTCTATTATTTTTTGACACTGAATCCCTCAATGAACTTCCAGCTTACCGAATTGACTAAGTTGAATGGCCAAGGAACTCCAGAGACCTTCTATTGCGGTCTCTCCAGCACTGAATTATAGGTTTGGTCTATCGTGCCTGGCTTTTTCCATGGGTGTCAGAAATCTGAGCTTGGGTTTTCATGCTTAGATGCAGTAGACATTTTACTGACTGACCCATCTCCCCAGTCCCACCTTTGCATACTTTCAATTTTTCAATTAAATGGAAATTTGGCTTAAAATAAATGTACGTAACATAACAGCACAGAGAATGGTCATTTCTTTGTCCTATATACTTGCCTTTTAGCAAACAAAAACAAACAAACAAAAACAAAAAAAATACCACCAACAACAAAATTAATAAAGAGAATGTTTTTTCTTCATACTTTATGATCTATAATGACAGGGAACAGCTCAGTTTTATAGTAATCTAAAGGTGTTTACCATGTTATTATAGCATAAATGACTAAGTGAAAGCTATGCAGTGAGGAAGATAAGTTTCCCAAGGGCTGCTATGAGCCTTGACTGGTATTTTCATGGTGTTGATTACCAGTGCAAATCACGTAGTCCCAGAACTTAAGCAGGAAGTCATGATCACTGGGTATTCCTGAAATGTCAGGACAAAACTATTTCTGTCTAAGGAAATTATATTCACCTTAGAAGGTTCCAGAAAGAGTGATGCCAGGTTTATGCCACAAACTGAAGATCAATTGCAGTGTATGTTTTACCAAATTAAATAGCTTTAGAAATGTTTAGAAAACAGTTGAGACATGTAAAGTTGCTAGTGCTCAATGTAGCACAGAGTGTTGCAAAGAAAAAGTTGTCTTTGGAAAAAGATATAGGAAGAAAAGGGAAATTGTGGGTAAAATAGTAAAAAGATGAGGAGAAAGAAAACAGGTCTTTATATCTTTACATGGTTTTTCTCTTGGTTTTCCTTCCTTTAATTCTATCCCTGTCGCTTGGATTAGCAAACTGAGCCAAGAGTCTACTTTAAAAAATCTTGAGAAGCCAGAAGTAGAACAGGAAATCTGGTTAGATAGAGGAAGGCAATTTGCTCAACATGTGGGAGCAATGTTCAGCTTGGTAATAGACAGTCTGTGAGCTGAATTTTTACAAACATGAAAGCCATTAATTTAAAGGAGAAGTCAAATCCATCTTCCACTTGATGAAGCAGATGATTTTTCTTGCATGTTCCCTTTGAAATAATCTTGATCTTTACATTTAGAATATATAATAAAATCACAGATGCACCCCAACTTACTCTATAAATTCATTAATGAGTTGGAGAGGCTGCTGCCTTGGCAATGGTGGAAACATGTCTTGAATGCTTCTGATTCCTTGCTCAGCCATTCTGTTGGCCATCTGGATCTCAACCCCTGTTCCCTTCTCAAAACACACATCTACTACTTCCTTCCTGGCACAAGCTTAACCTGACTCTGCAGAACATTGAGTCTTTTATATAATAAGGTTGAGGGCAGAAAGTCTTTGTACTTCATTTTATTTTTCCATATCAAGAAATGTGTTTCATCTTGGATTTGACCCTGCATGCTTCCTGCCATTTTTTTAAGTCAAATAAGTGTTCATGTTGCAGAACCAGCTCTTTCTAAAATAAGAAATCCTGTTTGGTTTAAACCATTCTTTCTTTCAGGGTTATACTTTTTCTTAAACATCTCATTTATTAAAATACTATGTAACAGTGGAGTATGATTGGCTAAATCATACATTTTTAAATGTAGAAATCCTTTAGAAAAATCAATTCAATTTTTCCAAGTGAACAATTTCTTAAAAAGGAAAGGGTTGCTATGGGGCACAGCTTAATGCAATATTTTATATACTGTTTCGATGCTTTCTTTTAAAAGTGAATCACCTACATACAATTATCCTTGTATTTATTTATTGTTTGGTTAAGAGAAATTAACTGGATTATTGACAGGATTCATAGAAAAACAAAACAAAAATAAAAATAAAAACAAAAACCCTGCAACATTTCAAATGACAGGCCATTTGTGAAATGAGAAGTAATCAAAGTATCTAAACTGCAAAATAAAATAATTAGTTCAGATGTCCCCTATGAGCTTGCTACTGCCTCCCACCTCCAGTTTTTTACTTGCACCTCTAAGAAAGTAGCAGTTTGTGGGAGAAGATTGGTTATGGGAGTGCTCTGGCAAGGACAATAATTTTGAGGAAAAGATGGGTCATTCGATTCTAGTTACCTGATCTCTCTTAACCTCAACAACACTTGTTCTACATGACCAGCTTATTACTTACAGTTAAGGGCTCAGCCTTTTCTTTGATGGTTCATGTGCAGACTACAACAGTAAAATTTCTGGAGCTTAGATCAATATACTTAAGAGTATTCATGGATCTGGTAGGTAGACTGTGTGGTCTTGGACAGGCTGAATTCTGTGGCTGAGAGTCTAATTCAAGGCCTATCTGGAAAGAACAACTATACACATGGCATGCTGTTTCATGACAAGCGAGGGACTTCAAAGATGACAGGTTCAAATTGATATATCTCCTGAATGTTAGTATGGAATCAATACTCTGTCATTTCTGCCAACATTTCAGTTGAGCAACAGAAGTCATTAGGTCAAGCTCAAAGTCAATGCAAGAAAAAGATTTGTGGACAGAACTCAATCAGTCACCACAGGAGGCATGTTTAGTTTACCATGGATACTCAAAGAAAACAAAAATTTCCATAGAAAAATTCTTTTTTATCCAAATTACAGAAAATACCTATTAAATTTAATTGTATTTATTATGAGGTTGCTATGTATTTATTTTATGTAAAATAGATTATATTTGGGGGCTGAAAAGATGGATTAGTTATTATGTTCACTACACAAGGATGGAGACTTGAGTTTAGATCTCTGACACATATAAAATATGTCAGGTATTGTGACATATGCCTATAATTGCAAATTGTGTCACTAGTGATGATAAGATGGGTGGATTCTTGGAGGGTCTAGCTGCCCAGATGGTCTAGTTGAACATATGAGTTCCAGACAGTAAAAACAAACAAACAAACAAACATATAAAAAACAGCAAAAACTGAAAACATTGTTTCAAGAAATATGGTGACCTGAGCTCGAGGCATTTCTTGGTGATTAAGAGTACATAATGCTCTTGTAGCCCTGAATTCGACATCCAAGAGTAGTGCCTAGAGGTTCATATCCACCTGGACTTCTAGCTTCAGGGATGTCTGAGAGTCCTGTTCTCTGCAAATATGTGAATTCATGTGCAATACTCCCCCTGCCTCCTGCACACTCTTACACAAGCAAATTATTTTAAAAACAGTTAAAATAAACCTTATAAAAATAAGGTAAGGTTCAAGTGAGGATGACATTGTACGTCAACCACTGGTGTCTATGCACAAATGCACGTATGTGCACGTATACACAAACATACTCACATACACATACAAGATATATTTCAAAGAGTCTCAAATCTAGGCACCCATTGTAATTCAATCTTATGAGTTTCTTTAAGTCTAAAAGAAATTATAGTTTTTCCTTGCTTTTCCTTAAGCATTTTAAGCTATATGCAGATTTTAGAATATCTTTATAGTTGGGCAACCATGAAGTTTTTGAAAAAATTAAGACTTGAGAAAAAAGGAAAGAAGAGAGAAAAGAGGTAACTGTAGTTGTTGATTTATATTATAATTTGTAAAAGAATTTGCACAAGTGCTGCAAAGAAAGAAATATTTAGAGGCAAGAAGATACCAAAATTGGTACTGAAATTAAGATCATTAAATGAAGCAAGAAATAGGCATCTCCTGTCAATGATGCACTTTTTAATAATGACCTTATGGATGTTTCAAATATGTTTGCAAAAGCTTGCTATTTAAGCAAATAATTCAACATTTTCTATTTGCCTATATGCTTTGCTTTTTGTTTATAAAATCATTGGTTACCTAATATTTTATTTAATAGTAATTCTTCCTACTCTCTCTGTATCTTCCCCTCTCCCTCTCTTCCTAGTTGTCCTTCTCCCTTTCTCTCCACCTCTTTCTTTGTGTGTGTATTATGTATCTATTCAGTATATATGTGCTTATGCACATGCATGCTGGGGGTTTATGTCATCTGTCTTACTCATTACTTCTTCATCTTATTTTTTGAGACTGGTACTCTCACTGAACCTGGAGCTCACTGAATGGAAAATGAGTTCCAAGGATCCTCCTGTTTCTGCCTACCCAATTCTTGTGCTGCCTGTCCGGTTTTTAAAAGGGCTCTAATCTAAACTCACTTCTTTGTGGTTATACACAAAATGTGTTATTGACATCTCCCCAGTAATGATATTTAGATAGAGAGCATTGATAAGATCCATACTAATCTTTGGTCTTATTTTCAGGAAAAAGTTGGAGGTTATATATTACAAATAAAAGGGTTGCTCAAATCCTCCCTATTTTCCATGTTTTCTGTACAATTTGTCTAGTTATAATCAATTTTTTAATAACTCCCATGATATAAATTGAAAAAACATTTAATCCTAAGGTACTACACAAACACACAAACACATACTCATTTACACATACATGCCCATTCTATGGTGTAAAGTGCATCTATATGTCAGACGCTAATGTTTTTTATTCAGTTTTATTACGCATAATTATATACAATTGTAATTTAAAATGGAATATAGGCTTTAGTCAACTATCTCTTCATAGGCTGAGGCTGAGGAAGCTTTCGTGCCTTTTAGGCTGGAATGAAAAACTTGTCACAGCCATTAATTCTACTGATGAAAGGGTAGAGACTTTCCCTGTAACAATGGTCTTTCAGCAGTTTTCCCCAGTAATCCTGGAAGACCTCTATCCCAAACTCTTTGTGGAGCACATCTGCAGATCTAGATGGGGATGGCTACCCATGAATGTGCCCTACAACTTGTTTCATTTGAAAAATACACTTGCATCTCTCTATATTATGCTTTAAGGAAGTGAAAATATACTGCTCAATCCAGATGGATAGTTTTGTCAATTAATGTATCTTTTTACCTCTGGGATGTGCTCTGGATTAAAAATCTGCTGACGCTGTAATTATACATGCAGGTTATACCATGATATGTAGAAAGATAATCCACTAATTGAAAAAACATTCATAACACAAATACAGCATCCTCCTGAAATATGTGACCTTTTTCTACTGTTAGGAAACATTTTCTAAGGTCATTAGGAAAGAACTATGGAAAAGAATAAATGGCTTAGACACGAATTGCATTTATTTAAGAGAGACTTTATATCTATAAATTTTAATTTAAATGAATGTCTTAGGACAGTACTCCTTAACTAAAAAATACTGAAAATTTATTAATGTTATTTGGTCTGGTGATACTTCCTATAATTGCTAATTTCCTATCCAGTTTTTACTTTTAAAATAATTGCCCCTTTCTCAGTAGCACAATTGTTTCCCACAAACTTACTTTAGTTGTAGATGTTTCATCCCAAAGGAAAAATATCTTATGTGACAAACAAGCATGATGAGCTCTGTTTATTTTGTAGATTCCAGTTGTCTGTTATGCACACGTACCCTTAGATTCAAGTGTGTTTATCCACTTGGACCTTGGTATTTATTTAGAATTTAGCATTAGGTCCTTGGCATTGTATTTAGAAGTTGTACAGCCTTTGGAACATGAGGCCTAGCTTGCATATGGAGGCCACTAGGACTTTAAGGGTCATTGCCTGCCTTTCCTTCCAGCCAGAACTCTTTGTTTCCTGAACAAGCTCTCTGTTTCTGGCTTCCTTCTGTGACCAGCCATCATCTGCTTAAACTGTTCTTCAGCCATATATCCTGCAATTAAAGACTGTATGTGCCCTATATTGTAAACCCAAACAAACCCTTTCTCCTTGTTTCTATATGGCATTTTGTTGAGGCAATAGGAAAAAATCAAGTCACAAACATACTTTCCCAAGATCATTTTTTGTATTTCCAAAAGTCCCATTCATCTGTGTATTTAACTCTATAAAAAATTATACCATTATTGGGAAGTGGGGCAAGTATACAAGTAGCTCTCACTTGAGAAACTGGAAGAGGGCAAGAAAGTGGCAGAAGGGATGGCTGAACCATGTAGACCTGTGGCAGGGGGTGGTTTGTATTAGATCATCAGACTGAATGTTTCAGATTTCCTAGGTAGATTAGAGTAGCAGAAAAGACAGAGAAGCATGAGGAAATTACTGAATACTTTATAAATGTATAGAGTGGCCTAGCTGCGAGCAAAGCGATCTTAAAGTGGAACTAACTCCTGAAGGTAGTGAATGAGGAGCACCCAAATTGAAAAATAACAACGTGTCTCATTAAAATCTAAAAACAGGCTATTTTTCTTTCCTAGACCCCAGGACACACTAAAAGAGTTACCAACTTATAACGTGAATGTGGGTCTGAACAGTTGCATTCTCTACTAACCCAACCGAAGTATCATAGCTTCTACAATGAAATTTATTTCTCTATCTTAGTTTTGAAATTTAAGCTTTATACTGTCCGATTAGTCTATATGAAGTGCCTTCTTCACATGAGAGCACCAATCCACCCCATTTGGAACATAGACATGATTCAAAAATGACTAGCAATACAGTTAAAACATAACATAGCAGTGTTTTCTTTATGACTTTGGGATAGGCAAGTATTTCTCATGCAGGGTCCAGGACTGGTCAAATGGTTCAGGGATTAAGAACAGGTGCTGCTATTGGAGAGAATCTGGGTTTGGCTCTCAACCCTGACTTGGTGGCTTATGACCTCCTGTAATTCCTGCTGCAGAGCATTTGTTGTCCTCTCTGGTTTCCCTGGGGACAAGGTATGACAGACAGACAGACAGGCAGACAGACACACACACACACACACACACACACACACACACACACAAACAGCATGCAGGCACTTACACCATACGTACATTAAAGGCTTCCTTGCGTACCAGGCATCATGTAATGTACATGTACACATATATGCAGGCACTGACATGTACACAGAAGAGGAAAATAAGTCTTTAAAATAAATAGATACATCCATACAAGTTCTATTTATTAAAGTACTAAACACAAGAAATGTATCATAATACATCCCAGAGAAAAGACTTGATAGATTATACATGAGGTTATGGCACTATGGAGTAACTGGCACCTCTTCAACATGTGTGCACTTAGAAATTCAGAGGTAGGCTTGCATACATTTTAAGGTAATTCCTTACTCTCCACATACATGGATAATTACAGCATGGGGAATATAACACTAGCAAAAGAGATTCATCTTTGCAGAAACATGAATTGCAGTGTTTTAGGCGACAAGTAGCTAATACTCAAGCCGAGCCAGTGTGGCCTAAACATGCACTTCTTACTTCACATAACACGAAGATGAGGTGAGTGGCCAGGAGCAGAGAGGGGCAGAGACTATTCTGTTCAACAGATAAACAGCTCATTCCTTTAGTCTGTCCCTTGTTTGTATTTTTCAAATCTTACAGATTAGCACTTAAAGATATATTTTTGTTTGATCACAAAAGAAAACCATTGCAACCCATTTCCTCACCTCTAAATACATCCCTGCTCCTCTAGAAGTATGAACAAGGGTTGCGTGAACTTTCTCACTCTCCAGGAATCCATTTTGAAGACTTTCTTAGAATGAACAACAGTCTCTTCCTAAGGTTACTGCTGATGGGACACCCCTTGTAAAACCAGAGGCTACAGACCTGGATGGAATAAAGAAGTGGGAGACCCTGTGTTGACCAAGTGCACAACAATGTCTGCCACAATAGAGTAGAAATGTTACAATCTACCATGGCTTTATGAGGGACCGCTTCAGCCATAAACCAAAATACCATTTTGACATGCATTGTATGTGGATAAGATGTTTTCTTCTGTTGACATGTGGACTTTGCAATAGTAAATAAAAATATGAACTGTATCGTAAAAGCTTATGTAGTGAGGTGGAAATGCAAGATTCTTGAAGATCAATGTTTAATATGATGAATATTTAAATCATTCTTATATTAAAATACGATAATTGTTTTGCCAAATTTCTTAATCATCTTTATTTACAGTCATTTGCAAATATTTCAAATATATACAATTACTTTTAACAGTTTTAACTCAATTCTCTCTATGATTTTCAATGACACATAAAGTGTTCAGTGTAAACATGATCTCCATCTTTAGTAATATCACCTGTCCTTTACCACAAACTCGCCTGTTTCAGATGCAAAAGGCCTGTTTCCGGAATGCCAGGGACAAGAATTATGAATTAATATTCCAAAACGACGAATTTGCAGCCATTCTGTGTGTACGATGCTGAAGATAAAACTTGTGAATCTGAGAAGGTTTGGTGTAGTCAACAACTTCCTCTTTCTGATAGTTCTGTTTCCCATTCTTTGCTGTTTCAGGCAGCAAGGACTCCTGTCTCCAGAGACCTCTGGGCCTGACTACAGAAGAGCAGCTGGATAATAGGAAGAGGCAGGTTGGCACAAACTGAGAATTTCTACCAGGGTTTTTATTTGGTCTTGTGAAACATTTCAGATATAGAGACAGAAATTTGAGATGAGAACTCTCAAAGGAGCAAAGACAGGGAAATTAGACAATCCACTTCAAAACAAAGTGTGCTTGTACAAGCTGCACCACACTCAGTAGAGCAATACTTTTTGAATTTAAAATTAGTAAATTCCTACTCTGGGATGCAACACAGGTATCTGTCCTGGGACTGAGATTTGAGATCTTGACAGTCTATCAATGATATGTTGTTTAAAGGACTCTTTTCTCATTTTCACAAATGCCAAGTGCCAGCGATCCCTTTTGAGAAGCCAATGCTGCATGTTTTATGACTAGAATTACAGGTCTTAACTGTCAGACAATATCCGCTTCAATCTTCTTCTGAAACTCTTTTTCCATCTGGTCCTCATTAAGGCCAAAAAGAGACTTCTCCCTTCTAGAAACTAGAGACCAATGGGGACCATTAGAGAAAATTTCTCTTCATCCCACTCCGTAGATTTTCTTTTGTGTGTACAAGTCTGGAAATTCTGAGCCTACCTCCATGCCCACCTACCTCACTTCTGGAGCTAGCTCCTTTGCAGCCAGACTTGTAAGGAATTTTAACATCCCAACAGAGAACTAGAGGGAGGGTGCCTGATCTGAGAGAGGCGGGAGAAGTTAGGGGCTCTCTTCCTGGGCAAGGCCCAGACCTTGCCCGCCCCCACTCACAGAGTCACAGCTCACGCCCACGAAAGCAAGTCGACTCCTGTGGGCCACCGGCCAGGACTGGGTGGAGGTGGAGGTGGAGGTGGAGGTGGAGGTGGGGGCTGGGCAAGGAGAGTTCGGGCATCACGTGCCTGCTCAGGGACCTCAATAAATGCCCGCGAGCGCTGAGGGGCGGCGGAAGTGCCTGGCGCCAGGTCTCTGCACGCTGAGATAGCACCCAGCTGAAGCACTAGGTCCTGCGGATCTTTCCTTTGTTCCACCTCATCCTCCAGCTCTGGAACACAGAGGAGCCCACTCTGCGAGCTGCTTTCTGGGGCCACACGGCTAACTTTGGAGCCTGTGCCTCGTTGCCCCTCCCAGGTTTTCGAGGAGTTGCAGAGGAAGGGACTTAGGTCCCCAGGGGTCAGCTCCTCACTGAGACTCCAGTGGTGGCTGGCCCTTCGCCTTCGTCGACTCTGTGAAGAGCAGAGTCCAGGCTGCGAGCAGCTGCAGAGACAAGCCGTCCTGCTAGGCTCTGCTCTCGGGGGTAACATCACACTGGAGAGGTAAGGGTGACTGATGCACAAGCCGCATCTAGACTAGTCCAGCTGCCAGGTTTTCCTGGTTCCCCATTTGGAAACAGGATCTAGGAAAAACGCTGACTTGTAGAGAAAGGTCTAGGAGAGACAGGGTAGACGGATTGCAGAGCAGAACCCTTGGTTTCACCTTGTCCTGGGGGCTCCCTCCCTGCAGGGTGCAGTGAACCGTGGGCTCCAGTTTTGTGTGAGGGACATGCTCTGAAGTTCTTCTGGAGCACTCTTGGTAGGGTATATGTCAAACTTTGCCGGAATATGGGAATATGATTGAATTCTCCCTCTGTGCATCGGTGAAAAAAAAATTGCTCCAGGGACCTAAGCCATTTATTTGCAGTGAATCACAGGGCCTTTTCCAAGTACCCAGGAACATGGGTATTAATAGTGTTATGAATAGCTATGAACCAGAGATGAAATGCTGAGATATTGTGCCTTAAAAATAAAATAAAACAAAGCAAACAACAACAACAACAAAAACCTTTAAAGTTACTACAGAGAATATCAACCTCTAGACAAAAATAAAACACTATAAATAGTACTCATTGCAGGATATGTCATTTAAAACCTTGTAATTCAGAAATTATTCTCAAGCTTTGAGCTTCCGTAGCTACTTTTGCCCTCAACTTTTGGCTTAGTGGGTAGCTTGGAAAAATATTTAGTGCCAACGGTGCAGTGTGAAATTTATGGAATAATGGAGAGATAAAAATGGAGAGATGTTCAGAATCGGAGTGCTTACGTGTTGGAGTTTGCTATCATAAAATAATTTCATCTGAATCGTATGACATGTCTTATAGCCAAAAGGAGTGGAAGAGCCTGTCTTGGAGATTTTCCCGGGTAAGCCCCGAGGCCATTCATTATGATGTGTAAGGCACAGGAGTGGCTCAGAATGACCGCACTGCTATTCGTGGCTAGAGCAGTTCCAGCTATGGTGGTTCCTAATGCCACTTTGTTGGAGAAACTTTTGGAAAAGTACATGGATGAGGATGATGAATGGTGGACAGCTAAACAAAGAGGGAAAAGAGCCATCACAGATAATGACATGCAGAGCATCTTGGATCTCCATAATAAACTGAGAAGTCAGGTGTACCCAGCCGCTTCTAATATGGAGTATATGGTAAGACATTGTTCACGTGGTGTATATCAAAGAAATGTTCTTGGTGCATAGAGCAACATAGGTAAATTCCTTCGTGGTGTTCTTTAATTTTTTTCCCACTCATTCTGCTTTAATTTTTAATGTTTTCTTCAAGTATATTTTTATCTGGACACTTTTCTGTTCCTGTTTCTGTTGCTAAGAGCTCTTTCAACTTCAGTGTACCTTCAGATTTACTATTCCTAAATATTCTAAACTCTGCTCTGATCAGAAGGAAGGTCATCCCACTCCTAAATAGCCGCTGTATGGACTTTAAATGTTTCTTTTTACATTTAATTCTTTTGTGTAGGGGTCACATGCCATGATGAAGAGGTGGCAATCAGAGACCCACTTTCAGCAGTCAGTTCTCTCTTTCAGCTCATGAACTCAGGTCATCAAACTTTGATCCTCAGGCTTGGCATTTAATCTACTTAGTAGAAAGATTATGCTCTAGGGTCCCATAGAACCTTCCTGTAAATAGTGGATCTACACAACTCAGACTGAGACTTAGTGAAGAGTTCTGAATTGTTGGCACACAAGTAGACTTTTGTTTCTTGCAAAATGAAAATCACTTTATATTTGCTTTATGTTCAACTGCTTTAACCAACTTATTGTTTGTGGGCTTCAAAGTATAAATATAACCCTAGACAAAAAAATCAAATTTTAAAGAATCATTTTGTCATTAATTACTTCATATAAATCAACAGGTTTGGGACACAAAATTAGTTCTTTAAAATTATTTGCATGCCTTACATATTTAGACAAACTTTCAAACTGTATTATATTATTCCCATGAACTCAGAATGCATTGTGCTAGCAAAGCCAGATAGCCAATACTTCAGTGACAGCAAAGCTTATTTAATGAGCACATTCAAAGGCATACCTTAGACAGGTTGTGTGATGTAAGTAGTTTTAGTGTGTTCCCATTGTCCCTTTTCACCCTTTATTTACATTAGTTCTGCTGGTTATTCCTTTAGATAAATCAATAGAAACATGAAAGTTCTAACTTTTCATTGCCTTTTACAAAATAGTACAATACATTATTTTAACTTTTATTTGAAAATTGTTTTATGCTAAAGAAAGGTTGCATTCAAGATACCTCATCAGAACCTGAGATTTTTGGGCCCATGTAGCAGGTAGAAATCCTGGTGCCATCACTCACACTGACTGTGTGAATGGCCACTTACTAATGTTTCTCTGATGCATGCTCCTTAAGGCTATCCCAGGAAAGGTTGTAGTGATTAACTGAAATAGCCTGCGGTTTAATTCTTTAAGATAAATATTACAAGGTGACAATATATCATTGTGAAATATGTCATGGATTTTTAGACTTCCTAGCACTATTTATACATGGTGTCTAAAAATATTGTTCAGTTCTCAAAATTCCATGCAGGATGTGATATCACAATATTGAATACAAAATGAATATGCTTAAGGGGAAAAAACTCTCTAAGTTCCTTTAGTAGTGAGCCTTCAATAAAAGCAACTTATGGATCCTCTCTAAGCTTATTTGATGATAAGCTTAGTCTTAAGTGGATTCATGTATGCATGTATGCTTGTGTGTATGTGGTGTATGTGTTTGTAAATGTTCATATGTGTGTGTACATGCTGTGTTTGTAGGTGCATAAGCACATGTATGTACATGCATGTTGAAGTTACTAGTTGGAAATAGATTTCTTCCTCTATCACCCGCAACCTTATTTTTGAGACAGGGTCTCTCACTGAATTTGGGATTCCCTGAACCAGCAAGAGTAGGTGGCCAATGAAAGCCATAGTTCCTCTTGTCTATGCTTCTGCAGTGTTACCTTTATCAATTTACACCACCTTCCTGGATTAGGAGAGTGCCTCACTTATGACAGGGCCTAGATCCTAGTGTTTATGTGGTAAGTATTTTGTGGATTGAACCATTGCCCCAGCTTCTCCATTGGCTTTTTTATTTACAATAAAAAGAGAACTTGGCTCAATCCTACATAAGAGATTGTGATTGGTCACTGTGTGGGACTTAATAATCAGATCATGAAAAATAAGTTTCATGATTCTCATGTCTACTTGCAAAAACAAACAAACCAACAATAACTGCAGAGTACATATAATGCCTAGTCTGGGATGTTTCTTTGATTTTCATTTTGACTCATTGGTTTCTTCCTATCCATAAAATGTAGATTCAGAAACCAGCCAGGGTTTATGTTGTGTTGCCCTTAGATATTATTAACATTGGAACTATGTGCTGAGTTTAACCAGGCCTGCAAATCTCTGTGCCCCACTATAATAGTAGGAGACATTAATTTTAGAATACATATTATGAAGGGTTATTTAAAAATAATTATTCTGACTATTACTGATTTTATGATGTTCATAAAAAGGAAAAACTGACACTTGTAGACTGTTGTGAGCTCAATTATTTAAAATGCTTTTATTTTAAATATTTTATTTTCAAAAGGATAGAGCTTAAATCTCAAAGTTGGACAAAGAGCCATTTTCTGTGTAACTTTTAATGCCCTCTTACGGTCTATATGCCTTTTCAGCTTAATTGTTGAAACAACTAATCTCCATATTTATAATTGGTTTTTATTATAGTCCTACAACAGCCAAGCCACACACTGACTTAATTAATGTCATATCCTCATTCCTATCTTTACCATCACTTAATGTGCAGATTTAAATCTATTGAAAACCAGACCTTTTCTTGAAGAGCTTATAGTTTGATGGAGAAAAATAAATAGATATACTTAAAATCCTCACATACCTGGGGCACAAAATTCTTTGATCTGAGGGTATTGAAATTCTCCTTTTTGTGAGAGCTCTTCCAGACTACTTGTGAGGTGTGTCCTGTTTCACAAAGATGATCAACACCATTAAAGGTAAGAGAAGAAGTTGTGGGTAAGAAGTGGAAAGTAGACAAATGCAGATGCCAGACACAGTCTGCTTAGGGAGAATCAGACTAGATAGGTACAAGCCTAGAGCTGGGGAAGAATCTGGAACCACAGACATGGTGATGGAAACTGGAAACCCCAGGGAGAGTTTGTTTCAGCGTTAGTTAAGAAATGAGCCTTAGGGCATCAAATGAAGAGACAAGAGATTACCAAGTATAAACACCGGCTTTTGATATATGTACAGCAGCAGGCTTAAATCTTGCCTCTGTTATTTATTGGAATGTGAACTCTGATAGTCTGCTACCCTACTGGGCCCAGGCTATTCAGTGGTAAAACTGGTGGAAAAATACAAAGTCCAGAGGTGACACTGAAGTAACTCTTTTTTCAAGCCTACCTTCCTATGGATTTATGACTCTGAAGTGTTGTGTGATCATCTATATCATTCTTTTTTTTCAACATTGAAAAATAGTTTCTCTGATTTTTGCTTTATCAGTTCAATTGAAATGTTCTCAGGCTTACATGGCTCTGTCTTTACTGTCTTCGTGTATTTCCTAGTATGCATGGGGTGGCCTCCATGTAGACACATTCTACAATAACTTCAAACGAAAGCCAAGGGCCTTATAATGTCTGTTCAGTCCTCTCCAAGACACAGACAAATAAAAGTCCACACATCTGATTTCCCCACCACACACATGAGTGTGCATCTGCTAATCCAGTTCCAGCATCTACATCACAGATGTTGTTGACCCCACCTCTTCTATTTTGTTCACACCTTTGTTTCTCTACTCAAATCTGCATTGGCATCACACCTTCCCATTTAGCAGACTACACTAATTCATTTGTGTTTTATAGTCTAGTGCATCCTCTTCACCATTAGTAAAGCTGACCTTTCCTTCAGTTTGTCTGTATGGGTGATTCAGTTGAACAAACGTTCTATTAACTTCTCCTTGGTTAAGAAGTTAAAGGCTCTAGTATTAACTCAGGCAAGGAAGCACCTGTAATCTGCACCATGGACCTCAGCTATCTTGATGCACTTGCTGTTTTGAATGCAGGACATGCTTCTGTAGCTTCTTAATCAATTGAGTATCTTCCATGTTTACATGCCTGTGTTCCACCTCTTCTTATCAGACTCCTGTTTATCCCTCAAAACTGAGCTCAAATGTCATCCTTCTTCCAAAGAGTTTTCTAGTGGACCCACTCATCTACCCCATTCTAAAATACCTTATTGTACCCTATTTATAATACTTAAGTTTCAGTGAAATATATGCATGTCATTTCTTTTCTAGACTTCAGTTCTGAATACATGTGTTAAATGAAGGCATAACAGAAATAATAAGTAATAATATCTGAGACAATTGTGGAGAAGAGGCATGAAAGAGAAATTAAAATAATATACAGGATAGCTTAATTTCTAATAGTCTTTCAATTTTCTTTAATAGTATTGCTTAGAAACAAAGTTATCTTTTTAAAAGTATTTTTAACTACAAAACCTAAATTCACAGGATTTATTTTTTGTAAAAATATCTGCACTTTAAAATTAATATGCTTTACTCTTTGGAAGTTTTTGCCACTATCATGGCAATACTGGAAGAAGAAATAACACAAAAAGCCAGCTTTACTGAAGTTCGTATTCATGGTTTAACTTGCTCAAGTTCAGGAGATGAAACAGAGGCTGACTATATAAGCTTATAGAGAGAAAGGGTATAAAGGGCTGGGGAATGTTCTGGGGCTTTGTTCCTCCATTCAGCATACCTTGGGATGGTCCTTTATATGAGGCAACACCAAGGGCTCAGCAGCAAATGCAAGCTTTCCCCCTTGACTATCTAGACTCACCATGCTGTTTGCCATGGCTGAGAGTGAACATGGGAAGTGGAAGAGAAAATGAAGACTGAGATTTTATTGGGAGGGACAATATAGGTTCCTTTAAATAAATAAATATATATATATATATAACAAAATTTGAGCATTTGAGTAGTAGAAAGCTTGATTTCAGGATTCTTCCAAGCATAACTGGTTTAGGCTTTAAGTGGTTGAAACTCAGTTGACTACAGCAATACAATGGTGTTTTAACAGTTGTCAAGTTGATAGTGACCAGGAGTGGGTGACAGTGTGAAGGTGGTGAGAAATGGTGGCTATATAAATATTACCTCCTTTTAGTTCATGCATCCTGAAAAATTCAAAGAAGCCTTTCTTTAAGATACATAGTGTTGACCTGGCTAGCAGGCAGCCAGGAGACAGAATTCCCTCTCCTCATGAAAGGCCTGTGTATCCAAGTCGGGATACAGAATTTTGAAGATTAGTGGCAGTTTTCACTCTAGATTATATAAGAATGGAAATCATTATTCATCCTACAAACTTCCAGGAACTTTTAGAATGTTGTGAAAGTTGCAGAATGCTGGTTATATGGCATTCGATACAATCCCTGTAGATTAAAGAAGGCAGAATCCACATTTACCTCTTCCTTTCCCAGGACAGAATAGCTAGTTGTTTCCTACCTACTCTGAGCTCCTCTTTCCAAACCAGGTTTTGACTCATATTTCCTCTATAAGGAAATTTCCTTCATAAGGAAGATGAAAACTGTAACATGGTATTCAGAACAGCATAGGGACCAATGTCTTCCCCTGTCATCACTGTGCTATCATGGGTGGATTATATAAGCTTATTTTTGAAGCAGTACTGTTAGGCTTTGCATGTGGCAAGTGGCTATGTGTTCTTCGAGAACGGTTTTTGTTAGGGGAAACTAGAGTTTAGTGTTGGAGAGTGTGTAGATATCCACATGAATTTATTAAACTGTGGTTAAACAATATCAGTAGGATTCATGGTATCCAGTCTGCAGCATAAAGTTATGGTTCATGAGCATTCACTCAGTAAAGTCAGGATGAGAACAAAGATCTCCATAGATAAAGACATTTAAGACAGGAGCTCTAGTTGGGCTGTTGGGCACTTCTGGAGCATACTTTAATCCCAGCACTTGGATCTCTGAATTCCAGGCCAGCCTAGTCTATAGAGTGCGTTTAAGAAAACCTGTCTCAAAAAGCCAAACAAGCAAAAAACCAAAACCAAGCAAAACAACAACAAAAAGATGAGCTCTTGAAACTCTTTGAAAACTAGAGGTGTGGATAAAGGGAAGGAAATACAAAGTAAATGGAGGATTAGGAAGTGGGATGTGAGGGGTGATGATGGGTTGGGCTGAATACAAAATGGAGGAAAGCTGAAAGGTAAGTAACTCTTACAAATGCTTCTTTAAAATCTCAGAGCAAAAAAGATCAAGGGTGTGTTGTGATACTTGACTATGTGGAATCCACTGAATGATGAGATGGCCCAAGGCTGGTTCAATGAAGATTGGGTAGAAGAAATTAGCATGTTTTCTTGTTTCATTCTCTTTCTGGACCAGCATCACTTTATATAGCCAGTAGTAGTAACAATGCTAAATCTTTTTAAGCCAAAAGTTTTCAACTTCAATTACAGACCACATCACAAATTTAGTGACAGTTTATTTAAAAATGCATTTTTGCATATTCAGTTGTCTATATTGTGTACCTTCATGTGAAATTGAAAATATCCATCTATATAAATATAATCATAGTTAATAATGTTATTTAATTCAGGGATATTCTCTCTTTATAGTTTTGCAAATTTTGTTTCTTCACACATCTCTCTTAGGAATTTATATAATACAAACATTCCACAGAATTTCATTGGTACAGTTAAGGATGGTGAGGCCCTTCAAGCTCAGTTTTCCCCAGAAAAACCCTGTGATGTCATCTTCACTTTGCTCTATTTCTCCTTCTGCCACAGGAGAAACAAGTCTAAGTTAGGGATTCTCAATTAGTGTGACCCTTTAACCCAGTTCCTCATGCTGTGGATCCCCAATCATAAAATTCCCTGATGATACTTCATAACTGTAACTTCTCTACTGTTATCAATCATAATATAGATATCTGATATGCAGGATATCTGATATGTAATAATATGAGACTCAAAGGGATTGTAACCCAGAGATTGAGAACCATTGACCTAAGTTTTTTACCTTTAGTCTTTATAATTGTAAGAGTACATGACAAAGGTGTAATAATTTCTTAAACAATTTATTTGTGTCCGAAATTTTGAAATTTTTATATCAGCAGATCTGGGCTGTACATTCTTCCTTCAGAAATTGTACCTGCGTGTCAGGAATGAATTGATGTTTGAAAATGCATCTGGTTCACAAACATAAGCTAAGTGAGGTAATACAAATGACAGAAAACTAACCTGCCATTATTATTATAGCTTGGTAATGCCTTTCTATTGCAACTGGATTACAATGCTTCAGCTAATCACAGAAGCAGAGACTAATGTGTCAGACAGAAAGAAGACCATACACAAAATCTGTTACTCCAGTATAGGGTGGAATAAGATTGGAGGTTTACATTCCAAAGTGAGTGTACGTTCTCCAACAACTGGAGGAGTAAAGAATGATGTAGCATAAGCGTTAAGTAGAATCACTTTTTCTCTCAAGCAAAAAGAAAACTGGATTATAGTATTTTGAGTAAATGCAGCTTGTTTTACTTACAGTGTTGTCAAATGTCATAAAATTACTCTGATTAGACAGCCATGTGTTACAAGACAGAATTAAGTTAGAAAGACCTTACTGTACTCTCAGGGAGATGCTTTGGACCAGCACGAGACTGGTAACAATGGCGTAACAGGTAGTTTCAGAATGTGTTTCATTGATATTGTTGACTCACTTCATATAGAAGGACAAATGATAAAGAAGAATTTGAGGTTATATAAGAGTTCCCAGCTCCTTGATGACTAATTGAAGCATTTCCTGTGGCAGAAGGAGAAAAACAGAGCAAAGTGAAGATGACATCACAGGGTTTTTCTGGGGAAGACTGAGCTTGAAGGGCCACACCATCCTTAATTACATTTAATATTCAGTGAAGAGTTGGGGTTTGAGGTAATAGTAATAGGGGGGTTGTAGATATTGTCAGGAGTTATACTAGCTGAGGTGGAACTGCCTGAATGAAAGAAAAAATTGTTATGGACTAAAGATTGAATGCTTTGGATTGGCCCAAATTATGGTATTTGGTGTTAAACCAAAAGGAATGGGCAACAAAGAAACAGTGCAAGGACTCGGCACAGTTGGAGGTGCAGATGACATACACAGGTTTCTTGTAAGGCAGGAGGAGAGATAATGAGTTCAACAGTTTTTCAGTGTTGTTAAAAAGTTCATATGATGATGAGCAGTGGTTTCATCAGTGTGGGAGTCCTTGGTAACCTTCATTAAAAGAATGTTAATCATTGATTTGTGCACAGAAACGCTACTGAAGAAATAGAAAAAGGTGAGGGGAGCAGGTGGTGACATCACTTTGACTTTCTGAGATGACACTGGGGAGATCAGAGAAGTGAGAAAGCAACTAATGGGTAAGATCAGAACACTTTTGCTCTTCAGTTTAGGAGAGAATGTGTTAAAATAATGAAGGATCTTACATAATATAGAGAAGGTATAGCTTCCACAACATGATTCCATTAATTTCAGCAGCAAATCTGAGGCCACGTGTGTGAAAAACATTGGATTCAGTTGTTGAAGAAAAGAGATTATATTTGTGTGAATGCTATTGGTTTCTCCAGTGAGTTCTGGAGCTCAGATCAGAGGAAAATGAAGAGGGTCTGATGAAGGAACATTGTGAAACAGTGTCTATGGCTCTTCTATGCTAGGGGTCTTTGTGAGGTTGAGTGTAAGTGGGATTTCCATTACTGTAAGCTCTGTTTCACAGTGCCTAGAGTTCATGAGGACACTGGAGACAAAGATATGACTTGAAACAGAGAATATGTAAACACACACACACGCACACGCACACACACACGCACACACACACGATAATCAGAAATACTTGAAAGCCATTATATACATACCATATAGATACATATTCATATGTATTTATTTGTGTATATATATATGCATATACATACTCATACATATAAACCATCATAGTCCTTGTTTAGTATCATCATTTATATTTTAAATATTCAGGGAAAATTATTCCTCGGTAGTCTTTCAAAGTCTCATAGAAAATATTTTTATCAAACTGATTTTAATTCTTCTAGCAATTAAGAGAAACTGAGAGTATAGAGTTTATGTATCTCTCACTGAAAGATACAAATTTTTCACCTTTATGGAATAGTTATTAATATAGACAGCATAGGATGTAAATATGTAAATATCAGTGTAGAGAATCAAAGAGTACATACAATACATCAGTTGTGTTGAAAGCATGTAAACTCGGATTTGTGTGTTTATAATAGCAGTCTTTGATTTAATAGAAGTTTTGGAGTATATTGTGGTTTCAGTTTCTTTGTTTATGTAAGATTTTTTAAAACTAATTCAACCCAGGAGGAGATTTTCATTTTTAATCTTTAAAAAACCCTAGGCATAGTAAATAGAAACAATTAGCTTTCCCTTCAGCTTTAGAAACCTAAGTTATTGCTATTTATTCAGGTTGAGTGTGACGTGCCACCCCTAATCTCATCGCTTTAACACCTGGACATCAGTTAATGATGCTGTTCTGGGAGGTTAGAGGAGCTTTGTCCCTTGGAGGCCAGCTGGCAGAAGCCATTAAGGATGGGACTTGATGGTCATGCCTACTTCAGGTTCCCATCTGGCTCACTCCTTTCTAGTCGCTACCAAGTAACAAGCTACTGCTTTTCTGGTCACTCTGACACAGGACAGATGCTCTACCATACCTTCCTATTTGTGGTAGACTATAATTCTCGGAAACCTGATCCAAAATAAATGTGTCCTTTTTGACATTGTTTCTGACAAGTATTTTGGTTCCAGTGATGAGCAAAAGAGCTAATACATTATGTAAATAAATAATGTGATTTATTGTGAGAATTTTTACATCATGTATTTTTCTAGGTTTGATTTTCTAAAACTCGTTGGGATATAAATATAGCTAATGAAATTCATTTTTAAAATTTATTGGGCTATGAATGTAGCTAATGAAGAAATTCATTGTCACAAATTGATCACATATCCACCAATCAAGATGTCACAAAATAATATATTTGTGATTACACACATACACACACACGCACGCACGCACGCACTTGCACACGCACACCTTTGCATGTGTGCACATGGAGGCTGGAGGTAAACACTGGGAGTCTTCATCACTAAGCATCTTATTTTTGAGACAAAGTATCACTATTCCTTGAACTCACAGATTCAACTAGACTGGGTGGTCAAGGTACATCCCCAGTCCATAGTACTCCCATCTTAATAACACATCAGTAATGTAATGAAGACAATATAGTCTTCGGATTATCAGAAAGTCTATTAAAAGGTAATAGTACTCACAAAAAGAATTCAAAGTATCAGAGTTTTGGGGTTTTTTTGTTGTTTTTTGGTTTTTTGTTTATTTATTTAGTGTGTGTGTGTGTGTGTGTGTGTGTGTGTGTGTGTGTGTGTGTGTAACACAGGTGTGTTATGGTTACTCTACCACTTGCACCTAAGTCACCCAAGTATGTCTTGCCCACCGTTGGGGATCTGGTGAAATGAGAAGCAGAGAACAAGCACACATGGACAATTAGATCTCCTCTGGGGCAAATAATTTATTAGGAGTCACAGAAATCTCACAAGATTATATAACAGATTTCTTCTTTTAAAATTCTCATTTGGGAATTAAGATTCAAAACAATGGAGACAGAGCAAGAAGAAAATATAACAACTATTAAGTTGTGTGTTTAAACAGATTGAAAGGGTGTTATGGTAAAGAGTGTTGGAGTGGACACTCCTTTGGAGAATCTCCGAGTAACTTAGAAGAAGGGGTAACAGTCCTGTTGAAAAGAGACTAATAAATTTAGTATCCAAGAAAGGTGACTGTACAAATGTGGACCTAGCTGTTCTGTGTTCTTACTGGTCTTGGCTCCAGGTATTGGGCATACCATAACTTCTGTCCAGTACAATTGAGTCATAATTTGCATTTTAACAAGAAGGTCTTCAAAGTGTGGTAGTGGAAGCTGTAGAGGGCCAGCAAAGAGGAAAGTTTGGCTGTAAAGGCCTTGACAGTTGCAAGGCAAGAGAGGAATAAGTACAAATTTTGTAGAGAAATATAGGAATGGTGTCAGATTAGTGTCTGCTCTAGGCTGTGAAGACAGGCTCATTAATGTCTGTGATGTTGAAATAGTATTCCTGGAAAAGAAGACTACTAATACTGTCTTGAGTTTATCTGAATATTAATTTCCATTTCAGAAATTAAACTTGATAAAGAAACGAAAATTGTTTGAAATGGTTATGTTGCTACTTTCTGTATGATCCTGGAGGCTTCGTTTGGAAGTAGATTTTAAGCGAAGTCCAATTCACATCTCTGTAGTTTCTAGGAAACCTTAATAAACATCCATTGCCTCAGGGTAATGTTGCTTCCTCTGCAGCCTCTGAGCCTTCTGAATGTTCCCTCCTACTACGCAGTCCTTCAGAACAAATGAGGCAGAGTAGTTACAACCTGAAGGCATCCCCAAATTGGAAGGAATGCATTGTAGCCCTTTCCCATAGGTGGGTGTATGTTATATATGTAGTTCGGAAATAACCATGTTTTCTTTTGACATACCTCATGTACCCATTTTATAAAGAAATGGTAATTTTACTGTAGGATGACCTCATATTAGCGCTGGGTGAATAGTTCAGAGGAAGAAAAAAGACTCTTAAATAATCTTGATTTGATTTACAAACCATTTAAATAGTAAGGGTATGAGTTATTGGCAGTCTAAAGTATGAAATATTCTTTGTTCTCAAATACATGTGTACTAAAAACTATATATACGTGAACCATGCTGTCATTAGGCTTTAGTAATAATCCCAGGACAGATAGATTTTTAGGACTTTATTCTGAAAATTTAAAAAATTTTACATTGTTGGTCTTCATCTAGACATTTAGGCATAATTAAATTTGATAAATGATCACTATAAGATTATTATTAATTAATAGTTATTGAATAGGGATTTAAAATTAAATTTAATTATTGATTTTCTGCTTTAGTCCTTAGAAATATATTTATATATATATCTATATATAAATATATACATGTATTATAAATGAGACATTATAGATTCTGTTGTTTCTTGTTTCTCTTGTTTTCAACGTGTTAAGCAAAAAAATAGTTGTTGCTTTTTTAAAAAAAAATCTCTTTTTGAGATTATAATACAGTTAGATTATTTCACCCCTTTCTTCCCTATCTCCAAGCACTTCCACATTCTCCTCCTTGCTCCTTTTCAAATTCACAGCCTCTTTTTCATTAATTGTTGTTATATCTGTGTATCTGTAAGTACATGTAAGTGAATGAATACATTTTAGTCCTTAAGACATCTTTCTGAGTTATCTTGCATTTTATCTGACACACTTTATAATTAAGGAAGGTTAATTAAACATAAAGTTTGAGCATATTTTAAATTTTATTTCACTTTCTCTATAACAGATATAAACACTCTTTTGGAAAACACAAATTTGTGAGTTTAGAAGAAGTTGTATATCCTCTTTCAAAAGTTCCAGTCTCTATGGAAAAATCTCACAGGCCAGAGTTTATAGTCAAGTGCAAAGCAAGAAGAAACTGACCTTTGGTAGAGTCTCCAGGCCTTTTCCGTGGGCTCATCTGGGTGGTCCCTGAGAGTGGGTGGTGGAGTTGAGGCTTTCCTTTACTGCTGGACCTGGGCCACCATCATATGAGGGTCTGTACTCTCTTCATTCTCAAGCTGGGGCCAAAAAATCTCACAGCTGCTGATCCCTCTGTGTGGTCTCTCCACAATGTCCTTCCCGCCAATTTTCACCTGTGGTTGGCTGCATTCTGTGCTGGCTCAAGTTAGTCAAGATGTATTTGAAAAGAGAGCCAAATAGAAGCTCTGTTTTGTAACCTAGCCCCAGAATTCTCTGAGCCTCATTGCATTTGTTAGCAGTAAGTCTCTGATTGAAAGTGAGAGACAAAACGGCAATACCTTGTGGAAGATGAGCATTTAAAAATCAACACAATAGTCTCTAGATATCTTAATTTTAGCCGTATAAGTTCTATTTGTGGTTTTCCTCTTGTTTGTGTATGTCCCTTAACATGAGGTTGGCCTACTGGTAAAGCTATGGATTAGTGTGGTTTTGCAATGTGACTTAAAGCACTGTGGGAAAGGCTACAATCTTGTGTTTCAAGGTAGGCAACAAACCTTTTTTTGTTTGTTTGTTTCTTAAGGATACTTTACTTTCCAGGTGACTGCCTGGAAACCTGATTATTTTTCCAATTTTCTGATGCAAAAATGGATACAGCATTTTGCTTATCATCTGGGATTTAACTCAAATTCACATTTCTTGTGTAATTTTTGTTGAAGAGATAACAGTCACTTGAATGATATTTTGTATAATAAGTTAAAATGTATAATTTAACTTAAACAAGTAATGAAAATAATTAATAGCATACTTATATCAGTAAATAAAGTTCTTACCGGATTAATATTTGTTGGTAGCATATACTTATGATGTTTTTAGTAATTTGGAATATTTGATATTAATCCAAAATAAAACTTTTTAAAATAAAAAATAAAAAATTTTTAGTTATAACCAACTATTGTTTACCACTCTTTAATTTTTAGTTGAATGTAGAGATGCTTCAGTACTTTGATAGATAAATAATTGTACACTATAACAAGAATATAGTTATTTAATGTAAACTTTTATTTTTTATAGTGAAACTATTTTCCATATTTTATATTCACACTTGAACAGGAAGAAATACTTATTATGAAAAATTATATGAATGAACAAGAAAGAATTCCATACCCATATGTGTTTGTAAATATATGTGCATGTACTTTTGTAAATATGAGGGTGTGTACATGCATGTACATGTGGACGTGCACCTGTGTGTGTGGGGGTGTGTGTGTAGATAGGTAGGCTGTCTCCTTCAGGAGATCTTTCAGTTTGTGGTCATATTAGGGTGTTTTCAGTTTCTAAAATCAAGGAGAGAAAAGAAAGCATGGCTTCTTGGACCCCCACTTCCTTCGCTTCTCCAATATCTCACCCCTAAACTATCTGGAAAGTCAATGTCTGTGGTTTTGCTTTTCACTTGCTTTCTAACGTCTCTGGGCAAATTTCTCCATTGCTGATCTGGAATTGCTTTTACTCATCCATTAGTACTCAGCCAATCTCCTGTCTTGCTCTCTTCACATCATTACCCATATACTCCAGAAATCTTTCTGTTCTCTATAGTGGAATTTGCCACTAGTTTTCCTTTACCCTTTCTGAGGTATTTTTCTTGGCTTGAAAAGAATATTATATCATTCTTTACCTTCCTTCCAATTTTAATAATCCTAGATTTTTTTCATTACTCTCATTGTTCTATAACCTTTTTTTGATATAGATGTTATTTATCTCTACATAATTAACCAAGTATGTATATCTTCAGGACATATTTTTCCTTAGAATTGCTTTTGCATGTTGTTATAGTCTGTTGGCATGCTTATTACTATTCTCTTGATATGCATACTGCAATCTTCTGAAACTCCTCCAACAGGTACAGACACATGCTTATTTCCCTTATCTCCTTGTGACATTATTACTCCATCATTTCTTTTCTTTGACTGCTTAAATTAAGTCACCAATCAACTTTAAAATATGTACATATCTATGTGTTATTTTGTCCTGTCTGTTCTTCTACAGCCCCATCCCTTAAATGGTTCAAATGTTCCAAACTTGGGACTCTTTTCCTGTCCTCTTATCATATGGAGTCCTGCTCTGAAAGTGCCAATGTACTCATGTATATATGGTTTTGTCATTTTAATATTATTCTCATTCACAGCCATGTTTTGAATCAGTAAAACCTTGAATACTAAATCCATAACTTGTAAATTTTCATTATGTTATTAATTTGTATTTTGATGTTTTGTAAATTAGTTTTAAATGAGCCAGTCATCTTCATTGAATTTTGTAAATAAGGATAGTATATACATACTTTATTGTAGCCAGAATCAATATTTATTCATATATCCAACAAATTCTTATTTGTCTGTATCTATATAATGAACACAGGAAATAGGTCAAAGGTATAGGCATGAATAAAACAGCTACCTCAGGCAACCCATGCTGTCTTGGGAAAGGTAGACATGAAAAAAATATTGCTATGCATGGTAAGAGTGCCAAACAAAAGAATGTAACAAAGCTTTGAGAGCCTCATAGAAGGTGGAGCTTACTTCTGGGGGAGTTGGAGAGGTAACATAGAGAACATGTTAGATAATGCAGGATAGAAAGCCAAGGATAAATTCCTGGCTGGCCAATCACCTAAGGATGCTTAGATCAGGATCAAGTCTTGAAGATACTACAGGCTCTATAAGGAAACCTTGCTCTAGATATCTGCGGGATTTTGTTGGCTACATTAAAGGAGAAAAGTCAGGTAAATTCATTTCTTATCACTCTGGCAATTCCAAAAAAATTAGGGATACTAGAAGAGGAACAGGTGTAGACAGGAAAGTTAACTAGAAATGTGGTGGAGAAAAAATTCTAGGTGATATATGAGGGAAAACCAAACCAATGCATTCACTTAAGAAAGAAGGGGAAAAACAAGAAATACATATTTGAAGAAATGTTCAGTTGTGAACATTGTATGTCTGTGTTATATTTCTATTTACCCTGTAGACATGGGATGTGGAACTGGAAAGATCTGCAGAATCCTGGGCTGAAACGTGTTTGTGGGAGCATGGACCCACAAGCTTGCTGCCCTCCATTGGACAGAATTTGGGAGCGCACTGGGGAAGGTAGTAGAAAGCACAACTTTTTATTTCTGGAAACACAAATGTCATGAATGAAATGTTGATTAGTCCATCACTGGCAGTGTCCTAATGCTGGTTGCCTAGGATTAAAAGAGCAGAGCACAAAACAAAGAAAACTCAAATATCTTACCAGAAGAGTCACCTATTTCCTAGCTTCTTTTTGTATCATTTATGTCCTCAAGACTTGTAGCTTAGACAGAGGAGTTTTCTGTCAAGCCTTGTTAATCTACATTGGTTTTAAATGTTTTCTCCCACTCTTCTTGTTACTTGTGATTTTTTTCCTTCTAACAGATACAGACCCCCAACCTTTCATGTACAAGCATGGTATGATGAAGTGAGAGACTTTAGCTACCCATATGAACATGAGTGCGACCCTTACTGTCCTTTCAGATGCTCTGGCCCTGTTTGTACACACTACACTCAGGTAGGCTTTGTGTGAGCTACAGTTGTTTCCTCCAAATTCGCTACTGTAACTACCAGAGAACATACAAGCATGTGTTTTTATTTTTCTTTTTTTATTTAATATGATTACTTAAAAATGTGGAGCATTATTAATCCTTTAGAATAGGAATAAAGATTTCTATAAGCAATAACACTATCAAACAAATCTGAACACTTACCTTAAAAGGTTATTTTAATGACTTTACACATAAAATAATTTAGTATGGCCCCAATAAATATTGTTAAGGAACAATTTGCCCTCTTTGAAATAATTTGATGCCAATAATATAATTCATGATTGATTTTCACTATTTACATGTGTAGAATTTATAATATATATGGATATGTTTTATATTTCACATTCATGTTTAGGATTGCATGGATTCCTAATCTCTAAGTCAAACAAGGGAAGACAGGTTTGAGTAGACAAAGGTCACTGTTGCCCTCTTTCTAGAATGGGGGGATTTCTGAGCATTGCAGGTTTACTTCTTATACAGACTTCTGTTGCTTTAGTTAGTAAGCTTTTTTATAGAAATGGCCATTGCATAAGATGAAGATGTAAGTTTGAATTATTTAGTAGTTTGTATTTTGAAAATGCTGACATTGTACTGCAGAGAGAGCTCTTTGCTTATAAGGTTTTTTGTTTTTTGTTTGTTTGTCTGTTTTTTATATAAATTGCATAAGAAGCACAAACCAAATCACAGACAAGACAGATGTTGGGCACATCTCATTCTAGCATGAATGATCTCTCTGGGCTTCTTTAGTTTGGTTTTATCCATTTCTTTTGATACACTACTGTCTCATTTCATCTTAGCCCTCCCTGAGCCTCTCTTTTCTCTAACACAGGTGGTGTGGGCTACAAGTAGCAGAATAGGCTGTGCCATCAATCTGTGCCACAACATGAACATCTGGGGGCAGATATGGCCCAAGGCTGTCTACTTGGTGTGCAATTACTCTCCCAAGTAAGTAGACAGGGCAATAATTTCTAATGGATAGTTTTCTTACTGTGAAAATAATTTTGTAATCCTGATTTTTCTAATTTTCAAGGTACATTCATAAAGCATATTGGTTTAATTCCATTATCTTCCATTGCAGTGATTATAGTAGATTAAGTCAATGCATAAAGGGAAAGGATTATTGAAATCTAAAGAAATAAACATTTTTTGTGTTTAAGCTTCATTTGTTTTGCCATTTAGGTGTCCAAATTTACTGATTTTGATGAGAGGTTTTCAGCTACCCATAGTTGAGATATATGTTTTACATATGTGAAGAAGACATGAAAGATTTATGTTAAAAATTTCACACATCTTTTCTGAGAATCAGATTTAATTATTAAGATGCATAGGATAGGTACATATTCTGAATTCAGTTTTTTATATATGTTTGATTTTTAAATTTTTATTAACATGTCAAGTTAGTTTGAAAATTTTCAACATAACGAGGCAGTTAAGCTTAAACCAAAAGGAATCCATACCAAATATATGCAGAAATCTCTATCTTAAGATGCCTATGTCATTACTCAGGAAAGGATTATGTAATGATGTTTGCATGTCTTAGTAGTGCTGTAAGACGATGCTTTAATGGAGTGGACCATCTCTTTAGGGGAAATTGGTGGGGTCATGCCCCTTACAAACATGGAAAACCTTGTTCTGCTTGCCCGCCCAGTTTTGGAGGAGGCTGTAGAGAAAACTTGTGCTACAAAGGTCAGTGTTCCACGGGTATATTTTCACTTTGAAACCTTTGTGTGTCAGCTCTGTATAGCACTTTGCATGTTCCTGCAGGGTGTTGCAAAAAAGGCTAGGGTTTGCCACATGTCCATGAGGCCTGGAGTGGAATCCCCAGTGCCAAGAAATTAAAAAGGAGTCTAAACCCACATTAGTTGTCAGATGAACCAGAGCACCAGTTCAAGCACTTTGAAGAGGTGATTTTTAAATATGAATAATTATTTCAACTTGTTTTTAAAAGATTCATATAAGGAATCCATTGTGACAGGGATCATGTGCCTACAGAACAGTAACAAGAGTTTTAAACAACTGCTTCTAACACCTATTTCTACCCCAGAAAGATAGTATATATCTTAAAAGGCATCTTAATGTGTTGCTGTGAGATGTCTCCTCAGCTGTCATGTTTAAAGACTTAACACATTAACATAAAATTGGTGGTGTCAAACAAATTTGAAGTCTAAATATGAAAATATGGGACTTAGGAGGTAGAATGCTTGCCTAGCATGCAAGAAGGCCTGGACTGAATCCCAAACAGCAGCAGTAGTCAGACACGCCTTTAATCTCAGCACTATGAAGGAGGAAGCAGGAAAATCAGGAGTAAAAACTCATCCTCAGCTCTATTGCAGTTCACAGCCAGCCTGAAATACCTTAAATCCTGTCTCAGAACCATGTAATATGAATAAAATGCCCTGTTAATGATGCCTGAAGACATCATTTGTATGTCAAGGATTTGGGTAAAGCCATGATCTTGGCCATCCATGTGGCTATGTTTTACCTTATATTTCCTATATTTTGATGACAAAATGGAGGTTGATGTAGATCAGGTCTATTAGAAAGGCTGGAAGCATGTTCCTTTCCTGCTCAACACTCATGAAAAGCCATGTGTTGTTTGTATTCATGTCTGAGTGCTCCTCGGAAGTGATAAGTGGACCAGAAGTACCCATTCTGTCTCCCTATCAACTGTCCCTATTTGGTTTCCTTGCCCAATTTGCAGTATGCCCTCCAGTGATGGTCTTTGTACATATACCTTCAAAGCTGCACCTTCTCTGCCCTTCACCAATAATTGGTGTATCCCTCTTAAAACCAACACTCCTCTTTGTCCACACCTTTCTTCTAGGTTCTGAGTTTAAGAATACAAATGAAAATACACACTTTTTTTTACAGCAGGACAGCAATAAGCTCTTGTTATAGGCCAACCCAGGGTGGGAGAGTTTAGTGCCAACCTTGAAACTATTCTCTATTTAAAGTGGAAATCTTTGCATCTTGAAGTTTATTTTAAAAGTCAGAAAATCCAGTCCATAGGAATTGATGCTTGAACAAATAACAAGGGCTTACCCACCCTTTAGGGGATATTTTCAGTTGGAGGAGGGGGTCGAGATACAGATTTCCTAAGCCCTGGCGCTATTAGAGAACAGGGTTGGTTTCATGTGTCTTTGTGAAAATCAAACACTGATGCCATACTAGAACTAGATTAGAGATGATTCCATTAGACATTAGCTAGGTCCAACTACACACACACACACACACACACACACACACACACACACACACACACAGATTGAAGGCTAATATGTGCATTTCACTTCAGTGTGGTATACACAACCATTGCCTGTGCCAAAAACCTGTGCTGAAAAGAGTACTGTATTTGTAGGTTTTAATTATTTAGGTGTAGAAAAGCATTTGTATAATAATTTGTGCTTATGTAAGTAAAATCCATATTTTTCAATCTTTTCCCTCTGGCAGAAGGGTCGGACCAGTATTATACCCCTCAAGAAGAAGAAACAAATGAAATTGAACGGCAGGAGTCCCAGGTCCATGACACTCATGTTCGGACAAGATCAGATGATAGTAATAGAAATGACGTCATCAGCACTCAGCAGATGTGTAAGAGCTTAATCACATATCAGATGCTTAGACTTTGCATGGATGATAACTCTCCTAGCTTTATTTGCACATTTTCATAATGTCAGAATATGTTTTAGCTTGGCAATGGCAGCACATCCCTCTTTTAATCCTAGTATCCGGGAGGCAGAGACAGGTTCCAGGCCAGTCTGGTCTACAGAGTGAGATCCAGAACAGCCAAAGCTACATAGAGAAACTCTTATCTCAAAAAGAAAGAAAGGAAGTAAGAAAGAAAGAAGGAAAGGAAGGAAGGAAGAAGGAAAGAAAAAATAGCATATCTTAATAGTATGTAAACCCCATTTTAGAACTATTGGAATTATTAAAACTATCTGGGTTTTGTTTGTTTGTTTTGTTTTTAGCTCAGATTGTTTCTTGTGAAGTAAGATTGCGAGACCAGTGTAAAGGGACCACCTGCAACAGGTGGGTGTCAGTTCAATGTCCGCTGACAAGTTAAAAGAACTGTGTGCATTCTGTGCTGGTGTTCAGAAAACTAAAGTTTCTTTCTCACGACCTTCACTTAGATATGAGTGCCCTGCTGGCTGCTTGGACAGTAAAGCTAAAGTCATTGGGAGTGTACATTATGAAATGGTAAGTGGAAATGAAAATTATTCTAGGATGCAAGCTCTTCATACAGTTATCTATTTTTAATGTGGAAATTGCAACTTATATCAACTGTATTATATTTTCCTCAGAAATGTCTATTTAGGTTAAGGTTATAGTCATTCGCTTCTTCATATAGAGCTTTAATATCTTCTATCTCTTCCTTCCCTGAAAGCAATCCAGTATCTGCAGAGCTGCCATTCATTATGGGATAATTGACAATGAAGGCGGGTGGGTAGATGTCACTCGACAAGGGAGAAAGCATTACTTCATCAAATCCAACAGAAATGGCATTCAAACAATTGGGTAAGAATCCAAACAAGTTATTCTCTTGGATGAAACGAAATTGTACAGAGCTAACATATTTTTGACCCAATCGTAGAAGAATTTATTAGTTCTCTAATTTTTCAAAATTCATTTTAACTTAGTTTCCATACATACAAGGATGGGATCTTTTTGTTTTGAGGCTTAATAAAATTCTTAGTTTCCCGGGGAAAGTAAGAGGTAAAAAAAAATGAAGATATCTTTAATGCAATTCTTGACTAGGTGAAGCTAGTTTCAAGTATCACATGGTGGATGACATCATGTGATGTCCTGTGGCAAGATACTAGCATTTTTGAAGTTAAACTCTTAGGCATGCAATGGGTCATGCTACTGAACAGATATATGGTAAAAACAGAGGAGGATCTTGACTTCAACTTCTGTAGGAGTAGAGCCTGTCTCAATCGACTTAAGGTAGAAGCAGTAGATAAACTGGTCCTGAGCCTGCATGTGAATGCTCACCTCCTCACGCATATTTAATTGCTTTAACATGGAAATGATGGCAGCTCCAGTTATGGAAGAACCCTGTGGCAATGTGGAAGGAAAAACCAATGGGGAACAGCTTGGGATTATTTTAATGCTTTACAATTTTTTACTGTGCAAATTTATGTAATGATATTTTCAGGCATGTATTTAGCATAGTTGGAGCACATTCCCCCATATTTCATATGCTAATTAGAGGCAACTTTAACTCAAAAGATATCTCCATCAAACTGGCCTAGAGGGATGTCTGTGGGAGCATTTTCTCGATTAATAATCAATGTGGGAGGATCTAGACCACTGTGGGTGGTGCCAGCCCTAGGCAGGTGGTCCAGAGTTGCATAAAATGCTAGCAATCCATGAGAAACAAACTAGGAAGCAGTGTTTCTTCATTATGACCTCTGTTTCAATGTGTGCCTCTTAGTTCTTTCCCTTTGCGATAGACTATAACCTGTAAACGAAAATAAACCTTTTAATCCCCCCTCAAAAAAAATTCTTAGTTTTCAAGAGATTCAATAAGTATATTAAATGTATAGTTAGTCTCTGGGCTGAAGAGATGATTCCTTGGTTAAAATCACCTTACTCTTTCAGAGGACCAGAATTTGGCTCCCAGCACTCACACTAAAGGGAACAACTGTCTGTAATTACAGTTGCAGGGAATCCAACTACCTCTTCTTGGAATTGTCAGGCACCAATCAAGCATATGATGAACATAAATACATATGCAAATAGGCAAAACTCTTACAAGTATAAAATATATTTTTAATTATATATAACTTTTAAAGTAAAGGAATACATCTTTCAGCTATGACAGAAAATACCTTAAAGAAGGCTAATTTGTTGCATGTTATTTAATGCAATGAAATATTTTATTTCATGCAATGGTAATTTGGCTAATACAATAAATATGATTACTAAGTAAGAGAAGATTTTAAAGAATTAAGCATGCAATGTACTCTTATCATTTTTGCTTGTTTATTTAAGTGCAATTTAAACACAGGAAAAGCTTTGATTCACTTTCTGAGTGTTTCAAAAATTTAGTATGATGTGTCTCATTCTAAAAGGGAACATTTTCATGTGTGCTTCAAAGTAAAGCAGTGTACCCTTTTGAAATGTCTTTGAGTAGTGTCATTTTTTTCTACGTAAAAGACAATATTGAACTTCACAGAAGAAACTTTCCTTAGAGATTGGAACATATATTCCTTGTAAGTGTGAAATTGCATGAACTTTAACAGATGAAATTGGAATTCATTGCTGAGTATAGTGGTGCACTTCCTAATCCCAGCATTTGGGAGACAGAAGTAAGCATATCTCTGAGTTAAAGGCCAGCCAGTGAGTGTCAGGACAGTCAGGACTCATGGTGAGACGCTGTCTTGAAAAAACAACAAAAAATGGAATTCATAATTATAAAAAATAAACTTTAGAATGCTCCTTTCAAATCGGTGTCCTGACATTCTGTGTGTATAGTTATGTGGTTTTACTCATTGACAACGTCTCTTCTTAGTACAATTTATTAGTTTATTCACTTAGGAAAATGCATAAATCATGATTAATAAATTATAGTCATTATTGAAGCAGCATTATTGAACTGGTAATGTTATTCTAAGGGACAGTCTATCTTAAACTTCATTTTTGACTATCATAGAAGTACTAATGAAATATTAAATGTGATACATTTTTAGTTTCTGCATTTTGTGAAGAGAAAGATCTTAATTTGTAGGATCACTTAAATGAGGAATATTAAGCACTGAATATGAAACTGGTAGAAATAAACTATTAAGGTTTTACATCTTTAATACTAAACAAGATGAAATATCACTTGCAAATTAAACAAAGCTCAATAACATGATTTTTTTAAAAAAAAATTTAGTCTATGCTATCCTGTTAAAAATTATAATATATCGTGGTACATCTAATCTTATTTCCATTTTTTGACTGGATGATTCATACAATAAGATGTTTATTCATTTACTGAAGACCTTTTAACAAAAGTGAATAATTGAATAAATAACAGTTGTCATTTTGAGACATTTAAGACAGTTGTCATTTTGCAATTTTTTATGTTGATTCTTTAGACTTAAACTGTCTGTGAAAAAAGGACGAGTCTATAGATTTACTGTGAATAAATGATGTGTGCTTACACTATTTGTCCAGACAGTTAACAAATGTTTTTAAAGATTTAAAGTCCTAAGCAGTACCAGGAGTTACATTGTATAAAGCCCAAAGTGATTGACATTTCTTTTTTTTTTGTCCTCAGCAAATATCGTTCTGCTAATTCCTTCATAGTCTCCAAAGTAACAGGTTAGCACTATTTTCTTAACTTGTTCTCTTACTTTGTATGGGATGTTTTGTAAAGGAATTCACTTATTTTCTGCCTTCATTCTTCAGTTCAAGCTGTGACATGTGAAACCACAGTGGAACAGCTCTGTCCATTTCATAAACCTGCTTCACATTGCCCCAGGTAACCCTTTTCAGAGTTTCTTATCCTTGTAATAAATTTAGCAATTTGCATATGTGCACATGTATCTGCATAGTCACTTAATGTGTACCACTTTGGTCTGTAATACCCGTTTTTATAAAATTCTGGTTCTAAGGTTTAGAATTTTTTATGATCTAGTCTTGCTTCTTAGAGGGAGTAACAACATGTGCCCCAGAACCTCTACTGGAATTTATGCATGTGATCACATGTAGATGTGCCACACAGGGTTTGTACTAGTTCACATAATCTATTATAATAAATGTCACATTGGGTTGTATAATCATCACGAATTTATTTGTCATATTGCTGAAGATTTGAAGTCCAAGATCAAGGTGCCACTGACTTGATCACTGATGTGACTCTCTTTCTAGCTTGTAATTGTCCTTACATGATGTGAAGAGTTCTTTCCCTTCCACCCTTTTTGCAGGGGCACTAATCCAAGTGGATAAGAGTTCATCTCTTCCGACCTCATTTAGCCAAATTCACTCCACAAAGGCCCTGCCTATCTCCAGAGTAATGTGGGTTATGATGCATGTGGGACTGTCTATAACATTCATTCTACAACAATTTCTTCTAACAGAAATCAATGTGATTCACACTTAACATTGACATGTGATTCCTAAATTAGAGGAATTTAATTGCAGCTGGTAACCTAAAATAATGCCAATTAGATAGGAAAAGGATTCTTCTTTTGCTGTGTATTGGGAGGCTCTTGCTTTCAGATGTGGTGTGAACAACTTATCTTAAACATAGACACAGTTATCCTGTATCCTTAAAGGAACTACCTCAAAAAGTATGGGAAGATGCACAATTTACAGAATTTTCATGTCCTCAAGGAACCCAATAACCTTTGAAGTAAATATTAAATATATAATTATTCTTCTTCAATATTGATGTAACCTTATATGCCTCACTGTGAATAATTCAAAATTTAAATACCTTTTGAAAGCCTAAATGAATGATGAGCAATTTTATTCACAGCTTATAAGCAAATGGGAGTCAAGTTCTGGCTATTAGATCACCCCTTATCAGGAACATATGGAATAATAGTACAAAGAGCATAAACAAGCACCTCGCCCCATCTTTCTTTACTTGAACTTGTTCAAGAAGGAAGAGGATCAAGTTGCAGCTGTTGGTGCAGACAGTTAGGGGTAAGAACACAGTTTATACACACAGCATGAGCCTAGGGAAAGGTAGGTGGTTTGATAGCCATAGGAGGAAGACGAACTCCCATTAGTTTTTACATTTAATGAGATCATTTCTAGTCAGTGGGGACATATTTCAGCTTTCAGAATCTCCAGCCATGTTCTTTATAATAATCCACCCTCCAAAAATTATTTATCATTTACCTTTAAATGGTTTTTGACTTATGTATTCAACAAAGTATACATAGTATTGAGTGTTATATGATGTTACAAAAGTTTTTGAAGTAACAACTAAAGTTATTTCTTGAGGAGGATATATCTTAATTGGTAAGGGTATTATTACTGTTTTTATTATTATTATTACTGATATTATTAGAAAACGCATGGATGTGATCATGTTCAAGGTATTTTCATATAGTTACAATGGTGAGTCATGTATACTATGTAAAATAATGTTTTTACAGTTTTAAGTAAAACTATTTGTGTGTTGTGGAGGGGAAGAACTATACACGCAGAGATACACAGAGGCACATGCAGACACACATAGGGAATACCAATTAAGAAGTAATATGGTTTTTTAAAAATATGAATTGATAGTTTCTTGAATTCTAAGAATGTATTTCATTATTATGAACTGGATGTTTCAACTTAAAACCAAACTTTTGGAAGCTTTTTAAAAATTAGCATAGTCAATCAGATATTAAATGTCAATAGGCTATCACAAGAAAGAGCATTCCATGCAGAGAAGAGAAATGTAAAGGCCCTGAGGCATGAGCACATAGCATATTTTGTATGTTGCAGGAATAACTAACCTTGACCAGAACAAGGAAATGAGGTAGAAGAGTCATGTATAAATTTACCAAATGAAGAAAATATTGTAAGGATCTGCTCATTTATTTTCAATTAGGGAGAAAGCCTTTGGGATTATTAGAAGGGATCGATGGCATGTTAGGACTTCCATCTTTAGTTTAAATACATGTAAATTGATGGAGGAGAATCAATTCAAGCAAAGTCAAAAGGGAGGTTGCTACTGTAAGTAACACAATGGCTGATCTGTACTTACCATGATTTAAGCTCATTGAGGGATACCCTGAGCATGGTTGCATTAAATGCAAGTGGTAAGAATTACTGTCCAGTTGCATGTAAGGCACTAGATAAAGAGGAACCTCTTTACAATAAAGGCTTTGTAAAAGATTCCTGCAATAGTGGATTTACATTGTGTTGTGATGGGAAGTGCACAGAAGAGCAGGACTTGATAGGAGATAAATTTTATTTTGTGCCAGATAAGATTGAGATATTTGTTAGTTGTAAGAGGAAGTGTTGAGAAAGCAGCAGGCATTCACAGTGCAAATAAAGACATTCCAGCCAAAGATGTGAACCGGAAATTAACTGTTTGTAGATGAAACTAAGACCATGACCCTGAACAAGACACTTAAGTTGTGAATGAAGCAGATAGTGAATGACAGTCTGGCACACTGATTTGCCGAGTCATGCCTTTATTAAATTCTGCCAACACTGAGTTTCAAATGCAGTTCCACGGGGCTTTGTTTATGCTTTTTTCTGCTTTAAATCCTGAAGTCTGCTGACTAAACATAAACAAAAACCCAAACAACAACAACAAAACATGGACTTAAGTGAAAGGAAGCACTGTGCCAAGTGCTGGCTCATGCCATAGATCTCTTGTAGGAGAGATGAAGGTAAGTAGACCCTTCATACTGATTTCATTTCTATATAGATTTCATGTATAAGAAGCACTGAACATACCAGCTCTTTATGTGTTTGTTTTTCAGAGTATACTGTCCTCGCAACTGTATGCAGGCAAATCCACATTATGCTCGTGTAATTGGATCTAGAATTTATTCTGATGTAAGTATGCTAACTTATGCAGTTCCCAATATCTGTGAGGATCTAAATATATGTGCTTATTTAGGTCTGCATATATTCCCTATATAATCATGGGATTGTTTCTGAACTGCTATACATATTTTCAGAATAGCTAATTATAAATGAATATTTACATAAAATATGCTTGTATAATTATTTATTTTCACTATTTTACTGCATGTCTTTCCTGTTTATCAGACCCTAAAGGACAGGGCCTGGAGGCATTCTTAGGAAAAAAAATTCAGTTTGTTTCTCCCCAATCTTTCTTTTGGTTCTTCTGTGTCTGAAATATGAACTGGATATATATATATATATATATATATATATATATATATATATATATATTTCTTTTTCATATGCTCATTGCCGAGGAGGCATTTGACACATAATAAAAGGTCACATACAGGTAGTTTGTTGTTGTACATATAAAAGGGAACTAACTGCAAGCACATTGTAATGTGGGACTTCAGGGTAGTTAGAACAGGAGCTCTAGTGGCAATGGCTTCAGAATGAATACACTCATTGCAGGTGCCTTTTGGAGTATTGATCACTAGAGGGTTTTAGGAATATCAGTTCTAGTGAGAACTGTTGGTGAGTGTAGATGCAGCAGGCACCAGAGACAGCTTTGCTGGGTTCTGTACACATAAAAACTACTGTTATTAGGAGGGAGGAAGGCAGAGCAAGTGAGAGGAAAAAGGAATAGACTATCCCACAGAGATAGAGATTTTGTATTTTCATGATGATGGATTCAGATTTCATGCAGCGGATATTTGGAAGGCTTTGCAGATTTTAAAGGAGTTACAAAAAAAAATATAGGAAGTCTCATGGTGATGTATGAAGTCAGTGAAGTAGTCTAGAAGTTTGATTCCACAAGGAAACCTGAATTATGTACTTTTCTCTTACTTTTTTTTTTTATCAGTCAGTTAAGGACCAAATCCTTCCCAGTTCAGCTCCCCTTTTGATGTTGATCCCAAGCTTCTGGCCTCATGTTTGCTTCAGGAATTCACTCATCCATGCATTTGGGTTCAGATTTTTACACCTAAAATACATCTTTTTGAAAATTATGTCATTGTCATGCCTTTTATTTCTCAAGTGTTACTATTTGCTTTGTGAGGTGGATAGTGAGCTAAGATGCCAGCCTTCTTTCAACTCTTTTTTCACTTTGGCCTCACTTTGTTACTAGGCAATGTGACCTTTGTGATGATTAATTGTGAAGTTCTTTGGAGGCAGCAGCTGTGTGATTCAGTTGCTGTTTTTTGTCTGCCAGGCAACACAGAGTCAGGAGATAGAACACAAAAAGGAGTCACTCTTTAGAGGTTTTTCCTTAAAGTTCCATAACTTCTCATTTTAGTCATGTCTGATGAAGTCTTTCAAAATCCCTTCCCCACTATTCTGCCTGTAAGGGAAGTTAACCGTCTACCCTGAGATGATTTTAAGACCCTATCTAAAACCTGCCGATAATATGAGCTTAGTGAGCTGGAAGATTCTTATCCCACAGTAACTGCAGAGCTGTAGACTAAGCCTCCCAATCTTCTTAGCTCCATAAGATATGTAGTCTCTCCAGTTAAATTTGGTATGGAATGGTAGGGAGGAATCACCCAGCTTTCCTCCTGTTGCCTTCTCTTCCCCTGCAAGTTGCTCTCTTTCTGCTTGTAGAGCTCAATGAATGTTATGTTTCCAGCTACTATGGGTATCTTTTTTGTAGTTTACTACAGAGCATACTAATTCGGACTATGCTCAAAATTCTGCTATATTCACGAATGAAATGCATCATTTCAATAATATATTCTTCTAAAGTATGGGTAGGAAGAAACTTGACCTCTGAATGCAGGGAGAATGCCTGTTGACTGCATGCTTGAGAGCGAAACAGCACTCTAAAATACCTACAGGATTAATCATCATCACATGGAAGCATTTCTGGTGGCTTGAGGGGAGAATGCTGATTACACTATTTCAATAAAACAAGAAGAATACTGAAATGTGCAAAAATTACTTTTAATTTAGTCTATTATGAGCATCTTGCATTCAGTGACCAATGAAGCATTTAACCTGCTGTGTGAGGTGCCTCCACCTCAGAGGAAGGACGTGAAGTCTTTGACATTCTGCATTTCTAAGAGAGCAAAGAACAGAAGAAGGATTAGACATCCTAGCCTTCAGGCTCTAGGAGCTAATAAATCCTGACTGATGCCCAGGGGTCAGCGCACTGTGATAAAGCAAGGTCAGGCACAGTCATGCACACTAGTGTGAACTTTAGAAGTTTTAGAATTCATCCCTATTGTGAACTGAGAAAAGAACCCAACGGACACCTGCAACAGGTTGGGGAAAGACTATTGGGAGGAAAAATGGATTGTAGGTTACTGAAACAAGCCAGGTCCTTCCTATCCTTGATAACCAGCTATTGATTCATTTCCATAGAACATTTTGATGGAAGCCAATATTTAGATTGAGAGAAGACTTTCATGGTCCAAAAGTAAGGTTTTTTACTTTGGAAGACAGTAATTATAAACATTGAAAATTTGGATCAGAGACATTAAATAAAGCTTCCCCTACATGGAATTCTTGTTTAGCTTGAATTTTGTAGCTGAGTATGTGAGCACAGCATAGTAAAATGTCTGTGCATAGATTATTTTCATCAGGAAAAATATTTATTATATTCTGACAAATATATCTTAGATATGTGAAGAGCTACGGTTGAGTTGCTTATACGTAAAATTGGAAGTAGGGAAGGGAGGGTCATTTCCTCTATATTGTGACTGTTCCGTCACACATGTCCCAGTATCTCCCAGCAAAAGTTGAGAATTATGAATGGTGACAAATAGTGCTTGAAGAAATGGAAGGAATTAATTTGGTCTGTATTACTTTGGTTTTAAAATTCTGCTGGGACAGAGCAAGTATTTCCAATATTGGTGGTGGTGAGATTTCATATGCCAGCTATGTTTAGCCTCTACATTCAAACTTGCAAGAACTGGTTTGATGTATTACTTCCCAAATACCACATTATGTGTGAAATATTATGCAATAGCTGCTCACTGGCTATACTACAGAGTGGTAGCTAGGCAAGTCAGCATGGAATTTCTTCCTAATGGTAGTGATTGTCTTCACTTGCTCAGCTGTCTAGTATCTGCAGAGCCGCAGTACATGCTGGGGTGATTCGAAATCATGGTGGTTATGTGGATGTCATGCCTGTGGATAAAAGAAGGATGTACACTGCTTCTTTTCAGAATGGAATCTTCTCAGAAAGGTAAAGTCTAGCAAAACATATACTATTTTACATTTTAGTAGACTCTTTTACTTGTTGCTACTCCACAGTTCTACTTAGAGTACTGTCTGAGTGACTGAACTATGTGTTTCCTTTGAGCCCTTGCATGGCTGCTGTTCCTTCTGGGATGAGAGGAGCTGTAGTACCATATGTGGCTGTCTCTGGCAGGCTTATGAAGAAACAACATGGAAATCAGATTACTCGGAGAACTACTCTTTTTTTAATTGATCTTATAAAAAGGAAATTACCTTCATCCTCTTTCAGATTTTCTAGATTAGCTTTTATATTTCTTTAGAAGTGTGCAAGGCACTGAGTATTTCACTAATCCAGTTATATGCCAAAATATTTGACCAACACAATGAGTCTTCTTTTCCCTAGAATTAATTTCTATTTTTTTACTGCTTTATATTTTTTATTAGATATATTTACACTTCAAATGTAACCCTTTCTCTTTTTCATAGACACCCTATCACATCCTCCCTGCTTTTATGAGGGTGTTCCCCTTCCTCAACCTCCCTCTTTCTCGAATACCCACCCTGACATTTCCTTACTCTGGGGGGGGGGAGTCCAGCCTTGGCAGAACCGTTGGCTTCTCTTCCCACTGGTGCCCAACAAGGCCATCCTGTGCTACATAGCCATGGGTCTGTCTATGTCTACTCTTTGGGTAGTGGTTTAGTCTGTGGGAGCTCTGGTTGGTTGGTGTTGTTGCTCTTATTGGGCTGCAAGATCGTTCAACTCCTTCAATGCTTTCTCTAACTCCTCCAATGGGGACCTTGTTTTTAGTTCAATGGTTTGCTGCAAGCATTCACCTCTGTATTTGTCATGCTCTGGCTGAGCCTCTCAGAAGACAGCTATATAAGGCTCCTGTTAGCATGTAATTCTTGGCTTTATCAATATTGTCTAGGCTTGGTGACTGTATGTGGGCTGGACCTCCAGGTGAGGCAGGCTCTGAATGGCCATTACTTCAGTCTCTGCTCCAAAGTTTGTTTCCATGTCTCCTCCTATGAATATTTCTGTTCCCCCTTTTAAGGACTGAAGCATCCACACTTTGTTCATCCATATTTTTGGGCTTCATGTGGTATGTGAATTGTATCTTGGATAATTGGAGCTTTTGGACTGATATCAACTTATCAGTGAGTGCATACATAGTGTGTGGGGTTTGTGCGTGTGCATGTGCGTGTGATTGGGTTGCTTCGCCTAGGATGATAATTTCTAGTTCCATGCATTTGCCTATGAATTTCATGAAATCATTGGTTTTGATAGCTGAGTAGTTCTTCATCGTATAGATGTACCATATTTTCTGTATCCATTCCTCTGTTGAAGGGCATCTGCATTCTTTCCAGCTCCTGACTATTATAAATAAAACTGTTATGAACATTGTGGAGCACGTGTCCCTGTTGTATGTTGGAGCATCATTTAGGAATATGCCCAGGACTGATGTAGCTGGGTTCTAAGGCAGTACTATGTCCATTATTCTGTGGAATTGCCACACTGATTTCCAGAGTAGTTGTACCAGCTTGCAATCCCATTAACAATGGAGGAGTGTTCCACCTTCTCCACATCCTTGCCAGCATCTGTTGAGACCTGACATTTTGTTGTTAGCCATTCTGCCTGGTGTGAGGTGGAATCTCAAGGCTGTTTTGATTTGCATTTCCCTGATGAATACGGATGTCAAACATTTCTTTAGGTGCTTCTCAGCCATTTGTTATTCCTCTGCTGAGAATTCTTTGTTTAGCTCTGTACCCTATTTTTAAGTAGGTGTATTTGATTCTCTGTAGTCAACCTTCTTGAGTTCTTTAATTAAATTGGATATTAGCCCTTATCAGATGTAGGATTGGTAAAGATCTTTTCCCAATCTGTTGGTTGCTGTTTTGGCCTAATGACAGTGTCATAAACATAGTTTGTTTGCATAGTGGATTACTTTTATGGATTTCCATATATTGAACCATCCCTGAATCCCTGGGATGAAGCCTACTTGATCATGTTTATGTGTTCTTGGATTCAGTTTGCAAAATTTTATTGAGTATTTTTGTGTCAGTATTCATAAGGGAAATTGGTCTGAAGTTCTCTTTCTTTGTTAGGTCTTTGTGTGGTTATGGTGCAAGCATAATTGTAGCTTCATGAAAGGAATTGGGTAGTGTTTCTTCTGTTTCCATGTTGTAGAATAGTTTGCAGAGTATTGATATTAGGGTCTTCTATGAAAGTCTGATAGAATTCTGTACAAAACCCATCTGGTCTGGGCTTTTTTTTCTGGTTGGAAGACTTTTATTAACTGCTTCTATTTCTTTAAAGGTTATGGAACTGTTTAGATGATTTATCTGATACTGATTTAACTTTGGTACCTGGTATCTGTCTAGAGAACTTTCCATTCACTCCAGATTTTCTAGTTTTGTTGAAATAGGCTTTTGTAGTAGGGTCTGATGATCTTTTGAATTTCCTCAGTATCTGTTATGTCTCCCTTTTCATTTCTGATTTTGTTAATTTGGATACACTCTCTGTTCCCTCTAATTAGTATGGCTAAGGATTTAGCTATCTTATTTATTTTCTCAAAAAGCCAGCTGTTCATTTGGTTGATTCTTCGTATAGGTTTTTTTTGTTTGTTTTGTTTTGTTTTTGTTCCTTTTTGGTTGATTTCAACCCTGAGTTTGATTATTTCTTGCCTTCTTGAATATATTTGGTTCTTTTTGTTCTAGAGCTTTTAGAACAGGGTGCTTTCTCTAGTTTGTTTTTGGAGGCACTCAGAGCTATGAGTTTTCTGTTAGCATTGCTTTCGTTGTGTCTCATAAATTTTGGTATGATGTGCCTTCATTTTCTTTACATTCTAAAAAGTCTTTAATTTCTTTATCTCTTCCTTGACCACCTTGATTTCTCTCATTGAGAAGAGTGTCATCCAGCTTCCATGTATCTGTGGGTTTTCTCTCGTTTTTGTTTTTATTGATGACCAGCCTTAGTCTGTAGTGATCTGATAGGATGCATAGAATTATTTCAATCTTCTTATATCTGTTGAAGCCTGTTTTGTGACCAATTCTGTATAGGTCAATTTTGAATAAGGTACTATGAGATGTTGAGTACAAGGTACATTCTTTTGTTTTAGGATGAAACATTTCTGTTAAATCTGTTTGTTTCACAACTTTTGTTAGTTTCTTTATGTCTTTCTTTACTTTCTGTTTCCTTGGGTGTACTTTCCCTCCTTGTGTTGTAGTTTTCCATCTATTATCATTTGTAGGGCTGAATTTGTGGAAAGGTATTGTTTTGGTTTTCTCATGGAATATCTTGGTTTCCCCATCTATGTTAATTGAGAGTTTTGCTGAATATACTACCCTGGGCTGGCATTTGTATTGTCTTAGGGTCTGTGTCACATCCTCTTAGGATCGTATGGCTTTCATAGTCTCTTTTGAGAAGTCTGGTGTAATTCTGATAGGTCTGCTTTTATATGTTATTTGACATTTTCCCTTACTGTTTTTAATATTCTTTCTTCATTTTGTGCATTTGGTGTTTTGACTATTATGTGACAGGAGGAATTTCTTTTCTGATCCAATCTATTTGGAGTTCTGTGGGCTTCTTGTATGTTTATGGGAATCTCTTTTTTTAGGTTAGGGAAGTTTTCTTCTCTAATTTTGTGGAAGATATTTACTGGCCCTTTAAGTTGGGAGTCTTACCTCTCTTCTACACCTATTATCCTTAGGTTTGATCTTATCATTGTGTCCTAGATTTCCTGGATGTTTTGAATTAGGAGCTTTTTGTGTTTTACATTTTCTTTGATGGTTATGTCAATGTTTTTTATGGTATCTTCTGCCCCTGAGATTCTCTCTTCTATCTTTCATAATCTGTTGGTGTTGCTTGCATCTATGACCCCTGATCACTTTCCAAGGCTTTCTATCTTCAAGATTGTCCCTCTTTGTGCTTCCTTTATTGTTTCTATTTCCCTTTTTCAATACTTGATGGTTTTTTCAATACTTTTACCTGTTTGGTTCTGTTTTTCTGTAATTCTTCAAGTGATTTTTGTGTTTCCTCTTTAAGGGCTTCTGCTTGTTTCCCTGTGTTGTCCTGTATTTCTTTAAGTTAGTTATTTTTTGTCCTTCTTAAAGTTCTCTATCATCATCATGAGATGTGATTTTAAATACAAATTTTGCTTTTCAGGTCTGTTTGGATAGCCACTGTTTGCTTTGGTGGAAGAACTGGGTTCTGATGATATCAAGTTGTCTTGCTTTCTTTTGCTTAGGTTCTTCCACTTGCCCCTCTCCATCAAGTTGTCTCTGGTGTTAGATTGTCTTGCTGTCTCTGACAGTGGCTTGACCCTCCTTTAAGCCTGTGTGTCAGCTCTCCTGTAGACCTGTTTCTTTCAGCCAGATCTGGATTCAGATAGCTGTGGGACCAGGTCAACTCTGGGAGCAGGCAGAAGCGAGAAATGCCCTGTCCCAGACTGCTCCTGGGTTTGTGTGTCCTGAAGGTACTAGGTAGGTTCCTCTTTTGTCAGGAATGTGAGCAGAAGTCAATAATTTCTTTTAAGATTTTAAGGCCTAGGATTAGTGTGATGTAAATGAACTCTTTCAGGCTATTTTATGTTGTCCAGCTCATTAGTGAGACATATTTTTATGACTTGGGAAATTTTATCTACTCAGTTTATTTATTATTATTGATTATTATTTATTATTTTATTTAAAAAAGAAATAAATGTTTAATAGATTTTTAAAATCATCAGTATTCCATTAATTTATGAAGATACCTAAGTTTTAGATATTTCCTAAAACATATTGCAAAATTATAGCAGAAAGGATTCAGGCTTCTAGTAGCTTCTAAGAGGACAAAGACTATCATGTGAAGAGTTCAGATTAGCAATCCCAATCAAGATTCACTCATTAAGTGTCTTTTTTTCCATATGGGAGTATATCAGGAAGTCATGGCTGAGAAGGAGACTTTCTGCATCCTGGATCATGACCTTGCTAAGCAGGCAGAACTCACTACACTTTTATAATCTAAGTTCTAGGTTTCTTTAAGCCTTCACACTTCTGAGATTCAATTTAAAACTTATTTTAAGGATACATGATATCCTAACAAAACTGAGGATAACAATTAATTTTTAATTACTGTGAATATCCAGCACTGTCAATGTCTCTGGTGGAGGCTTCTGTACCAGCTGAGTAATGCTGAGTGCCTTGAACTCTAATTAGTATGTATATTAACTGAGGTTCAAATTGGTTAAGTGGTTAATGTGCCCAAGTTCATATAACAATCAAACACTAGGATTAACACATTCTGTATAAGTTAAGAGGTGTAGATTCCAGAGTATCACTATGTACAAGGAAGAAACACATCCACTTCCCAGAGCCTGTGTTCTGTATCCTGCAAAAAGAAAAATGATTTTACATTAGCCTGATACGTACTTGTACACCTAACATGTCATGTCAGTGTGTCATGTATGCTAATTTCCTCACTTTCTCTCTCTAAAATCCTTTCCCTACTTATTATATGAGAATAAATATAGAAAGGAATTTTATTTTGTCCTTTGGAATATTCAAATGTATCGATTGCAAATCAGAATTTTGTATGAAACACAAATAAGTCATATATTAGAATAAAAATACATAGTTTTGGATTACTTTCATTGTTTGCTTAAAATAAAAATAACCTCCAAATGACATTGGTTGGAGAGAAAGACACCACACACAGACACACACACACACACACACACACACACGCACACACACACAGAGAGAGAGAGAGAGAGAGAGAGAGAGATTTCTGTACTTAGGTCTTTTTAAATTTAATCATTAAGTTTCACTATCATTTTTCTATTTTTCTCAAAACTATCAAGGTTATGACTTACACTGAGTGATGGTGATACAGTTTTTATTTGTATTGTATTAAAGTTAGGAAATGATAGTAAGCTAGTACTCTACAGCGTTGCTTAACTATCGGCCAGGTTCTAAATTATAAATAGCTACTAATGTGATAAACCAATTGCAAAGTGTAGTCTCAGTATCCCTACAACAGGGGTGAAAGAGCAGTTGCCTAACTCCACTATATTAAAACTTAAGGAAGCAATTCATGATAATATACCCCAGATGCTGTGAAACTCTGGAGTAGCCACTGCTCTTCATTAGCTTCTCAACTTAGTTTAGTAATGTTTAGTCCAGCAGGCAACATCTATCTAGAGGATTATGTAATCCTTACCAGGGCTTCCCAGAACAGTAAATTATGGCAGTCTGAGACAGTTGAGCCATCTGACTTCATGGAGCTACTTGCTTGAATGTCCTCACAGAGCATGACTTACTAGGAGGATAATATGTATGGATGACTTAATGTCACTTTTGACATTGCAGTTTACAGAACCCTACAGGAGGAAAGGCATTCCGGGTATTCGCTGTTGTTTGACTGGGAACACTTGGAAGGTAAACAGAAAGCCTGCTCCAAGTACCACATTTCTGACATCTATATACAACTGTAACAATACTGTACAGAAGAGAGCAAGTATTGCCAGCCCACCTCCAAAGTACCAATGTATGCCATTCTTGATAGACAAAGTCTCTAAAATAAAACATGGGACATTAGCTTTAGGGAAAGTAATGAACATTTAGTAGTTTTAGAAATCCTGTGTTAAATATTGCTATATTTTAGCAGTTATTTCTACATTTAATTTCATAGTCATGATGTTCTACATTTCTTATATTATATTATATGGTGCTTTGTATATGCCACTGCTGAAGTATATTTAAAGTGACTGTGAAAGCCCCTAGAGAATTATCTGTTCCTTGAAAAGCAATCAGGCCTAAAATTTAAAGAAACTTTTAAGTCACTTTTTTGTTTTCAGACGAGTCCAGTATTGTGTTATGACTATTCTAAATCTCTATCTGCCTTACCCTTAGGACTGGCCAGTTTTTCTCTTGTGTTAAGTTGCATTGTGTCAAATGTTAAGTCTTGATATTGCACTCGTTATTTTGTATTAAAGTAATCTTTATATATCCAAGTGAAAATATTTGGTTCCTTGGGAGGGGTCACACTGCCATGTTCCCCAGGCAGTGTTGGGAGAACACTCCTGGTGTCATATAGTAACTAGAGGGTGAGATGGCAGACAGAGTTTGCTAGCATTGTTAGAACTGAAAAATACACTTTTGTTTGTATCCTGGCAAATACTCCTGCAGGCCAGGAAGTATAATTTAAAAAAAGTCTAATGATGATGAACTGGTGCATTACATTATTATTATTACCACTGGTTTTCATAATGGCAAACAACTTTATGTATAAACCTTTCATTAGTGTGATCCTATGGTAGTGATTTATTTGTTTATGTAAAAATATATTGTGCTTTGATACTTAAATTGTGTAAAATGTTAGATTTTTTTATTCCTGCTGGTGAACTTGTTTTCTATAAGCACATTAAAATTAATCAGTTTCAGAAGATTATTTTTACTTTTAAATGCATACTTTGACTTAGAATCATTCTAAAATAAATAACCAGAGTTGATTTTACTTTTCTAAATTTGACTTACTGACGTCAATATAAATAAGTGCTTACTAGTAGAAATGCACAGAGTCCACCTAATCATGCAGATATTTGTTTTGAGGAAAAATAGTCATTTACTTAGAAACATTATAAGAAAGAGAAATGTTGAATAAGAGGAGAGCTATGAATTTTATAAAGGAGAAATGAAGTATCAGAAAATAAGGTAATGATTATAATTATGAAAGAGCCATATAGAAAATAATTCAAATAATTTTAAATGAGTAGGGATGTAAAAGCCAATAAAATGGAGATCATTTTCATGCAGGGATCAGGGAAAGCCAAATAGGTAATACAAAAGAGAAATGAAAAACAGAGACTCAGAAATTATTTCAGAAAAGTAGTTTAAGAATAAGGCAAAATTACAAGGTCATTTGTTGTGGATTGGCCGGCAGTTAAATTGTTCAAAAGGTAATCAAGAGTAATAAAGCATAGTTTCCTAGAATTATTTTTCCCAAAATACACATTACCAATATATTTTCCATACTGGGACATTTTCATTGTATATAGAACTAGATTTCATAAGGACATTTTATACAAGTGTTTAATTGTAACTTTCTTGCATGTATATGCATGCATGCACCTGTCTTTCACCCAGTTTGTGTTCTGGTCACTGATCTCCCTAAAGAATGTCCATTACTTTTGACAGTCCTTCAGACTGGTCTCTAGTTAGGCTTCACTGGAAATCTTTCCTACTGGTGCACTATCTCCACCTTACCTTTATCCTGCTTTACTCCTTTCCAGGGCATCAACCAAACCCCAGTAGAATTGTTCCCTTCTTTTAATTTCCAATGCCTAAAAAAACTAACCCTATTTTTAAGGCACTTACTATCACATAGTTTATTTTCTCTATAAAATGTGTCTTTGGGTAGCCCACTTAACTCTTTAAATTTCCATCTTACTGCCTATAAAGTGGGACATGTGAAACCTTATAGAGATTGAAACATCATGTATGGTGTGGCAAAAGATATTAGGCATGCAACATGCCATCAAAGTATGTTAGTTTTTATTATATTCATTTTAATATTCATTTTCTGTGGTAAAACTGTTCATCTATTGAAATAATCTGTGTATCTTAATTTTGTTAGGTAGTTTGCATATACCAATGGCCATTTTTTCTCTTCATATTTTATTCTATGAGAATTTCATATTATGTTCACAATTCATTTTAGTCATAGCATCCATAAATCCCTCCCTCCAAGCCCCCTGCGGTCATTTCCCCAACACAACTCCTCAATTTTAAATCTTTGTTTTGTATAACCCACTAAATACAGTTAACACTTCCCATACATGAATAGGTATGGTGATTGGCAAGGAGTGACTTTCCTTCCCTTAATAGCCATCACCTGCTAAAATGGGTTTTCAAATAGAATTGAGAAATTAAGAGCCTGTTTCCCATCCATGCTGGGACCTTTTGACTGACTTGAACTCTTGAAGGTCTGTGCAGGTAACCACAGCTGCTGCACATGTGCAGCATGAAGTCACATCTAGAGGTCAGAATGACACAGCACTCCTCCCCATCCTCTGGTTATTAAACTCTTCTCTTTCCCTCCTCTAAGCCTGGAATGGCTGTGCCAGGACTGAAGAACAGATTTCATCTACAGCTTAGCACTTTCGATCACTTATTCCCAGCACCCTGCACCATGAACAGTTACACCTTGATGTTAACTGTTACCCACTTCAATAGGAAACTTCCCTCACCAAGGTTGAGAGCAGCACAAATCTATAGATATAAACACTAATATTTAGTAGAAAACACTTTGACAACAAAGATTACCAGAAACACAATACCAAGAGTTTCACTCTTAGAACTGATAATTTCCCTAGCCATGGTGACTATGTTTACAGGACTAAGCTTAATTCCTCTCTCTGTAACAGTCCTTCAGTTCAATCAGGAGAGCAGTTGGAATTTCCCATGGAAATTCTACTATTTTGCATTCTTGGACATATTTTGTCTGGCAAATCATATTGTATCATGCAAAGTACAGAGCTAGGTAAGACCATGATGCCTTTTATTCCCAGCAAAAATCTGCATTAGCCAGTACTGTGAAACCTAGCCAGTAGTGAGTTTCTTGGTCAGTTCTAGATTAATTTTCCTTTGTCCTGGGACCTAAATGCATGGTGTTTTAAGAAAAGGGTCTTACCCATAGTTATAGTGGGCAACCAGGAACTATGAAAACAACCTAGATTGTTTTGAGTGCCTCTGGGGTACACCTCATCAATAATTCAACCTATGCATGACTAGTGTTGAGATTTCATTTAACAATCTCTGCCTTCTGGGAGCATGTTTTTCTTCACCCATGCAGGATACGTCTGTTTAAATGCTTTTAAATAAATATTTATGCATAGTGTGTGTGTGTGTGTGTGTGTGTGTGTGTGTGTGTGTGTGTGTGTGACTTACACATTAGGAGTCCATAAGGCTTACTCATGCATGCTTAGTTTTTTTCTCTATTTCTCTTTTCCTTTACCCTTGATTTCCATCTTGTATTTAATAATGTAATTTTAAAATCTTTACTACTTGTTAATATTTGTTTAATTCTTGGAAAACCATAATTTTTCCTAATAATATGGGGAGCTAATCAAAGAAACAGTCTATGATTTTTGAATCTCCAAACTTCATATTTGGAGTTTTAGATAATTTTCATACAAAAATTCTGTTGTTTAGTTGATATAAAGAAATTATGAGGTGTGAGTCCTATTCTGGCAACACAATATTAAAAAACTAAATAAATATAGCAGTGAAATGTTTCATTAATTCATTAGCATTAAGACTGACCTGAATCTTAACAAGGCAGGTGGGAACTGTTTATAATTCAGCAGTTAATGCTGAATAAATCAGTTCTCTTTCTTCTTATCACTGCATCAAAATACCAAAATAGTGACTAATTTTTTCTAATTGAAACCGTATTGGTTATCAATTATGGTTATATTACAGTCAGGACGATGAAAAGCAGAGGACCCGTATATATGTAATTCATAAGTTCAATTCAAAAGAAGCATGCAGAGAAGATGTGGAAATCACATTTTGGTATTCTAAATGCATTCATTGACTTAAAATATAATGCAAAGGGAGAAATCACAGATTGAGTCTTTACGTTAAAAAATAATTTTTAAAAAAATAATAATTTTTAAATGACTCACATGAGAATACCATGGCTAGGAACAATAAAGTGCAAAACAAGTAAATAAACAGTGTTGCCTTGCAGAACATTCTAGTTTCATTTATTAAGAAAATCTTCTACAGGCTATATTGATCACTGTAGAAATTCTTAGAAACAAAATTGTTCTCCAAAAATAGATTCTCGTTAGCAAGATAAATATCATGCTTTAATCAAATGCATGGTATGATCTGTGAAGATTGTAGCATTGTGTACCTACAAAGGTATAATGATAGTAAAGACATTTCTGAGCATTGATAGTAAATACTGAGTACTTACAGATGCAGAGGTATGATAATGGAGAACAATTCTTGCATTAAAAACAGAAGGTGCAAGTTATTGCAGAGACATTCTAGACACAACAATTGTCTTAAAGACAATAGTCTAGGTACATCATGAAGGCAGATACACAGAGATATTTATCTTATCAGTCTGGAGTAATAAGTGCCAGTGCAGAGAAAACTCGCCATTATCTCTTCCCCATCTAGCATCATACTCACCTAGGGATCAAACATCCTCAACCCCTCAAAAGACCAAAACAGTGTATCATTTTATAGCTCAGACAAGCCTAGAGCTTTCTGTACAATGCAAGTTGTTTTGAACTTATGAGCAATCCTCTTTCTTAGCCCCAGAATACTGAGATCAGGTATGGACCTCCATATCCAACTCTATAAGGTTAAATATATATTGCTAAATTTAAAGAGACACCACTATGACACAATACACAATACATTCAGTGGCTTCAGCATTTGATTGAAAAATATATAGATATGAATGACATCAACCTAAGGAATTTATATTAATTGTGAATAGTTTGACACTATTGGGATCCAAGAAGTCTGCCAGTTAATATAACTGGCATTTTTGTAACAGTGGTTTGCACATGAGAAAGAATTACATACATTCAGGGGAAGAGATGTCATTGTAATCTTATACATTATTTATTTTTAATAAGTATCCAGAGATAGGAGATTATATTCCTGCTTTGGTACTAGTACACACTCTCAATGTTGAGTAACATTGTTTGGGACCAGAATTTATAAATAATTCATATCTCCATTTCTCTATATTTAAAATCTTTATCCCTGCTATCTGATGATCTTTGTTAAATGATACCATTCTTCATCAACTAGATTATGACATCACTGAAAAATAGACATTTTATAATCCTGAAAAATATCATGAATTTGCAGTATGCAAGAAGATTGTAAATGAAGAATAGAGATTTTGATTTTATTGAAATTGGTCCATAAAATACATTGACAAGAAAATGGCTGAGATAGCACCAGAAAAGTAGAAGGCTAATTGTCCTCATTACCTTATTATTGCTGTGAAAACACACCATGAGCAATACATATTATAAAGAGCATGCTTAATTTGGCTTATGGCTCCAGACAGCTGGAGTCCTCGTGCCTGACTGAAGCTGTGGCAGCAGGAACAGCTGAGAGTGCACATATTGAACCACAAGTAGGAGACAGAGGGCATATGGGCAATAACAGGGCTCTCTTAAACTTCAAAGTTCACCCCCACTGAAACATTACTGAAACCTCTAATCCTTCTCAAACAGTTAAATCAACTGAGGACCAAGTATTCTAAAATGTGAGCCTTGGGATGCAATCACACAATCAACCATAAAATTTGATTGAGTGGACTACTTTTTCCAGAGAATAGAATGAGTAATTTTTCCTCCCTCAATTCATCAAAGAACAGAATATTATAAATTTTATGAATAAAAATACCATACTCATAAAAGCATGGATATCCTGAAAACATGGTAGCTATGTGATTGGCTAATATACTTTACACTTCCAGAATGTATCTTCTTAGACATCATTCATTCTTCCTCAGACTTCTGCTGCCCTAAGACCCTCAAATATGTTTAAGACATGAAAGTGGAAGTGCTAATAAAACGTAAACACAAGTAGACAAATCTCATATCACCTGACACCAAGATGCAAATATTACAAAGTCATATCAAAAGACATCAACAACTTCAACAACTGTTTATAAGAACTATGCTTACCAAGCAAGAGTAGGCTACTATTGAAAGGAAAGTACCAGATTTTGGTGATTAGCTAAAACTCAGTGACTTGATTCCTGGTTGTGAGAGAAGATTGACTTTAGAGGTCAAGTGTGACCTAAAAGTAAGAATTTTATAACCAGTGTAGAAGAAGAAAACATAACCAAAAGTGTTGTATTTGAAACTGCAACAAAATATGTATATTCATCCAAATGTGTGATAATATTAAATTGTGATGGCATGTGAAACTCAGGGCAAATCATGACTGAACATGGAGATTTAGTAAAGACATTTTATGTTATCATATCAGTTTTGTTTCATTTTTTGTTAGGTACTATGTAAGATTTGCTAAACTTTTATTAAAGGTAATATTATGTTCATAACTTTCTTATAATATATGAGGTTTAAATGGAAGAACCTCATTAAAATTACCTAGTTCTTTGAAAATACTCTGCAGATTATTATTACATGTGCATAAACATATGCAGAATAGGATGATGGAGTTAAAATAGTAGATTTTCTCATAACTTGCATGGATTTTATTTCAGATTTTCATGAACTGTTCTCAATTATCTTTAAGAAAATGTATTGGAATATGATTTAGACATAGAGAATGGGTACTGAAAGTTTTTTGTTTCGATGAATTTTTTTATAGTTGTTGTAATTGCAGAACTACAGACTGTCTCAAGAGAAATGTATACTTTCAGTTATGGAATCTGAATGGTGGTACTAAGGTCTTGGAAATACCATAATGGTTCCTTTGATGGTGTTAGGGGATAGTGATCATCTCTCCCATGTCCTTCTCTTGTCATAACTTTGTTAGCTAGCAATTTATTCATTCCTTGGATTTGGCACAGATCATTTTCCACAGAACCTTATGTTTGGGTATGGCTCTGTTACAGATTTCCCCTTTCAATAAGGGTGTCAGATGAGTTGGATTAGAGATCCACTCTATTCTCATCCTCATCTTAAGTAATTACATCTGGAATGGCCCTGTGTCCAAATACAGTTACATTCTGAAATACTGGCCATTTGAACATAAGCATGGGAGATAAGCAACAGAATTTAAACCGTAAGTATTTACAAACTTATACATTAATATATGCCATCATGAAAATCAAGATGAAAGCATTTCCATGGTCCTCCCCAAATTTTCCTGTGTTTTTCTGACAAGTCTCAATTTCCTGAGATTGTGGGAATTAACTTTTGAACACTGATATTTATCAGAATTTTCTGCAGTTCCCTCGAATTGTGATTATCAGTATCTACTGGAACTGCTTTAAATCTAACTCCTTTTGTTATTTTTCATACATTTTTCTTATCATTGGATATTATTTTCATCTTACAAATGCACATCAGATTGCTTATCCTTTCACCTGCCAACTGGTATCAACATTGTTCTGTGTCTCATCTTATGGGGAACAAGGTACATGGACACTTCATGAACAATTCTTCACACATATATTTACTTTCATTCATTTGAGGTAAATAAGTAAACTTTAGGTCATATGGTAGACATATGACTGAGTTTAACTTGGTTGAATTATTGTTTAAGGTGTTGTTTATTCCTGCAGTAATGTGAGAAGACCTTTGTTTGAAGATAGGCAAACTTGATAATTTTACTCTAATTTGGGTATTCAATGCATGTGTAATGACACCTTCTGAGCTTTTGCATTTATGTAACAGCTAAGTCTATTGAGTATCTTTTCAATCATCATTTGTTTTTGTACCTTATAAGCTCAGTGCTTCTTCAAATCTTTTGCCCATTTAAAAGTTGTATTATTGAGTTATAGCAGTGAGATTATTTTACATATCCTTGACTCAAGGTCTTTGTATTAATACACAATTCAAATATTTTCATCCTCTTAGTAGCATACTAGCAGAAATTCTAAATACTGATGAAAAGCCAACTTAATAATCTTCTTTGTTTCATATACTTTTTGTGTCATGCCTAAGATAAATATAACATGTTGCAAGGATTTTCTCTTAAGTTTTCTTCTATGTATTTTATAATTATGTAGTTGTATTGATTTAGTTTTGGTGCATTGTGTAAGTTAGGGGTATTAATTCATGTTGGTTTTTTTGCCTACAGTCATTTAGTTTTCCATATACATTTGTTGAAAGGACTATTCTCTCCCGACCTTATATTAGGACTACATTAGAAAGCCAATTTCTAGAAATACTCTTCCAACAATGTCTCATGATGATTTAAGATAAACAACTTATATCATCTTAAATGTTCCTACAGCTTTGTTAACAAAAGGAAAAAAATCAAGTGTAGTTTAGTGATAGTTTATTTACTCCATATATCAAAAATATTATTACTATTGACTTTAAATTATTTGGAAATTTTATTCTGAGATTAATTTGTTTGATACTATTATCACTCCAGGCTTTTTATGACTGAGCATGAAAGATCCATTTGTACCATTTATTTAACTTTTTTAGAGATCTAATTTGTATGCATTGTAGTATATGCATTATACTGAGTATACGATTTCCTAATGACTGGCAAATACATAGCTAACTAGCAAACACCACTGTTTTCTTTGGTGCAGAAGCTAATTTGATGCTAGTTTGCTGATCTTGTCTGTCACTATTCTAATTCTACAGTCACCTCTCTGTCTTCTGCCATGATTGTATTAGCTCCTATAGAATTTCAGACATGAAATTAATGTAACTTTTTGAATCTGGCTTATTTCATATATGATAACATTTCACATATTGACACCATGTTGTTGTATGCTTACATAATTCCTTGCATTGTTCTGAATAGCACCCTGTGATATGAAGGTACTATGCTATATTTCAACATTACTCATTAAAGATGTCATAAATAAAGCCTTTTAGAGAATGCTTGCAAAGTTATTGGTATGGTTTGTATATGCTCAGTCCAGAGAGTGGCACTATTATAAGGTATGGCCTTGTTGGAGAAGGTGTGTCACTGGGTGTGGGCTTTAAGACCCTTATCCTAGTTGTCTGGAAGTGAGTCTTCTCCTGGATATCTTCAGATCAAGACATAGAATTCTCATCTCCTCCCATGTAATGCTTGTCTGGATGCTGCCATGCTCCCTCCTTGATGATAATGGACTGAAACTCTGAACCTGTAAGCCATCCTCAATTAAATGTCCTTTATAAGAGTTGCCTTGGTCATGGTGTCTCTTCACATCAATGAAAACCCTAACTAAGATAGTTCTGGTGTGTGTGTGTGTGTGTGTGTGTGTGTGTGTGTGTGTGTGTGCGTGCGTGCGTGTATGTCTGTCTGTCTGTCTGTCTGTCTGTCTGTGTCTGTGTCTGTGTCTGTGTCTGTGTGTCTGTGCATGCATTTCTTTTATAAATCTCTAAACAGTTTTCTAAAATGGTTCTACAACTTTAGTATAGCCTCCAAAAATATATGAGAACTAGCTGATAACCGTCTCCTGTTTTATTGTCATGTCAATATGTATGCAGTGAGATTGCACTATAATAAAGTAATTTTTTTAATAAAGTTATTTTTAACCACTCTATTTCTTGTAGTTTGAAATGGTATTTTTATTATGGGATTCAAGTAAGTCTTGGTTGTTTTGTGTGTGTGTGTGTGTGTGTGTGTGTGTGTGTGTGTGTGTGTGTTTATTTTCAAAATAACACATTTAATTTATTTACATTTTTTTCACTTTACATCTCAAATATTAGCCACCACCCCATCTCCTCCCAGTCCACCTATCACACAGTTCCTCCCCTCATTTCCCTATCCTCTTCACCTCTAAAAAAGGTAAAGTTCCAATGGGTATCACCCCACCCTGGCACAAGTCACTACAGGACTAGGCAAATGCGCTCCCACTGAGCCCAGACAAGGTAGGGAAACAGGATCCATAGGCACTCAACAGATTCAGGGACAGCCCATGCTCCAGTTGTTGGATGACTCACATGAGGACCAAGATGCACATCTACTACATATGTGTGGAGGACCTAGATCCCAGCCCACGCTTTCTCTTTGATTGGTTGTTCTATGTCTGGGAGCCCTTAAGCATCCAGGTTAGTTGAATATTGGTCTTCCTGTGGAATCCCATCCAATTCAGAAACCTCTGTCCTTTCCCCAACTCTTCCACGGACTCCTCAAGCTCCATCTAATGTTTGGCTGTAGGTCTCTGCATCTGTTTCCATTTATGCTAGGATACTGTCTGTCGTAACAACAAAATTAACATTAATAGTGTCAGGGGTTTGTTCTTACCCATTGGTTCTTTCTCAATTTGGGTCAGTCATTCATTGGCCTTTCCCTTTGTCCCTGCATAATTCACATTTTTGGGTCAAAGGTTTTGTGAGTGTGCTGGTGTCCTTATCCTTCCACTGAGAGTCCTGCATGGGTTCAGGAGGTGGACACTTCAGACTCCATATTCCCCACTGTTAGGAGTCTCAGCTAGAGTCACCCCCATGGACTCTCTGGGGCCTCCCATTGTCCTGGGATTAAAGCTGGACTTCAACAACAACACAAGCAACAGAAAGCCTACACACTGTATTCAGTGATCACTGGGTCCAGCAAGAAAAAAAGACATTAAATATGTTCTAGAAATCAATAAAAACAAAGACAAAACATACCTAAAATTATGGGACACAAAGTAGCACACCCAAGTGGAATAGGTGTCAGGAAATAATGAAACTAAGGACTTAAGTCAATCAATTAGAAACAGAGAAGAATACAAAGAGTCAAGAAACCCAAGACCTGGTTCTTTAAGAAAATCAACAAAATAGACAAACACTTAGCCAAACTAATTAAAAGGTAGAGAGACAATACCCAAATTAACAAAATCAGAAATGAAAAGTAAGACATAGCAACAGATACTGTAGGAATTAAAAAATCATTAGGTCCTATGAAAACACAGGACACATCAGTTTCCATCTTGGGACTGGAGATTAATAAAAGCATGTGATGATAAGTCTGTAAGGAATCCTTAAATCAGAGTAGTCCTAGACTGATTGACAGTTATCTCTCTGTGATGGATTTCAGCCGCACTGAAATGCTTTCTGTTATAAAAATTGCCATGGTCATGATGTCTCTTCACAGCAATGAAATCCTAACTAAGATCTGGTCGTTCTGCTTTCCACTTACATGGTATTTTCTGTCTGAATGGAAATAATGATTCAGAGGGCATACTGTTTGAATGCAAGATGTCAAGCACTTACTGAGAAATGTCTAGGCATGGTAAGAAAGAAAAAGGAGAGACACAGGGACACTATCAGACACAGTTATGCCTATTATCCAATTAGTGGAACAATCAGATATCAGTTTACAGTAACTAACAAATAAAAAGAATAGGGAAGTGGAAGAGGTACAAGAAAAGGTATTGAGGAACAATTAATTTAAAAAGAGGCCATGCATTTGAATGAAAGCAAGGAGGGGTATATAGAAGAGTAATAAGAAAGGGAAGAGAGAAATGGTATAACTATATTATAATTTCAAAAATAAATGAAATAGTATTTTTACTCTAATAAAAACTAAAAATCAGAACTGGAATCTGTCAAAAGCAAACATTTTCAACTGTAATATAACTGATGGAATGAAGACTTGTCCAATGCTAAGATGCAAACTGATCATATGATGATCTAGTGGGTAACTGTCTTTATTCTAATTAGCAGAACAAATGAGACTGTTAATAGTAATTAACCTAGAAGTTAACAGATCTCCCAGTAACATTGCCTTCTTTACATGTACAATTGACCTGAAGTCCCTGAAAGGAGTGCATGCAGAGTCCTGAGATGGAAATATTAATCAGACATTATCAAGAAAGAACAATATTATATATTTATATAGGAAAATGGCTATACATATTAATAAGTAGTGATAACATGTAATTGAAATGTACATTATCTCACAATTACCCCTTTAATATATATTCAATGAAGTAACTTTCATTGCCCATACTTGGAAACTTGGAAGTGTTTTATGCTTTTTCTTCTTCTGAAATGATCTATAATCACTTTAAATTGCCAAGTCTAAGTTTTCATGTTTCATCTTCTCATTTGTACTAAATATTATATTGCCAAATTATAATGTGCTGCTTAAGATAATTGAAAAGTTCCCTGTGGTACAGAGGTCCTCTGTGTTCCAGATTCCAGCATGTTTCTATCAGATGCCTCTCATGTACCACCTATCCTGGACTTGGACCCTGGTGTCTGTAAATGAGAGAAATACTCTAGGTTTTTCCAAAAATAAAAACTCTGCACCCTTGAGAACAGCTGAAAGATTAATAATTTCTAACAGAGGTCAGAGTCATTATTACTTATTCCATGACATAAAAGTGTCTGCTGAGGGAACGAGAAGCCGAAAGCTCACCAGTAGAGTGAGGTCACCATTGGGAACTTCAGGAGATGGCCTGAACATGGCTTCTCTAGAGACTTTACGCTGAGAGTTTGTAAACCCCTATTTAATAACATAACTTTTATTTCCTCTCTCCCTCAGACTACTGTAGACATTTCTGCTGGATGTTGTACCTGACTTGATGTTTTGCTGTCTGCTCTTCTTACCTGTCTGTTACTTGCTTTTAGATCTATTACTTTTGCTTGCTCCATGTAATAAATTTACTCATTTTGAACACATTAAAAAGTTTATCCTTGATCATTTTTTGAGACCATTCAGGACAAAATTATTTCGCCCTTTTTTAAAAATAAAAGATCAATCAAATATTTGTCAATTCAACTCAAAGTTAAGTCTTTCCTTCCCTCTCATCTGTTATATGTGTAGCTACTGAAGCTGCTCTACTTCTACAGGTCTTCTGGTTTTAAATGTGTCTATTCTACTTCAGGTCTATTGCATCTGACTTCAACAGTGGTCATCTATCTTTCTTTCTTTCTATCCATCCATCATTTATCATTTATCTATCATCTAATCTATCTATCATCACCTATTATCTTACTTTCTTGTCTCCCTCCTTCTCTCCCTTCCTCCTTTATTTACTCCTCTCTTTCATTCTTTCAATTTTTTATTCTTAGGGCTTTTTTATTTAACTATCCTTACTTATTCTATAAGGTCTCATTCTATCTCACAGGACAGAGTCAAGCTAACAAGCTCTAGTTATATCTTCCAGCTTTTGTACAATATTGTTTGCAAAGGTGAAGAATTGAGATGTTTCCATGTGGCTTACTCTTATCTCTGAAGACTTCTTATAATATAGATAAGAATATATTATCTCAGATACCCTATTGCTGAGAAGTTCTGGAACATTTCATCCTAAAACTAAAGAATATAACAACTTCTCAGCACCTCACGGTACTTTCTCCAAAATTGACCATATAATCAGTCACAAAATGGCCTCAACAGATCTAAGAAGATTGAAACAATCCATGCATCCTATTTGATCACCACGGACTTCAATAACAATACAAACCACAGAAACCCGACATACTCAAGGAAGTTGATAACTTGGATGAAGAAGAAATAGAGAAATCAGTTTCTTGAAAACCAAATCCAAGTACACATCAAAAAGATCGTCCATCATGATCAAGTAGGCTTCATCCCAGCAATGCAGGGGATTCATCAACATAATTAACTATATAAACAAATTCATGGGAAAAAAAAGCATATGATCGTCTCATTAGGCACTGGGAAAGCATTTGACAAAATTTGGCACCACTTCATGGCAAAAGTCTTGGAAAGGACAGGAATTCAAGGTCCATACTTAAACATAATAAAAGCAATATACAACATTTCAGTAGCTAACATCAAACTAAATGGAGAGAAACTTGAAGCAATGCCACTAAAATCAAGGACTAGACAAGGCTACCCACTCTTTCCCTAGTTATTCACTATACTACTCTAAATCCTATCTAGAACAATCAGACAATAACAGGAGGCTAACGGGATACATATTGGAAAGGAAGAAGTCTAAATATCACTATTTGCAGAGGATATGAAAGTATACGTAAGTGACCTCAAAAATTACACCAGAGAAGTACTAAGCCTGATAAACAAGTTCAACAAAGTAGCTGGATATAAAATTAATATAAATAAATCAGTAGCCTTCTTTTTCTAAAAGATAAACAGGTTGAGAATGAAATTATGGAAATGACCTACTTCACAATAGTCACAAATAATATTAAATACCAAGGTGTGACTCTAACCAAGCAAGTGAAACATCGGTATGACAAGAATGTTGTCTCTGAAGAAAGAAATTGAAGAAAATCTTAAAAAAATGGAAAGATCTTCCATGTTCATGGATTGACAGGATTAATATTGTAATAATGGCCATGGCCATCTTACCAAAAGCAATATACAGATTCAACACATCAAAATTACAACTTACTTCTTCACAAAGATAGAAAAAGCAATACCCAACATTCAATTGGAATATCAAAAAAAAGGATAACCAAAATTGTCCTCAACAATAAAAGAACTTCAGGGAGAATCACTATCCCTGACCTCAAGCTGTATTACAGAGCAATCATGATAAAACTGCATGGTTTTGGTACAGGGATAGTCAGGTAGGTTAATGGAACAGAACTGAAGACTCAGAAGTGAACACACACACTTATGGCCCCTTGATTTTTGACAAAGGAGTGAAAACAATCCAGTGGCAAAAAGGTAGCATTTTTAATGAAGAATGGCTGGTTCAACTGGCGATCAGCATGTAGCAGAATGTATATTGACCCATTCTTATCACCCTGTACAAAGCTCAAGTCCAAGTGTATCAAGGACCTCCACATAAACCCAGACACACAAAAAACTACTAGAAGAAAGAGTGAGGAAGAATCTCCATCACATGGGCACTGGGGAATATTTCCTGAACAGAACACTAATGACTTATGCTCTAAGATTAAGAATCACTAAATGGGACCTTTAAAATTGCAAAGCTTCTGTAAGGCAAAAGACACTGTTATTAGGACAAATCAGCAACTAACAGATTGGGAAAAGATGTTTACATCTCATAGAGGCCTCGTATCTAATACATACAAAGAAGTCTAAAAGCTAAACTCCAGAGAGTCAAATTACCCTATTAAGAAATGGGGTATCAGGAAGTCCCACACCCGCGGATCCTGGCCCACAGCAGCTCTCTGCTCCCAGACCCGGTGAGAGAGAGACCCAACCGCCTGGTCAGGTGGGCACTCCTGAGGCTGCAGAGCAGAAGAGACCACCAACACTGCTCACCCCTGCCCACATCCCTGGCCCAAGAGGAAACTGTATAAGGCCTCTGGGCTCCCGTGGGGGAGGGCCCAGGAGCCGCAGGACCCCTGCCTGAGACACCGCTGGAACCTGAAAGAAACAGACCAGATAAACAGTTCTCTGCACCCAAATCCCGTGGGAGGGAGAGGTAAACCTTCAGAGAGGCAGACAAGCCTGGGAAACCAGAAGAGACTGCTCCCTGCACACACATCTCGGACGCCAGAGGAAAAAGCCAAAGACCATCTGGAACCCTGGTGCACTGAAGCTCCCGGAAGGGGCGGCACAGGTCTTCCTGGTTGCGGCCCCTGCAGAGAGCCCGTGGGCAGCACCCCACGAGCAAACTTGAGCCTCAGGACCACAGGTAAGACCAAATTTTCTGCTGCAAGAAAGCTGCCTGGTGAACTCAAGACACAGGCCCACAGGAACAGCTGAAGACCTGTAGAGAGGAAAAACTACACGCCCGAAAGCAGAACACTCTGTCCCCATAACTGACTGAAAGAGAGGAAAACAGGTCTACAGCACTCCTGACACACAGGCTTATAGGACAGTCTAGCCACTGTCAGAAATAGCAGAACAAAGTAACACTAGAGATAATCTGATGGCGAGAGGCAAGCGCAGGAACACAAGCAACAGAAACCAAGACTACATGGCATCATCAGAGTCCAATTCTCCCACCAAAGCAAACACGGAATATACAAACACACCAGAAAAGCAATGTCTAGTTTCAAAATCATATTTGATCATGATAATGGAGGACTTCAAGAAAGACATGAAGAACTCCCTTAGAGAACAAGTAGAAGCCTACAGAGAGGAATCGCAAAAATACCTGAAAGAATCGCAAAAATTCCTGAAAGAACTCCAGGAAAACATAAATAAACAAGTAGAAGCCCATAGAAAGGAGACACAAAAATCCCTGAAAGAATTCCAGGAAAACACAATCAAACAGTTGAAGGAATTAAAAATGGAAATAGAAGCAATCAAGAAAGAACACATGGAAACAACCATGGATATAGAAAACCAAAAGAAGAGACAAGGAGCTGTAGATACAAGCTTCACCAACAGAATACAAGAGATGGAAGAGAGAATCTCAGGAGCAGAAGATTCCATAGAAATCATTGACTCAACTGTCAAAGATAATGTAAAGCAGAAAAAGCTATTGGTCCAAAACATACAGGAAATCCAGGACTCAATGAGAAGATCAAACCTAAGGATAATAGGTATAGAAGAGAGTGAAGACTCCCAGCTCAAAGGAGCAGTAAATATCTTCAACAAAATCATAGAAGAAAACTTCCCTAACCTAAAAAAAGAGATACCCATAGACATACAAGAAGCCTACAGAACTCCAAATAGATTGGACCAGAAATGAAACACCTCCCGTCACATAATTATCAAAACACCAAACGCACAAAATAAAGAAAGAATATTAAAAGCAGTAAGGGAAAAAGGTCAAGTAACATATAAAGGGAGACCTATCAGAATCACACCAGACTTCTCGCCAGAAACTATGAAGGCCAGAAGATCCTGGACTGATGTCATACAGACCCTAAGAGAACATAAATGCCAGCCCAGGTTACTGTATCCAGCAAAACTCTCAATTAACATTGATGGAGAAACCAAGATATTCCATGACAAAACCAAATTTACATAATATCTTTCCGCAAATCCAGCACTACAAAGGATAATAAATGGTAAAGCCCAACATAAGGAGGCAAGCTATACCCTAGAAGAAGCAAGAAACTAATCGTCTTGGCAACAAAACAAAGAGAATGAAAGCACACAAATATAACCTCACATCCAAATATGAATATAAAGGGAAACAATAATCACTATTCCTTAATATCTCTCAATATCAATGGCCTCAACTCCCCAATAAAAAGACATAGATTAACAAACTGGATACGCAACGAGGACCCTGCATTCTGCTGCCTACAGGAAACACACCTCAGAGACAAAGACAGACACTACCTCAGAGTGAAAGGCTGGAAAACAACTTTCCAAGCAAATGGTCAGAAGAAGCAAGCTGGAGTAGCCATTCTAATATCAAATAAAATCAATTTCCAACTAAAAGTCATCAAAAAAGTTAAGGAAGGACACTTCATATTCATCAAAGGAAAAATCCACCAAGATGAACTCTCAATCCTAAATATCTATGCCCCAAATACAAGGGCACCTACATATGTAAAAGAAACCTTACTAAAGCTCAAAACACACATTGCACCTCACACAATAATAGTGGGAGATTTCAACACCCCACTCTCATCAATGGACAGATCATGGAAACAGAAATTAAACAGTGATGTCGACAGACTAAGAGAAGTCATGAGCCAAATGGACTTAACGGATATTTATAGAACATTCTATCCTAAAGCAAAAGGATATACCTTCTTCTCAGCTCCTAATGGTACTTTCTCCAAAATTGACCACATAATTGGTCAAAAAACGGGCCTCAACAGGTACAGAAAGATAGAAATAATCCCATGCGTGCTATCGGACCACCACGGCCTAAAACTGGTCTTCAATAACAATAAGGGAAGAATGCCCACATATACGTGGAAATTGAACAATGCTCTACTCAATGATAACCTGGTCAAGGAAGAAATAAAGAAAGAAATTAAAAACTTTTTAGAATTTAATGAAAATGAAGATACAACATACTCAAACTTATGGGACACAATGAAAGCTGTGCTAAGAGGAAAACTCATAGCGCTGAGTGCCTGCAGAAAGAAACAGGAAAGAGCATATGTCAGCAGCTTGACAGCACACCTAAAAGCTCTAGAACAAAAAGAAGCAAATACACCCAGGAGGAGTAGAAGCCAGGAAATAATCAAACTCAGAGCTGAAATCAACCAAGTAGAAACAAAAAGGACCATAGAAAGAATCAACAGAACCAAAAGTTGGTTCTTTGAGAAAATCAACAAGATAGATAAACCCTTAGCCAGACTAACGAGAGGACACAGAGAGTGCGTCCAAATTAACAAAATCAGAAATGAAAAGGGAGAGATAACTACAGATTCAGAGGAAATTCAAAAAATCATCAGATCTTACTATAAAAACCTATATTCAACAAAACTTGAAAATCTTCAGGAAATGGACAATTTCCTAGACAGATACCAGGTATCGAAGTTAAATCAGGAACAGATAAACCAGTTAAACAACCCCATAACTCCTAAGGAAATAGAAGCAGTCATTAAAGGTCTCCCAACCAAAAAGAGCCCAGGTCAAGACGGGTTTAGTGCAGAATTCTATCAAACCTTCATAGAAGACCTCATACCAATATTATCCAAACTGTTCCACAAAATTGAAACAGATGGAGCCCTACCGAATTCCTTCTACGAAGCCACAATTACTCTTATACCTAAACCACACAAAGACACAACAAAGAAAGAGAACTTCAGACCAATTTCCCTTATGAATATCGACGCAAAAATACTCAATAAAATTCTGGCAAACCGAATTCAAGAGCACATCAAAACAATCATCCACCATGATCAAGTAGGCTTCATCCCAGGCATGCAGGGATGGTTTAATATACGGAAAACCATCAACGTGATCCATTATATAAACAAACTGAAAGAACAGAACCACATGATCATTTCATTAGATGCTGAGAAAGCGTTTGACAAAATTCAACACCCCTTCAAGATAAAAGTCCTGGAAAGAATAGGAATTCAAGGCCCATACCTAAACATAGTAAAAGCCATATACAGCAAACCAGTTGCTAACATTAAACTAAATGGAGAGAAACTTGAAGCAATCCCACTAAAATCAGGGACTAGACAAGGCTGCCCACTCTCTCCCTACTTATTCAATATAGTTCTTGAAGTTCTAGCCAGAGCAATCAGACAACAAAAGGAGATCAAGGGGATACAGATCGGAAAAGAAGAGGTCAAAATATCACTATTTGCAGATGACATGATAGTATATTTAAGTGATCCCAAAAGTTCCACCAGAGAACTACTAAAGCTGATAAACAACTTCAGCAAAGTGGCTGGGTATAAAATTAACTCAAATAAATCAGTTGCCTTCCTCTATACAAAAGAGAAACAAGCCGAGAAAGAAATTAGGGAAATGACACCCTTCATAATAGTCCCAAATAATATAAAGTACCTCGGTGTGACTTTAACCAAGCAAGTAAAAGATCTGTACAATAAGAACTTCAAGACACTGAGGAAAGAAATTGAAGAAGACCTCAGAAGATGGAAAGATCTCCCATGCTCATGGATTGGCAGGATTAATATAGTAAAAATGGCCATTTTCCCAAAAGCAATCTACAGATTCAATGCAATCCCCATCAAAATACCAATCCAATTCTTCAAAGAGTTAGACAGAAAAATTTGCAAATTCATCTGGAATAACAAAAAACCCAGGATAGCTAAACCTATCCTCAACAATAAAAGGACTTCAGGGGGAATCACTATCCCTGAACTCAAACAGTATTACAGAGCAATAGTGATAAAAACTGCATGGTATTGGTACAGAGACAGACAGATAGACCAATGGAATAGAATTGAAGACCCAGAAATGAACCCACACACCTATGGTCACTTGATTTTAGACAAAGGAGCCAAAACCATCCAATGGAAAAAAGATAGCATTTTCAGCAAATGGTGCTGTTTCAACTGGAGGGCAACATGTAGAAGAATGCAGATCGATCCATGCTTATCACCCTGTACAAAGCTTAAGTCCAAGTGGATCAAGGACCTCCACATCAAACCAGACACACTCAAACTAATAGAAGAAAAACTAGGGAAGCATCTGGAACACATGGGCACTAGAAAAAATTTCCTGAACAAAACACCAATGGCTTATGCTCTAAGATCAAGAATCAACAAATGGGATCTCATAAAACTGCAAAGCTTCTGTAAGGCAAAGGACACTGTGGTTAGGACAAAACGGCAACCAACAGATTGGGAAAAGATCTTTACCAATCCTACAACAGATAGAGGCCTTATATCCAAAATATACAAAGAACTCAAGAAGTTAGACCGCAGGGAAACAAATAACCCTATTAAAAAATGGGGTTCGGGGCTGGGGATTTAGCTCAGTGGTAGAGCGCTTACCCAGGAAGCGCAAGGCCCTGGGTTCGGTCCCCAGCTCCAAAAAAAAAAAAAAATGGGGTTCAGAGCTAAATAAAGAATTCACAGCTGAGGAATGCCGAATGGCTGAGAAACACCTAAAGAAATGTTCAACATCTTTACTCATAAGGGAAATGCAAATCAAAACAACCCTGAGATTTCACCTCACACCAGTGAGAATGGCTAAGATCAAAAACTCAGGTGACAGCAGATGCTGGCGAGGATGTGGAGAAAGAGGAACACTCCTCCATTGTTGGTGGGATTGCAGACTGGTAAAACCATTCTGGAAATCAGTCTGGAGGTTCCTCAGAAAATTGGACATTGAACTGCCTGAGGATCCAGCAGGCGAATGCCAGCAGCAAACCACTGAACTGAGAATAGGTCCCCTATTGTAGGAATCAGAGAAAGAACTGGAAGAGCTTGAAGGGGCTCGAGACCCCAAAAGTACAACAATGCCAAGCAACCAGAGCTTCCAGGGACTAAGCCACTACCTAAAGACTATACATGGACTGACCCTGGACTCTGACCCCATAGGTAGCAATGAATATCCTAGTAAGAGCACCAGTGGAAGGGGAAGCCCTGGGTCCTGCTAAGACTGAACCCCCAGTGAACTAGTCTATGGGGGGAGGGCGGCAATGGGGGGAGGGTTGGGAGGGGAACACCCATAAGGAAGGGGAGGGGGGAGGGGGATGTTTGCCCGGAAACCGGGAAAGGGAATAACACTCGAAATGTATATAAGAAATACTCAAGTTAATAAAAAAAAAAGAAATGGGATATCGAGCTAAATAAAGAATTCTCAGCTAAGGAGTATCGAATGACTGAGAAGTACCTAAAGACGTATCTAAAGTAACTTAGTCATTATGAAAATGCAAATCAAAACAACCCTGAGATTATACCTTACACCAAGCAGAATGACTAAGTTAAAAAAAAAAAACAAAAAAACAAAAAAACAAAAAACCTCAGGTGACAACAGATGCTGACAAGGATGTGGAGAAAGAAGAACACTCTTTCATTTTTGGTGTAATTGCAAGCTGGCACAACTACTTTGGAAATCAGATTGGAGTTTCCTCAGAAGATTGGACATAGTATTAAGACCCAGCTATACCACTCTTGGGCATATACCCAAAAGTTGGGCCAACATATAACAAGGACATATGCTCCACTATGTCCATAGCAGCCTTATTTATAATAACCAGAAGGTGGAAAGAAACCAGCTGTCCTTCAACAGGAATGGATACAGAAAATGCGGGACATTGGAGTATTACTCAGCTACTAAAAACAATGACTTCATGAAATTCATAGCCAAATGGATTCAACTAAAAAAGTCCTCTTGAGTGAGGTAACCCAATCAGAACAAACAAACACACACATACACACACACACACACACACACACACACACACACACACACACACACGGTATGTGCTCATTGATAAGTCGATGATAGAAAAAAAGTTCAGATTATGCAAGATACAATCCACAGACCACATGAAATTCTAGAAGAAGGAAGAACAAAGTGCTGATTCTTCAGTCTTCTTAGAAGAGGGAACAAAAATATTCATAGGAGAAGATATGCAGGCAAAGTTTCAAGCAGTGAATTAAGGGATGGCTATTCAAAGCCTGCCCCACCTGGGGATCAAGCCCATATACATACAGCTACCAAACCCAGCCAGTATTGTTAATGCCAAGAAGTGCATGCTGACAGGTGCCTGATATAGCTATCTCCTCAGAGGCTGTGCCAGAGCATGACAAATACCAAGGTGAATGCTTGCAGCTAACCATTGAACTGAGAATTGGATCACCATTGTTGGAAAAAGGATTGAAGGAGTTGTAGGGGTTTGCAACCCATAAGAATAGCAATACTGACTACACTTTGCCCACATTTCTAACTCCAGAGGAAAACACCATATGCCATCTGGGACGCTGGTGCACAGGGGCTCCCAGAAAGTGCTGCACAGGTCCTTCTGGTGGCTTCCCTCATGGAGAGCTCATAAGCAACACCCCACGAGCAAACTTGAGCCTCAGGACCACAGGTAAGACCAACTTTTCTGCTCCAAGCAACCTGACTGGTGGTCTCAAGATACACAGAGGCAAAATTCCTCTAGGACCAACACTTCCGGTATTTAGCTGGATTCCCAACCTCTCAGATCCCTGCCCATAGCTCACTGCTCCAAAGTCCTTGGGAGAGAGCTCACCACCCGGACAGGTGGGCACTCCTGAGACTGCAGAGCAGAAGAGACCACCAATACTGCCCACCCCTGTCCACATTCCTGGCCCAAGACGAAACTGTATGTGGCCTCTGGGATCCGGTAGATAGGGACACTGGAGATGCAGGTCCCCTGAGCCCGAGATACCGCCAGAACCTGAAGGGACCGGATCAACAGTTCTCTGCACCCAAATCCCGTGGGAGGGAGAGCTAAACCTTTAGAGAGGCAGACATGCCTGGGAAGCCAGAAGAGACTACACTCTGCCCACATTTCTGACTCCAGAGGAAAACACCAAAAGCCATCTGTGACCCTGGTGCACAGGGGATCCTAGAAAGAGAGGCATAGGTCATCCTGGTTGCTGCCCTCTCGGAGAGCTCATAAGCAACACCCCATAAGCAAACGTGAGCCTCGGGACCACAGGTAAGACCAACTTTTCTGCACCAAGTGACCTGCCTTGTGAACTCAGGACACAGGCCCACATGAATAGCTGAAGACCTGTAGACAGGACAAACTACACACCCGAAAGCAGAACACTCTGTTGCCATAACTGGCTGAAAGAAAACAGGTCTGCAGCACTCCTGACACACACGCTTATACTACAGTCTAGCCACTGTCAGAAATAGCAGAACAAAGTAACACCAGAGATAATCTGATGGCGAGAGGCAAGCACAGGAACCCAAGCAACAGAAACCAAGACTACATGGCATCATCAGAGCCCAATTCTCCCACCAAAGCAAACACTGAATATCCAAACACACCAGAAAAGCAAGATCTAGATTTAAAATCATATTTGATCATGATGCTGGAGGACTTCAAGAATGACATGAAGAACTCTCTTAGAGAAACACAGGAAAACATAAATAAACAAGTAGAAGCATATAGAGAGGAATCACAAAAATCCCTGAAAGAATTCCAGGAAAACACAATCAAATGGTTGAAGGAATTAAAAATGGAAATAGAAGCAATCAAGAAAGAACACAGGGAAACAAACCTGGATATAGAAAACCAAAGGAAGAGACAATGAGCCGTAGATACAAGAATCATCAACAGAATACAGGAGATAGAAGAGAGAATCTCAGGAGCAGAAGATTCTATAGAAATCATCAACACAACTGTCAAAGATAATGTAAAACGGAAAAAGCTACTGGAAACACACAGGAAATCCAGGACTCAATGAGAAGATCAAACCTAAGGATAATAGGTATAGAAGAGAGTGAGGACTCCCAGCTCAAAGAATCCAGTATATATCTTCAACAAAATCATAGAAGAAAACTTCCTTAACCTAAAGAAAGAGATGCCCAGAAGCATACAAGAAGTCTACAGAACTCCAAATAGATTGGACCAGAAGAGAAACTTCTCCCGTCACATAATAATCAAAACACCAAATGCACAAAATAAAGAAAGAATATTAAAAGCAGTAAGGGAAAAAGGTCAAGTAACATATAAAGGCAGACCTATCAGAATCACACCAGACTTCTCGCAGGAGACTATGAAAGCCAGAAGATAGTGGACAGATGTCATACAGACCCTAAGAGAACACAAATCCCAGCACAGGTTACTGTATCCTGAAAAACTCTCAATTAACATAGATGGAGAAACCAAGATGTTCCATGACAAAACCAAATTTACACAATATCTTTCTACAAATCCAGTGCTACAAAGGATAATAAATGGTATAGTCCAACATAAGGAGGCGAGCTACACCCTAGAAAAAGCAAGAAAATAATCGTCTGGGCAACAAAACAAAGAGGAGAAAAGCAAACAAACATAACCTCACATCCAAATATGAATATAACAGGAAGCAATAATCTCTATTCCTTAATATCTCTCAACATCAATGGTCTCAACTCCCCAATAAAAAGACATAGATTAACAAACTGGATACGCAATGAGGACCCTGCATTCTGCTGCCTACAGGAAACACACTTCAGAGACAAAGACAGACACTACCTCAGAGTAAAAGGCTGGAAAACAACTTTCCAAGTAAATGGTCTGAAGAAGTAAGCTGGAGTAGCCATTCTAATATTGAATAAAGTCAATTTTCAACTAAAAGTCATCAAAAAAGATAAGGAAGGACACTTCATATTCATCAAAGGAAAAATCCACCAAGATGAACTCTCAATCCTAAATATCTATGCTCCAAATACAAGGGCACCTACATACGTAAAAGAAACTTTACTAAAGCTCAAAACACACATTGCACCTCACACAATAACAGTAGGAGATTTCAACACCGAACTCTCATCATTGGACAGGTCATGGAAACAGAAATTAAACAGAGACGTAGACAGACTAAGAGAAGTCATGAACCAAATGGACTTAACAGATATGTATAAAACTTTCTATCCTAAAGCAAAGGGATATACATTCTTCTCAGCACCTCATGGTACTTTCTCCAAAATTGACCGTATAATTCATCAAAAAAACAGGCCTCAACAGATACAGAAAGATAGAAATAATCCCATGCGTCCTATCAGACCACCACGGCCTAGAGCTGGTCTTCAATAACAATAATGGAAGAACAACCACCTATACATGGAAGTTGAACAATGCTCTACTCAATGATAAGCTGGTAAAGGAAGAAATAAAGTAAGAAATTAAAGACTTCTTAGAATTTAATGAAAATGAAGGTAAAAGATATTATGGGACACAATGAAAGCTGTGCTAAGAGGAAAACTCAGAGCTCTGAATGCCTGGAGAAAGAAACCAGAGAGAGCATACATCACCAGCTTGACAGCACACCTAAATGCTCTAAAACAAAAAGAAGCAAATACACCCAGGAGGAGTAGAAGCCAGGAAATAATCAAACTCAGAGCTAAAATCAACCAAGTAGTCAAAAAGGACCATAGAAAGAATTGCCAGAACCAAAAGCTGTTTCTTTGGGAAAATCAACAAGATAGATAAACCCTTAGCCAGACTAACGAGAGGACACAGAGACAGTGTCCAAATTCACAAAATCAGAAATGAAAAGAGAGACATAACTACAGATTCAGAGGAAATTCAAAAAATCATCAGATCCTACTACAAAAGCCTATATTCAACAAAACTTGAAAATCTGCAGGAAATGGATGAGTTCCTAGACAGACACTAGGTACCAATGTTAAATCAGGAATAGATAGACCATTGAAACAACTCCATAACTCCTAATGAAATAGAAGTAGTCATTAAAGGTCTCCCAACCAAAAAGAGCCCAGGTCCAGGAGGGTTCAGTGCAGAATTCTATCAGACCTTCACAGAAGACCTCATCCCAATACTATCCAAACTCTTCAACAAAATTGAAACAGATGGAGCACTATCGAATTCCTTCTATGAAGCCACAATTACTCTTATACCTAAACCACACAAAGACCCAACAAAGTAGGAGAACTTCAGACCAATTTCACTTATGAATATGGACACAAAAATACTCAATAAAATTCTGGCAAACCGAATCCAAGTGCACATCAAAACAATCATCCACCATGATCAGGTAGGCGTCATCCCAGGCATGCAGGGATGGTTTAATATACGGACAACCATCAACATGATCCATTATATAAACAAGCTGAAAGAACAAAATCACATGATCATTTCATTAGATGCTGAGAAAGCCTTTGACAAAATTCAACACCCCTTCATGATAAAAGTCCTGGAAAGAATAGGAATTCAAGGCCCATACCTAAACATAGTAAAAGCTATAAACAGCAAACCAGTTTCTAACATTAAACTAAATGGAGTGAAACTTGAAGTAATCCCACTAAAATCAGGGACTAGACAAGGCTGCCCACTCTCTCCCTACTTATTCAATATAGTTCTTGAAGTTCTAGCCAGACCAATCAGACAACAAAAGGAGATCAAGTGGATACAGATTGGAAAAAAAGAAGTCAAAATATCACTATTAGCAGATGATATAATAGTATATTTAAGTGATCCCAAAAGTACCCCAGAGAACTACTTCAGCAAAGTGGCTGGGTATAAAATTAACTCAAATAAATCAGTAACCTTCCTCTACACAAAAGAGAAACAAGCCGAGAAAGAAATTAGGGAAACGACACCCTTCATAATAGTCCCAAATAATATAAAGTACCTTGGTGTGACTTTAACCGAGCAAGTAAAAGATCTGTACAATAGGGGTTGGGGATTTAGCTCAGTCGTAGAGTGCTTGCCTAGGAAGCGCAAGGCCCTGGGTTCAGTCCCCAGCTCCGAAAAAAGAACCAAAAAAAAAAAAGATCTGTACAATAAGAACTTCAAGTCTCTGAAGGAAGAAATTGAAGAAGACCTCAGAAGATGGAAAGATCTCCCATGCTCATGGATTGGCAGGATTGACATAGTGAAAATGGCCATTTTACCAAAAGCGATCTACAGAGTCAATGCAATCCCCATCAAAATACCAATCCAATTCTTCAAAGAGTTAGACAGAACAATTTGCAAATTCATCTGGAATAACAAAAACCCCAGGATAGCTAAAGCTATCCTCAACAATAAAAGGACTTCAGGGGGAATCACTATCCCTGAACTCAAGCAGTATTACAGAGCAATAGTGATAAAAACTGCATGGTATTGGTACAGAGACAGACAGATAGACCAATGGAATAGAATCGAAGACCCAGAAATGAACCCACACACCTATGGTCACTTGATTTTTGGTTCTTTTTTTTTTTTTTTTTTTTTCGGAGCTGGGGACCGAATCCAGGGCCTTGCGCTTCCTAGGCAAGCGCTCTACCACTGAGCTAAATCCCCAGCCCCGGTCACTTGATTTTTGACCAAGGAGCCAAAACCATCCAATGGAAAAAAGATAGCATTTTCAGCAAATGGTGCTGATTCAACTAGAGGTCAACATGTAGAAGAATGCATATTAATCTATGCTTATCACCCTGTACAAAGCTTAAGTCCAAGTGGATCAAGGACCTCCACATCAAACCAGATACTCAAACTAATAGAAGAAAAAGTGGGGAAGCATCTGCAACACCTGGGCACTGGAGAAAATTTCCTGAACAAACACCAATGACTTGTGCTCTAAGATCAAGAATCGACAAATGAGATCTCATAAAATTGCAAAGCTTCTGTAAGGCAAAGGACACTGTGCTTAGGACAAAACGACAACCAACAGATTGGGAAAAGATCTTTACCAATCCTACAACAGATAGAGGGCTTATATTCAAAATATACAAAGAACTTTAGAAGTTAGGCCGCAGGGAGACAAATAACCCTACTAAAAAATGGGGTTCAGAGCAAAACAAAGAATTCACAGCTGAGGAATATCGAGTCGCTGAGAAACACCTAACGAAATGTTCATCATCTTTAGTCATAAGGGAAATGCAAATCAAAACAATCCTGAGATTTCACCTCACACCATTGAGAATGGCTAAGATCAAAATCTCAGGTGACAGCAAATGCTGGCAAAGATATAGAGAAGAGGAACACTCCTCCATTGTTGGTGGGATTGCAGACTGGTACAACCATTCTGTAAATCTCTCTGGAGGTTCCTCAGAAAATTGGACATTGAACTACCTGAGCCCTAGCTATACCTCTTTGGGCATATACCCAAAAGATGCCCCAACGTATAAAAAAGACACATGCTCCACTATGTTCATAGCAGCTTTATTTATAATAGCCAGATTCTGGAAAGAACCCAGATGCCCTTCAACAGAGGAATGGATACAGAAAATGTGGTACATCTACACAATGGTATATTACTCAGCTCTCAAAAACAATGACTTTATGAAATTCACAGGCAAATGGAGGGAACTGGAAAATATCATCCTGAGTGAGGTAAACCAATCACAGAAAAACATACATGGTATGCACTCATTGATAAGTGGCTATTAGCCCAAATGCTTGAATTGCCCTAGATGCACAGAACACATGAAACTCAAGACAGATGATCAAAGTGCGAATGCTTCACTCCTTGTTTAAAAGGGGAACAAGAATACCCTTGACAGGGAATAGGGAGGCAAAGATTAAAACAGAGGCAGAAGGAACACCCATTCAAAGCCTGCCCCACATGTGGCCCATACATATACAGCCACCCAATTAGACAAGATGGATGAAGTTAGAAGTGCAGGCCGACAACAACCGGATGTAGATCGCTCCTGAGAGACACAGCCAGAATACAGCAAATACATAGGCGAATGCCAGCAGCAAACCACTGAACTGAGAACGGGACCCCCGTTGAAGGAATCAGAGAAAGGACTGGAAGAAGTTGATGGGGCTCGAGACCCCATATGAACAACAATGCCTACCAAGCAGAGCTTCCAGGGACTAAGCCACCACTCAAAGACTATACATGGTCTGACCCTGGGATCCAACATCATAGGTAGCAATGAATATCCTAGTAAGAGCACCAGTGGAAGGGGAAGCCCTTGTTCCTGCTAAGACTGAACCCCCAGTGAACGTGATTGTTGGGGGGAGGGTGGTCGTGGGGGGAGGATCAAGAGGGGAACACCCATATAGAAGGGGAGGGGGAGTGGTTAGAGGGATATTGGCCTGGAAACCGGGAAAGGGAATAACATTCAAAATGTAAATAAGAAATACTCAAGGTAATAAAAACAAAAAAAAAAACAAAAAAAAAACAAACAAACAAACAAAAAAAAAAAAAACCAGCCACCCAATTAGACAAGATGGATGAAGCAAAGAAGTGCAGGCAGACAGGAGCCTGGATGTAGATCTCTCCTGAGAGACACAGCCAGAATACAGCAAATACTTAGGCGAATGCCAGCAACAAACCACTGAACTGAGAATAGGACCCCCGTTGAAGGAATCAGAGAAAGAACTGGAAGAGCTTGAAGGGGCTCGAGACCCCTTATGAACAACAATGCCAAGCAACTAGAGCTTCCAGGGACTAAGCCACCACCTAAAGACTATACATGGACTGACCCTGGACTCTGACCTCATAGGTAGCAATGAATATCCTAGTAAGATCACCAGTGGAAGGGGAAGCCCTTGGTCCTGCTAAGACTAAACCCCCACCAAAGGTGATTGTTGGGGGTAGGGCGGCAATGGGGGGAAGTTTGGGAGGGGAACACCCATAAAGAAGGGGAGGGGGAGGGATTAGGGGGATGTTTGCCTGGAAACTGGGAAAGGGATTAACATTCGAAATGTAAATAAGAATTACTCAAGTTAAAAAAAAAAAAGAATAGCAATACCAGCCCACCAGAGCTCCCAGGGACTAAATCCCCATTCAAAGAGTACACATGAACAGATCCATGGCTCCAGCTGCATTTTTAGCAGAAGGTGGACTTGGGCACCAATGCTAGACCTCCCAGTATAGGGGAATGACAGGGTGGGGAGGTGGGAAATGGTGGGTTGTTCTGTTGAAGAATGGGGATAACATTTTAAATGTAAATTTTAAAAATCCATTAAAAAGGTTAAAAGAAAACAACTGCAGAGGGTCCAAGTACATGATTCAATATGGTCTCTCAATGAAATCAAGTAATATAGACCATTCCATCCAAAGCATTCTGCCAGGGAAGATCAGTTGCTTATCTGTTCCTTTGAATACACTCCAATCTCAAGGCATCCAGGAGGTCTGCTGCACTCATGACAACTGGACAACACATTCTGCAATTTGAAGGCCTCCCAGGAGAACAGCTACATGCAGGGAAACACCTTGACTACTCTTCTCAAAGATCTAACAGTCTGAAGGCTTTCCAGGAGATCTTCTCCAGCCAGGGCAACAAATCATCAGCTTGTCTGCCTTTCTAAAGATCCCACAGTCTCAAGTCCTCCCGGTAGTCTGCTAGGAGACCAGTAGCAACCCAGGGACACAAGAGGCAGGCACCAGACAGAGACACCCAAATGAGATAACACCAGAGATAAGTAGTTGATGAGATGTAGCACAAGAACAAAAGCAGAAGCCAATAAAATTTTGCATCATGAGAACCTGGTTCCCTATCACAGTAAGTCCTGAATACACCAACACCTGGAAATCAGAAATCTGACATAAAATCTTTTCTCAAAGATAATAGACTCCTTTAAAAAAGATATAAATAACTCAGTGAAAGAAATAGAGCAGAACACAGGTAAACAGGTATAAGCCCTTAAAGAGGAAACAAATAAATCCCCTAAAGAATTATAGGAAAACACAAAGAAATAGGTGAAGGAATTGGACAAAGTAGTCCAAAACCTAAAAGTAGAAGTAGAAACAATAAAGAAAACACAAATGGAGGCAACCCTTGAAGTGGAAAACCTAGGAAAGAGATCAGGAATCACAGATGTAAGAACCATCAATAGAATATAAGGAATAGAATAGAATCTAAGGATTAGAAGACACCTTAGAAAATATTGACACAATTATCAACAATAATTCAAAACGAAGAATTCCTAAACCAAAACATCCAGGAAATCAAGAAGACAATGAAAAGACCAAATAATAGGAATAGGTGAGAGTGAAGATTCCCAGCTCAAAGTTCCCAAAAATATCTTCAGCAAAATTAAGAAGAAAATTTCCCCAACCTAAAAAAAGATATGGCCATAAATGTACAAGACCAAATAGACTAGATGAGAAAAGAAAATTCTCTCATTACAGAATAATTAAAACACTAAATGCACAGAACAAAGAAAGAATATTAAAAGCTGAAAGGGGAAAAGGCCAAGTCACATATAGAGGCAGACCTATCAGAATTACCTCAAACTTCTCAACAGAGACACTAAAACACAGAAGAGACAAGGCAGCAGTCATGCAGAACCAAAGAGAGCACAAATACCAGCCCAGGCTACTATATCCAGCAAAATTCTCAAACAACATAGATGGAGAAACCAAAATATTCTAAATCAAAACCAAATTTATACAGTATCTATCTACCAATTTAGCCCTACAGAGGATTCTAGAAGGAAAATTCAAACACAAGTATGGTACCTACACCCAAGAAAAAAAGCAATATATTAATCATCTCACAACAAAGCCAAAAGGAGAGAATCACGTGCTCATAATGCCACCTACGACAACAAACATAACAGAAACTGACAATCATCTGTCTTTAATATCTCTTAATATTAAAGGAATCAATCTCCCTATAAAAAGAAATAAGCTAACAGATTGGATACACTAACAGGATCTAGCAATTTGATGCATATACAAAACACACCTCAATAACACAGGTGGCCACTACCTCACAATAAAAACCTGGAAAAAAGTCTTCCAAACAAATGGTCTCAATAAGTTGTAGTTGCCATCCTAAGACTGAATAAAATAGACTTTCTACCAAAAATTACCAAATGAGATAAAGAAGAACACTTGTTATTCATCTAAGGAAAATTCCAACAAGAGAGAATATCTGTGCCGCAAATGCAAGGGAAATCATAGTCATGAAAGAAACTTTACTAAAGTTCAAAACATAAATTAAATTAAACCTCATACATTAATATTGGGAGACTTCAACACCCCATTCTCACTAATGAACAAATAATTGAAACAGAAAGTAAACTGAGACATAGTAAAATTAATAGATGTTAATGAACCAAATGAATTTAACAGACATCTACCCAACATTTCATCCTAAAAAAGAGAGAATGTATCTTCTTCTCAGCAATTCATGGTACCTTCTCCAAAATTGAACATATAATCGGTCACAAAACAACCCTCAACTAATACAAGAAGACTGAAATAATCCCATGTATCCTATCATATCACCATGGACCCAGTACGGCTGGTCTTCAATAGCAGCAGCAGCAGCAACAACAACAACAACAACAACAACAACAGCAACCAACATAAAACTAATATACCTGTGTAAACTAAACACTTCCCTGATAACTTGGTCAGGGAAGAAATATAAACAGAAGTTAAAGACTTTCTGAAATTTAATTAAAATGAAGGCACAGCACACCAAAACTTACAGGACACAATGAAAGCAGTGATAAGAGGAAAATTCATAGTACTAAGTGCTCTTGTAAAGAAATTGGAGTGATCCTACACTAGCAACTTAGCAGCAAACCTGAGAGTTCTGGACCAAAATGAAGCAAACAGTCCCAAGAGGAGTAGATGGCAGGAAAGAGTCAAACTCATAGATGAAGTCAACAAAGTGAACTATACAATCACCAAAAGCTTTTTTTTTTTTTTTTGAGAAAATCAACAAGATAGCCAAACTAACTAAAGGGCCCAGAGATAGTATACGAAGCAACAAATCAGAAATGAAAGGGAAGATATATAACAACAGAAACTGAGGAAATTAAAAAAATCATCAGATCCTCCTACAAAAGACTATAGTGAACAAAACTGGAAAATCTAGATGAAATGGATGATTTGCCAAACAGATACCAGGTACCAATGTTAAATGAAGAGCAGATAAAATATCTAAACAAGCCCATATGCCCTAAGGAAATAGAAGACGTCATTAAATCCTCTCAGTAAAAACAAAACAAAACAAAACAAAACAAAACAAAACAAAACAAAACAAAAAACCCAGGGCCAACTGGCTTTAGTGCAGAATTCTAACAGACCTTTTTTCTTTCTTTTATTGGATATGTTTTTTATTTACATTAAAAATGTTATTCCCTTTCCTGGGTTCCCGGACATATACCCAGCCCATCCTCCACACCTTCTTCAATAAGAATGTTCCCCTCCCCATCCAACCCCCTTACTGCCCCTCCCAATATTCCCCTACACTGGGAGTCCAAGCTTGGTGGGAACAAGGGCTTATCCTTCCATTGGTGCCAAACAAGGCTGTCCTCTATTACATATGCAACTGGAGTCATGGGTCAGTCCACATATAGTCTTCAGGTAATGGTTTTGTACCTGGAAGTTCTGTTTAGTTGGCATTATTGTTCTTATGGGGTTGCAAGCCCCTTCTGCTCTTTCAATCCTTTCTCTAATTGCTCCAAAAGGGATCCCATTCTCAGCAGGATTACAGAGAAATAGTGATAAAAAACTGTATGGTATTGATACAGAGACAGACAGGTAGATCAGTGGAATACAAATGAAGACCCAGAAATAAACCCATACACCTATGGCCACTTAATCTCTGACAAAGGGGCTAAAACCATCCAATGGGAAAAAAGACAGCATTTTCAACCAATTGTGCTGTTTCAACTGGTGGTCAGCATGTAGAAGAATGCAAATCGAGATACATTCTTATCACATTGTATGAAGATCAAGTCCAAATGTATCAAGTACCTGCACATAAAACCAGATACACTGAAATTAATAGAAGAGAATGTGGGGGAAGAGTCTTGATCACATGGGCACTGGGAAAAATTTCCTGAACAAAACACCAATGGCTTATGTTCTAAGACCAAGAATCAACAAATGGGACCTCGAAAAACTGCAAAGCTTCCGTAAGGCAAAGACACTGTCATTAGAACAAAATGGCAACCAACAGATTGGGATAAGATCTTTACTAGTTCTACATCTAATAGTGGGCTAATATCCAAAATATACAAAGAACTCAAGAAGTTAGACTCCAGAGAGCCAAATAATCCTATTTAAAAATGAGGTACAGAGCTAAGCAAAGAATTCTCAGCTGAAGAATATCAAATGGCTGAGAGGTATCTAAAGAAATGCTAAACATCCTTATCTCACCAGGAAAATGCAAACTAAAACAACCCTGAGATTCCATCTCACACCAGTCAAAATGACTAATATCAAAACTCAGCTGACAACAGATGCTGGAGAGGGTGTGGAGAAAGAGAAACTCCTCTATTGTTGCTGGAATTGCAAATTTGTACAAGCACTCTGGAAATCAGTCTGGAGGTTCCTCAGAAAATTGGACATTGTGCTACCTGAGGACCCTGCTATACCTCTCTTGGGCATATACCCAAAAGATGCCCCAACATATAAAAAAGACACGTGCTCCACTGTGTTCATAGCAGCCTTATTTATAATAGCCAGAAGCTGGAAAGAACCCAGATGCCCTTCAACAGAGGAATGGATACAGAAAATGTGGTACATCTACACAATGGAATATTACTCAGCTATCAAAAATAATGACTTTATGAAATTCATAGGCAAATGAATGGAACTGGAAAATGTCATCCTGAGTGAGGTAAACCAATCACAGAAAAACACACATGGTATGCACTCACTGATAAGTGGCTATTAGCCCAAAAGCTTAAATTACCCAAGGTACATCCATAGACCACATGAAGCTCCAAAAGAAGGACGACCAAAGTGAGGATTCTTTACTTCTTCTTCAGAGGGGAAACAAAAATACTCATAGGATGGAATATGTAGGCAAATACTGAAGCAATGGCATTTCACAGCTTGCCCCACATGTGGCCTATATGTATACAGCCACCAAAACTAGATAAATTGATGAAGCTAAAGAGTGCATGCTGACAGGAACCGAATATAGATGCCTCCTGAGAGAAACAGCCAGAACATGTCAAATACAGAGGCGAATGCTAGGTGCAAACCATTGAACTGAGAACAGAATCCCTATTGGAGGAATTAGAGTAAATACTGAAAGAGCTGAAGTGGCTTGCAACCCCATAAGAACAACAATGCCAACCACCCAGAGCTCCCAGGGACTATACTACCCAAAGACTATACATGAACTGACCCATATATCCAGCTACATATGTAGCAGAAGATTGCCTTGTTGGGCACCAATGGAAAGAAAAGTCCTTTTTCCTGCCAAGGTTGGACCCCCAGTGTAGGGGCATGTCAGGGGGCAGGAAGGGTAGTAGATGTAGATGGGAACACCCTTTTATAAGACAGTGTGGGAGATGGGATAGGGAGGACATCCAGGAAACAGGAAAACGGAGTACCATCTGAAATGTCAATAAAAAAATCCAACTAAAAGTAAGTACTTTTAAAATACTTTGTTGTAACACCATCACCTTAGAAAATATTAGGTTTTACTAATGCACATAATGTTATATGCAGTTAAGAAGAATAGGATATTAAAACCAAGCCTTAAAACCCCTAAACCATTCCATTTAACTTGCTGATCTTACAAAACTGTACTTAAATGTAAGATGATTGAGGGACAGAATTGTAAACTCATTAAGTTAGCATAGATGATATTTATTGCCTTGCTTGTTCTTTTATCTAGAATTGACCTTGTGATTTGCATGTAATTAAAATGGTATTGAAGCAGCCTAGAAAAAATAAAACCACTTTGGCCTCAGAAGTGGCTGGAGTCATGTTAATAAATTAAAAAAAAAAAGAAAAATATGTCTCTCAAAAAATTTAATAAATTGATCCTTATAAATATTACTTTATATCCTAGGAAGGATATTCAATACTTGATGACTTTCTAAATTTTCTGACCAAGTCTCAGTAGTAGAGGTTACTTTAACAGTTGTGTACACACACACACACACACACACACACACACACACACAAAGAATACTTCATAAAATATGACAACATCTGTATTATATTAAAAACCTAGCTACCAACAAAGTCGTTTATCACTAGCAAGTATTATGTAGTGTATTTGTTATTATATTTATGTATATGTACATATATATCATACATGTATTTGTACAGTCTTATGTTGTAATGTTATTATGTACTAATTCTTTATGTCTAGAGAAATGAGATGTGTTCAAATCAGCATGCCCACAGAAATTTACTATGGGCACTGCTTTAATGGCAACATCAATAAAGGCAAAAATGCTAGTTTAATCATATGGGGCCACCATGCTACGTGTGACTGCTGTTGACCACTATGAGATACGTAACTACACTCAGATAACGTTTTAATGTGTTGTTCATAGCTCAAACTGAGGTAATCACTTTAGTTAAAGTCAAATTTGCCATACATGAAATTATTGCAATTAATAATTCTTCATGTAATTCTGAATATATACAAACTGAAAACAATTGTGGTTTTGCCTATTTTTTAAATTATGATTTAGGATATTATGTGAAGCAAAATTTTTTCTATAGTTTATTTAATATTAATTGGTAAGTTGTTTCTTTTTTAAAGGTTTATTTAATATTGTATACACATTAATACCCTTTGATTATATGACTCATCTCCATTATGAACTTTTACCCTCTCTCACCTCTCACTGAATTTCTTCTTACCACAAAAACCTCTCTTCTACTTCAAACATATTTCTTTTTTAAGGCATGCTGCATTTAATTAGAATTGTTAGCATGAGCATAGGTTGTAGATGGGGGTTACTCACTCAAACAAGGGAAACTTAATAGTGCACATACCTCTAAAGTTATGGCTCCCCATATGACAACAACCACTAACTACTTATAGATCCTCAGGGGAGGATGGCATTTATGAACCCATCAGATCCCTGATGATATCATGCTGGTGTGCAGGTAGCCAGAGCTGTTGCATGTCCACGGGTGCAATAGCCACATCATGTGTGGAGTCAGTGTTTCCCAGTACCCTTTTCATAGTTTTGTTTACATTATTTCTTCCCTTCTTCAGCTATGATTGTTGAGTCATGGATAGAGTGATATAGATACTTAATGTAGGTCTGATAATTCAATAGTTACTCTGAACATTCAGATCATTTATAAGTCATGCACTTTTCCACAGAAATAGAAACTTCTCTGAGAAAGGGGTATACTAATTTGTGCATATAAATACAAATACTTAGAAGCTAGTTCTAAAACATCTATTTTGCAAAACCACACTAATTGATTGCCTCTAAAGACTATGACCTCCCTACCTGTGGGCTTTTGACCAGATTTAACTTACCAGACATGATTTCCTCCTGTAGAATAGGATCCAATTCAACTACACATCAGTGATCACCCCTTTAACAGTCACTCTACTATTGCACCAGTGTGCTTATCTTGTCAGGCAGCTTCTCCATTTATAAGTTGCAAACAATAGTAAATCAAAAAGTCTTTGCAGGGACTCTAGCACATATTGCCTGACCTGAGATGTTCCACGGTTATGTAATAAAATTTCTTCATTACTGAAGGTAACAGTGGAAGTGAATGTGTGGCAGACCAAACCTTCTAACATCTTGGTCAGGAACAAAAACAAAGAATTGGTAGAGCTCATGATCCTATGATCTAAACCATACCTCTAATCATCTCAAAACCTCATAGCTTGACATATATAGGTTCAGACACATCCCCAGAGTATAATTCTGGAGACCAAACCACTGGTACATTGGCTTAGGAAACATGTAATATATAAACAATGCCATTATTAGCACATCATTTCTTTGTATCTACATATACTCCTTTCCTTTATGATACCACATATTATAAAATGCTGATACATTTGATATGTGACAGAATAAATGTGATATTGGTTTAAGTTTTGTGTTTTTTAATAAAGTCCAAACTGGCATCAGTTTCTTTTATAGCTAAGGATGATCTTGAACTCATGAACCTCCTGCTACCATCTCCCCAAAGTTTATATGATAAAAATGCATTATCAAATCCAGTTTCTTAAGTACTTGGAATCACACTCATATCTCTGCTTTAAATATTATTAGTTATGCTATATTGTCTTTGTTTCTTATTCAATCTATTTAAATCCATTAAAACATTAAATGTTTTCTTTATGTCATTAGGAAATATAGCAACCATTATTGAAGCATATTCTTTCACAGTAAAAGAGGAATAAGAAGAAGACATGCCTACAGATAATTTCTATTAGTTCTAATAGTTCTTCCTTAGCTATTTTGGTCAATACGATATTCTGTTTAACAGTAGCCTGTTCAGTGTAGCCTTGCCAGAGAAAGTGAGGCTGATGCTCATCAGGCAAAGACTATTCCATGTCCTCACACACTGAGTAAATCTTTGCTTATTGGGAGGCTTGCCCACTGCTTGGAGTGCTTTACTGGAAAGGAGAAACAGATATAGATGTGAAAAGTCAACTTTAGTAATGGAGAAATGGAAAAGTTCAGGAAAATATAAGAGGCAAAGATTTTCTTCTACAGTTTTTCTTTTTAATTTGAACTTTTAGGATGAATTAAACTGAAGTGCATTTTTGTATAATGAAGCTGAAGAATGATTTGAAAAATCAACCAAGAAATCTTCCAGAAAGCATAGAACTGCTAAAAGATGCTGAGACCAGCAACAAAATTATGCAACTCATTAAGAATTTCAAGAAATGAAAGAGAAAAATACAAGAGGTATTTGAATACATGTACCCAGTATTGAAAATAGACTTGTGTTTGCAGGTTTAAGAGTCTAAGATAAGAGACTAGAAGCCATACTTACTATAGATTTTTAAGAATAACACAAAGAAAATATTTTAAGTATTTCCAGAAAGAAAAAAATAGAGAAAAAGTAAATTACAGATGATATACACATTTTCACAAGACCACTGCAATTATTAAAGAAGTAATCTGAGTATTAAAATAAAAACATTAAATTTGTAGTGGTTTTAGGTCCATCAAACTAACTCCTAATGTAGAAGAATGTGAGTCTCAGTCACATGTTTTCATACTTTGTGACCTGGAGAATGACTTATTGAAAACACCCTTGACTGTGGCACTCAGTTGAATGGGAGAATGATTACAAAGTGGTTTTAGGAAGAACAGCTTATCCCTGCTCCCAAACACCATGGGGGAAAGAGCTCATAGCCCAGACAGGTGGGCACTCCTGAGACTGTTGGGCAGGAGAGACCGCAAGTACTGCCCACCCTTGCCCACATCCCTGGTCCAAGAGGAAACTGTATAGGGCCTCTGGGAACAAGAAGATAGCGGTATGTGAGCTGCAGGAGCCCAAGGGTCCAGACTGTGTCCGGATCTGAAGGGACCCAGTCAAACAGTTCACTGCACGCAAATCTCATGGGAGGGAGAGCTAGACCTTCAGAGGGGCAGACATGCTTGGGAAGACAGAGGAGACTACTCTCTGACCACATTTCTGACTCAAGAGGGAAACGCCTAGTACCATCTGGGCCCCATGTGCACAGGAACCTGGGAGAAGGCAGGGCAGGGTAAGGCAGGTCCTTCTGTTTGCTGCCCTCACAAGAGCTGAAACCCAGCCTTGAGGAGAGACTTCAGGTCCAAGACAAGAGGTAAGACCAACTTTTCTCCTCCAAGTGACCTGCCTGATGGACTCAGAACACACGCCCAGAAGAACAGCTGAAGGCCTATAGACAGGAAGGGCTAAAAGCCTGAAAGCAGAACACTCTGTTCCCATAATGGGCTTAAAGAACAGGAAAACAGGTCTATGGTACTCCTGACACACAGGCCTATAGGACAGTCTAGTCACTGTCAGAAATAGCAGAACAAGGTAACACCAGAGACAATACTGCCAGAAATAACAGAACAAGGTAACACCAGAGACAATCTGATGGCAAGAGGCAAGCACAGGAACCCAAGCAGCAGAAACCAAGACTACATGGCATCATCAGAGCCCAGTTCTCACAGCAAAGCAGACACTTAATATCCAAAACACAGCTGAAAAACAAGATCTAGATTTAAAATAACATTTGATCATGATGACAGAGGACTTTAAGAAAGAAAGGAAGAACTCCCTTAGAGAAATGCGGGAAAACACAAACAAACAAGTAGAAGCCTATAGAGAGGAAACACAAAACTCCCTAAAAGAATTACAGGAAAACACAGTCAAATAGGCGAAGGAACTAAAAATGGAAATAGAAACAATAAAGAAAGCACAAAGGGAGACAATCCTGGATACAGAAAACCAAAGGAAGAGACAAGGAGCCGTAGATACAAACATCACAAACAGACTACCAGAGATAGAAGAGAAAATCTCAGGAGAAGAAGATTCCATAGAAATCATCGACACACTTGTAAAAGACAATGAAAAATGGAAAAAGTTACTGGCCCAAAACATACAAAAAATGCAGGACACAATGAGAAGATCAAACCTAAGGATAATAGGTATAGAAGAGAGTGAAGACTCCCAACTCAAAGGGCCAGTGAATATTTTCACAAAATCATTGAAGAAAACTTCCCTAACCTAAAGAAAGAAATGCCCATAAGCAAACAAAAAGCCTACAGAAATCCAAATAGACTGGACCAGAAAAGAAACCCCTCCCGTTACATAATAGTCAAAACACCAAATGCACAAAAAAGAAAGAATATTAAAAGCAGTAAGGGAAAATGGTCAAGTAACATATAAAGGCAAACCTATCAGAATCACACCAGACTTCTCACCAGAGACTATGAAAGCCAGAAGATCCTGGACAGATGCCATACAGACACTAAGAGAGCACAAATGCCAGCCCAGGTTACTGTATCTAGCAAATCTCTCAATTAACATAGATGAAAAAACCAAGATATTCCATGACAAAACCAAATTTACACAATATCTTTCTACAAATCCAGCACTACAAAGGATAATAAATGGTAAAGCCCAACACAAGGAGGCAAGCAACACCCTAGAAAAAGCAAGAAACTAATTGTCTTGGCAACAAAACAAAGAGAAGACAAGCACACAAACATAATCTCACCTCCACATACAAAAATAACATGTAGCAACAATCACTATTCCTCAATACCTCTCAACATCAGTCGACTCAATTCCCCAATAAAAAGACACAAATTACCAAGCTGGATATGCAATGAGGACCAAGCATTTTGCTCGCTACAGAAAACACACCTCAGAGACAAAGACAGACACTACCTCAGAGTAAAAGGCTGAAAAACAACTTTCCAAGCAAATTGTCTGAAGAAGCAAGCTGGAGTAGCCATTCTAATATCAAATAAAATCAATTTTCAACTAAAAGTCATCAAAAAAGATAAGGAAGGGCATGTCATATTCATCAAGGGAAAAAATCCACCAAGATGAACTCTCATATCTAAATATCTACGCTCCAAATACAAAGCCACCTACATACATAAAAGAAACTTACTAAAGTTCAAAGCACACATTGCACCTCACACAATAATAGTAGAAGATTTCAACACCCCATTCTCATCAATGAACAGATCATGCAAACAGAAATTAAACACAGACATAGGCAGACTGAGAGAAGTCATGAGCCAAATGGACTTAATAGATATTTATACAACATTATATCCTAAAACAAAAAGATATACCTTCTTCTCACCACCTCATGATACTTTCTCCAAAATTGACCATAAAATCAAGTCATAAAACTGGCCTCAAAAGATACTGAAAAGTAGAAATAATTCCATGCGTCATATCAGACCACCATGGTCTAAAGCTGGTCTTCAATAACAATAAGGAAAGAATGCCCACATATACATGGAAGTTGAATAATGCTCTACTTAATGATAACCTGGTCAAGGAAGAAATAAAGAAACAAATTAAAGACTTCTTAGAATCTAATGAAAATGAAGGTACAACCTACCCATACTTATGGGACACAATGAAAGCTCTGCAAAGAGGAAAACTCATACCTCTTAATGCCTGCAGAAAGAAACAGGAGAGAGCATATATCAGCAGCTTGACAGCACACCTAAAAGCTCTAGAACAAAAAGAAGCAAATACACCCAGTAGGAGTAGAAGACAGGAAATAATCAAACTCATAGCTAAAATCAACCAAGTAGAAACAAAAAGGACTATACAAACAATCAACAGATTCAAAAACTGATTTTTTGAGAAAATCAATAAGATAAATAAACCCTTAGCCAGACTAACCAGAGGACACAGAGAGTATGTCCAAATTAACATAATCAGAAATGAAAGGGAGACAGAACAACAGAATCAGAGGACATTCAAAAAGTCATCAGATCCTACTACAAAGGCTATATTCAACAAAATTGAAAATCTGCAGGAAATGGACAATTTTCTAGACAGACACAAAGTACTGAAGTTAAATCAGGAATAGATAAACCAGTTAAAAAACCCCATAACTCCTAAAGAAATAGAAGCACTCATTAAAAGTCTCCCAACCAAAAAGTGCCCCTGTACAGATGGGTTCAGTGCAGAATTCTATCAGACCTTCATAGGAGACCTCATACCAATACTCTCCAAACTATTCCACAAAAATAAAACATATGGAGCGCTACTGAATTCCTTCTATGAAGCCACAATTACGCTCATACCTAAACCACACAAAGACCCAATAAAGAGAACATTAGACCAATTTCCCTTATGAATATCGAAGCAAAAATACACAATAAAATTCTTGCAAACTGAATCCAAGAGCACATCAAAACAATCATCCATCATGATCAAGTAGGCTTCACCTCAGGTATGCAGGGATGGCTTAATATATGGAAAAGCATCAAAGTAATCCACTATATAAAGAAACTGAAAGACAAAAAACAACATGATCATTTCATCAGATGCTGAGAAAGCATTTGACAAAATTCAACATCCCTTCACGATAAAATCCTGGATGAACAGGAATTCAAGGCCCATACTTAACATAGTAAAAGACATATACAGCAAACCAGTAGCTAATATTAAAATAAATGGAGAGAAACTTGAAGCAATCCCACTAAAATCAGCGACTAGGCAAGGCTGCCCATTCTCTCCCTACTTATTCAATATAGTTCTTGAAGTCCTAGCCAGAGTAATCACACAACAAGAGGAGATCAAGGGGATACAGATTGGAAAGAAAGAATCAAAATATCACTATTTGTAGATAATATGATAGTATATTTAAGTGATCCCAAAAGTTCCACCAGAGAACTACTAAAGCTGATAAACATTTCACCAAAGTGTCTGGGTATAAAATTAACTCAAATACATCAGTAGCCTTCCTCTACACAAAAGAGAAACAAGCCAAGAAAGAAATTAGGGAAACGACACCCTTCAAAATAGTCCCAAATAATATAAAGTACCTCGGTGTGACTTTAACCGAGCAAGTAAAAGATCTGTACAATAAGAACTTCGTCTCTGAAGGAAGAAATTGAAGAAGACCTCAGAAGATGGAAAGATCTTCCATGCCCATGGATTTGCAGGATTAATATAATAGAAATGACCATTTTACCAAAAGTGATCAACAAAGTCATGGGCATCCCCATCAAAATTCCAATCCAATTCTTCAGAGAGTTAGAACAAGTTGCAAATTCATCCAGAATAACACAAATCCCAGAAGAGCTAAAACTATCCTCAACAATAAAAGGACTTCTAGGGGAATCACTATCCCTGAACTCAAGCAGTAATACAGAGCAATAGTGATAAAAAGTATATGGTATTTGTACAGAGACAGGCAGATAGACCAGTGAAATAGAATTGAAGACCCAGAAATGAACCCACACACTTATTGTCACTTGATTTTTAACAAAGGAGCCAAAATCATCCAATGGAAAAAAGATAGCATTTTCAGCAAATGGTGCTGATTCAACTGGACATCAGAATGTAGAAGAATGCAGATCGATCCATTTTTATCATCCCATACAAAGCTTAAGTCCAAGTGGATCATAGACCTCCACATCAAACCAGATACACTCAAACTAATAGAAGAAAAATTGTGGAAGAATCTTGAACACATGGGTACTGGAGAAAATTTCCTGAACAAAACACCAATGACTTGTGCTCTAAGATCAAGAATCGACAAATGAGATCTCATAAAATTGTAAAGCTTCTGTAAGGCAAAGGACACTGTGCTTAGGACAAAACGACAACCAACAGATTGGGAAAAGATCTTTACCAATCCTACAACAGATAGAGGGCTTATATTCAAAATATACAAAGAACTCCAGAAGTAAGACCACAGGGAGACAAATAACCCTACTAAAAAATGGGGTTCAGAGCAAAACAAAGAATTCACAGCTGAGGAATATCGAGTGGCTGAGAAACACCTAAAGAAATGTTCATCTTCTTTAGTCATAAGGGAAATGCAAATCAAAGCAATCCTGAGATTTCACCTCACACCAGTGAGAATGGCTAAGATAAAAAACTCAGGTGACAGCAAATGCTGGCAAAGATATAGAGAAGAGGAACACTCCTCCATTGTTGGTGGGATTGCAGACTGGTACAAGCATTCTGGAAATCAGTCTGGAGGTTCCTCAAAAAATTTTACATTGCACTACCTGAGGACCCAGCTATACCTCTCTTGGGCATATACCCAAAAGATGTTCCAACAAATAACAATGACACATGATCCACTATGTTCACAGCAGTCTTATTTATAATAGCCAGATTCTGGAAAGAACCCAGATGCCCTTCAACAGAGGAATGGATACAGAAAATGTGGTACATCTACACAATGGAATACTACTCCGCTATCAAAATTATGACTATGAACTTCATAGGCAAATGGATAGAACTGGAAAATATCATCCTGAGTGAGGTAAACTCTCACATTAAATGCTATCACAGAAAAGTACACATGGTATGTACTCATTGATAAGTGGATATTAGCTCAAATGCTTGAATTACCCTAGATGCACAGAACACATGAAATTTAAGAAGGATGACCAAAATGCGAATGCTTCACTCCTTCTTTAAAAGGGAAAAAGAATACCTTTGGGAGGGATTAGGGAGGCAAAGTTAAAACAGAGGATGAAGGAATGCCCATTCAGGGCCTGACCTACATGTGGTCCATACTTATACAGCCACCAAACTAGATAAGATGTATGAAACAAAGAAGTGTAGAAGTGACAGGAATTGGATGTAGATCTCTCCTGAGAGACACAGGTCAAAAGTCATGGACTCATTCACTTTAATTTTCATACATCCTGGTTTTTCATGATAAAGGTTTTAAAAATAAGAATTTTCAATGTAATATATCTTTTTCACCTGTCTTCATGAATAATCTGACAAATGATGTTACTGGGTTTACCTCATAATTTTTCATTTTATGGTACCTCAGGATTTTAGGAGTTAAAAATACTCAAAAAAAAAATAGGCCCACTCTAGGATGGGATCTGAACTGAGCCAGTTGGTACATATAACTCAGTTATATGTTTGAGGGCACACAAAAATATGGCTATGCAAAATATATTTATAAAGAATCATACTTGAGAGCAGAATGGTTAACAAGGATTTCAATCCATGTTCTAAAAAATAGATAGCAGGAATATACTGTTATTGTGAAAAAATTGCATGTGGATAAAGCAAGTTGCACATACAGTTTTCATTCTGTCCAATGAAAGCATTGTGAATTTAGTGTAATAAAGTTAGTAAAGATAATAAGATTAAATCCTTAATAAATTTTGAAATATGGCATCATGCCTAAGTCTTACTATATCCATAGTTTTTTCAAGGCTTCACTTCTTACACTGTCATTATTCAACCTATGTTTCCTGTCGGCAAGGTCATGTCAGCTAAGGCACTTATGCAAACATTACTAGGGGCTTCATGACTAATTTGAAATGTTTAGTTGTTATTGTTGTTGTTGTTTCAAATGGTCTGTTTTCTAGGCCCAGACACTTTAACTGATTTAAAAATAGCTAGATCCTGTCAATCATTTCCCATTTATCTCAGACAACAGTTCTCTCTAATCATTTTGCTACCTGTACAGACAGAGAAATTGAAGGAAAATTAAGTATTTGGCAAATGAGGGTTCTTTCTAGTTTTACAACTGCTGAGAATTACTGTTTCTTGTTGCTCTTATTATTAAATATGATTTTTAGAAGCATATTTATAGGAAATTTTAAAGTTGGATATTAGCTGAGTCTGGGTTCAACTATGACTATAATACTCTTATTTGCACACAGTCCCTTTTTGTCAGCTCATTAGAGGCCAAAGGAGTTTTTTTAATATATTGAACCACATTCTTTTCCCATTTTATTTTACTGGCTTTTTCTTTTCTTTTTATTTCTCCATCTTTATTAAATTGGGTATTTCTTATTTACATTACAATTCTTATTCCCTTTCCCGGTTTCCAGGCCAATATCCCCCTAACCCCCCCTCCCCTCCTCTATGGGTGTTTCCCTCCCCATCCTCCCCCCTATTACTGCCCTCCCCCCAACAATCCTGTTCACTGGAGGTTCAGTCTTGGCAGGATCAAGGGCTTCCCCTTCCACTGGTGCCCTTACTAGGCTATTCATTGCTACCTATGCAGTTGGAGCCCAGAGTCAGCCCCTGTGTAGTCTTTGGGTAGTGGCTTAGTCCTTGGAATCCCTGGTTGGTTGGCACTGTTGTTCATATGGGGTCTCAAGCCCCTTCAAGCTCTTTCAACCCTTTCTCTGATTCCTTCAACTGGGGTCCCTTTCTCAGTTCTGTGGTTTGCTGCGGGCATTTGCCTACGTATTTGCTGTATTCTGGCTGTGTCTCTCAGGAGAGATCTACATCCGGTTGCTGTCAGCCTGCACTTCTTTGCTTCATCCATCTTATCTAGTTTGGTGGCTGTATAAGTATGGGCCACATGTGGAGCAGGCTCTGAATTGGCCTTCCTTTAGTCTCTGTTCTAAACTTTGCCTCCCTATCTCCCCCCAAGGGTATTCTTTTTCCCCTTTAAAGATGGAGTGAAGCATCCACATTTTGGACATCCTTTTGGAGTTTCATGTGTTCTGTACATTTAAGGTAATTAGAGCATTTGGGCTAATATCCACTTATCAATGACTGCGTACCATGTGTGTTTTTCTGTGGTTGCGTTACCTCACTCAGGATGATATTTTCCAGTTCCATCCACTTGCCCATGAATTTCATAAAGTCATTGTTTTTGATACATGAGTAGTATTTCATTGTGTGGATGTATGACATTTTCTGTATCCATTCCTCTGTTGAAGGGCATCTGGGGTCTTTCCAGCTTCTGGCTATTATAAATAAGGTTGCTATGAACATAGTGGAGCATGTGTCTTTGCTATATGTCGGGGCATCTTTTGGGTATACGCCCAAGAGAGGTATAGCTGGGTCCTCAGGTAGTGCAATGTCCAATTTTCTGAGGAACCTCCAGACTGATTTCCAGAATGGTTGTACCAGTCTGCAATCCCACCAACAATGGAGGAGGAGTGTTCCTCTTTCTCCACATTTTCGTTTTCTGGCTTTTTCTATTATCAATCTATAATAATATTGCTTTACAATAAAATTGGCCTTATAAATTTGAAAGTCCCAAACAAAATTAATCAAATAATTGTGTACTTACAGTTTGGGGTGCTGCAATGTGAGGGGTTTGGCAAGAAAGCCCTATGCAAAGTGATTCTTCCTGAGAATGGAATATTAGCAATTTCTGATATTTTCACTAGTTATACAAAAACACTAAAGTCATCCTTCTGTGGTTTTTGTCTTTTAACTTGAGTACAAGTTTCTATTTCTCTGCCTCTTTCAGCTCTTATCATTGGGTGAGGTCACTTGCATAAAATGTTCCCCATAGTTTCCTTTATTTGAATGCTTAGTCATCATGAAGTGACACTATTTGAGAAGTTTATTTGGTGCATTTTTTTTTTGAGGAAGTATGTCACTATGTTCAAAACCATCTCAGCATCTTTCTGTCTGCCTATGGATCAGGATGCAGCTTTCAGCTACCATGACTCTACCACAATGATAACAAACTAAGCCCACATCAATTCATGAAAGAACACATTTCATTTTACTGGGGCTGGCTTACAAGTATAGAACTTTATTTTATTATTGTCAACACAGGGATTATGGCAGTCGGTAGGCAGACATTATGCTGGAAAAGGTAGCTGAAAGTCCTACATCTGGATTTGTAGGCTGCCAGAAGAGATAGTCACATTATGCCTGCCTTTCAAAGCCTGTCCCCAGTAACATACTTCCAACCACAAAGGAACCCTTAATCTAAGGTCACATCTTCTAATAATGTCATTCCTTATGGGGCAAACATTTAAACACATGACTCTTCAGGGGTAATTTCAACCAAACTACCACGGTTGCCTTAGACATGTTTTCCCTTCATGCACTAGAACTCTGACTAAGACTAAGTAGGACATACTTAGTACTGGAATACAATATTAAACAGTCATGCTCATCTAGCTCATCCACATATTTTTGGTAATAAATGCAGTCCATATCACAGTCCCATATTTTTTTCTTCATATGTCAGGTGGGAATCCACTTCAGAATTTGTGGATAATGTGTATTCCTGGGGTCTAATTTTCAATGCCGACCTGGATCTCAACTTCAGATTCTGCTGATGTTTAATGTCACTCTTTTAGGACAAGGTTCCTCACAGCTATATACCAAGCCAGACATAAAATAAGTTGTCTTTAATGATATTTTTTGATATGAACTATTCTGTCAACAAATACGGTTTGTTGACTTGATATTTCATGTTCTACCTTGCTTAGAAGAGAAAATTATTAACAGAAATGTTTTTATAACACCACTCATCAATGATCCTTCCAGTTTGTATCTGTGCCATAAAAAAGACCCTGTGCCACAGCCATCCCTACACAAAATACACCTAGAGAGAGCTTGATCACTCCAGGAACTCTGACATACTCAGCCTCACAGGTTAACAGACTCATAGAAGAGACAGGCTCCAGTTAGAAACAACAAACTTAGCTAAAAACAGAGATATTTTTGTACTGAATTCTCTCAGACCTTCATAGAAGACCTAATACCAATACTTTTCAAACTATTCCACAAACAGAATCAGAAGGAATACTATCTAATTCATTCTATGAAGCCCCAATTACACTGATACCTAAACTCCACACAGACCCAACAAAGAAAGAGAACTTCAGACCAATTTCCCTCATGAATATCGATGCAAAAATACTCAATAAAATTCTCACAAAATGAGTCCAAGAAGACATGAAAATCACCATTCACCATGATCAAGTAGGTTTTATCCCAGGAATGCAGGGATGATTCAATAGGGAAATACATCAAGGCATAAACACTATATAAACAAACTCAATGAAACAAACAAAACACATGATTATCTCATTAGATGCTGTAAAAGTGTTTGACACCCCTTCATGTTAAAAGTATTGGAGGGATCAGGAATTCAAGGTCTATAACTAAACATAACAAAAGCAATATACAGAAAACTAATAGCCAACATCAAACTACATGGAAAGAAATTAAAGCAATCACACTAAAATTAGGGACTAGACAAGGCTGCCCATTCTCTCCCTGTCTGTTCAATATAATACTCTAATTTTTAGCCAGTGGAATTTGTCTACAAAGGTTGTCAAAGGAATACAAATTGGAAAGAAAGAAGTCAACATATCACTATTTTTGTATGATATGATAACATACTTAAGTGACTTCAAAAATTTCACTGGAGAACTCATAGAGCAGATAAACAACTTCAGCAAAGTGGCTGGATATAAAATCACTTCCATTATACAAATGATAAGTAGGCTGAGAAAGAAATTAGTGAAACAACACCCTTCACATAATCAGAAATAATATAAAATATCTTGGTATGTGTCTAACCAAACAAGTGAAAGATGCTTTTGAAAAGTCTCTGAAGAAAAAAATTGAATGAGATGCAAAGATCCCCCTCAGAAGACGAAAAGATCACCCATGCTCTTGGATCAGCAGGATTAACATAGTAATAATGGCCATCTTTCCAAAAGCAATATACAGATTCAATGCAATTCCCATCACAATTTTAACTCAATTCTTCACAGAGATAGAAAAACAATTCTCAAATTCAATTGGAATACCAAAAAAACACGACAGCAAAAACTATTGTCAACAATAAAAGAACTTCGGGAGAATCACCATCCCTGACCTCATGGTGTACTACAGAAAAAGTTAGTAATGCAAACTGCATAGCATTCATACAGACACAGACAGGTAGATCAATGGAATAGAATTGAAGATTCAGAAACAAACCCAGATAACTCTGGTCACCTGATATTTGACAATGAAGCCAAAACCATTCAGGGGGAGAAAGATGGAATATAAATGGTACTCGTTCAATTGCCTGTCTTGTGCATAGAAGAATCCAAATTGATCCATTCTTATCTCCTTGTACAAAGCTCAAGTCCAAGTGGTTCATGGACCTCCACATAAAATCAAACACACTAAAACCAATAGAAAAGTAATTTGGAAAGAGCATCAAAAACATGGTCACAGGGGGAAATTTCCTGAACAGAACACCAATGGCTCATGCTCTAAAATCAACTATTGATAAATGGGATCTCATACTGTTGAAAAGCTTATGCAAAACAAAGGGCACTGTCTGTAAGCCAAAACAGCAATGTACAGATTGGGAAAAGATCTTTACCAACCCTATATCTGATAGAGAGCTAATAAACAGTATAAAAAATAATTCAAGAAATAAGACTCCAGAAAGCCAAATAACCCTATTAAATAATGGGGTACAGAGCTAAATAAATAATTCTCAACTGAGTAATCTGGCATGGCTGAGAAGCACCTAAAGAAGTGTTCAACATCCTTAGTGATCAGGGAAATGCAAATAAAAACAATCCTGAGATTCTATGTCACACTAGTCAGAATATCTAAGATCACAAACTCACATGACAGCAGATGCTGGCAAGAATATGGAGAAAGATGAACACTCCTCCATTTTTGTGTGTGTGTGAGATTGCATGCTGGTACAATCACTCTTGAAAACAGTCTGTCAGTTCCTCAGAAAATTGGAAATAGTTCTAGCAGAGGTCCCAGTTATACCACTCCTGAGCATCTACCCCAAAAGATGCTTCAACATATAACAAGACACATGCTCCTCCATGTTTATAGCAGCCTTATAATAGCCAGCAGCTGGAAACAATCCAAATATTCCTTAATGGAGGAATGCTTACAGAAAATGTGGTACATTTACACAGTGAAGTACTACTCAACTATTAAAACAATGATTTCAGGAGATTTGCAAACAAATGGATGGAACTAGAAAATATAATCCTGAGTGAAGTAACCCAATCCCAAAAGAACACTCACGGTATGTACTCACACTGATAAATAGATATTAGGAAAAAATGCTCAGAATACCCACAATACAACTCACAAACTATATGAAGCTCAAAAAAGGAGAAAGACCAAAGTGTGGATGCTTCAGTCCTACTTAGAAGGAGGAACAAAATAATCACAGGGTAGTGGGTAGAGAGAACAGCTTAGGATGCAGAGAGCAGGGTGGAGAGAAAAGTGTGCAGGATCAGTTGTAGAAGGAGATGGAAAGAAGTATAGAAAGTCAGAAAGTTGAATGGAGGTTTGTAGAAGTCTGGTCTGAGGAAGTGGGGGTAGCCAATACAAAGTTCTAGATGCCAGGGAAGCAAGATCTTCCCAGGACCCAATTGGCATGACATTACCTGAAAATACACAACAAAGGGGAGAGAGACTCTATAGAGATCATATCCAGTGGATAAGCATAGCCCCTGTTTGAAGGATGGAGCTATACACCCATCTCAAATATTTTAACCCAGAATAATTCCTGTCTTAAGGAAATACAGGAACTATAATATGTGGTTTGTGTTTAAACCATCAAACATCCTACATTGTGAATATACACAATTGTCTTCTGAAAAACGTGTTTAAATCGACAGTGGACTGCACATGGCAAAAGTTAATAACTTTTTTTTAATAAATAACTTTTTTGCAAGACCCTATTTTTTATTTGTTTCTTTTCCATTTTAATTGTTTTTGTTTGGTGTTTGTTTATTTGAGGTTTTTATTGGTGTTTTGTTTTGTTTTGGAGACAGGGTTTCTTGATGTAGCCCTGGCTGTCCTGGTCCTGAAACTTATTCTGTAGGCCATGCTGGCCTTGAACTCAAGAAATCTGTATGCTTCTTCCTCCTAAGTGCTGAGACTTAAGACATTTACTGCCAGCACCTGGTAGTAAAGTCCCATCTTTCAAGTGACTTTAGAATAATCCTTTTTAAGGACAATTATACTATATCACTGATTCATTTTACAAAAAGAATTGGACATATCCCTTAAACTTCTCTTAAAATGTTCTATTTATTTATTTACTTATCAACTTACAGTGTTTCCATATAACTCTGACTAGCAGTGAACCCACTATATAGGCCCAATTGATTTCAATCTTGTAATCCTCCTGTCTCATCTTTTCAAATGATAGAATTACAGATACCTGTAGTTGATGCTTTTACAATCTAGGTACATGAACATCACAGTGGCATGTGAATTTCAGTCTGACCCAACGTCACACAAATAGAAAAGTAGCAATTAAATATCAACAAATTATTTGTTGTTTTCTAGCAGTTGTGTTTTGTTAGAATAAAGAGGATATTTAGTGTATCTTCAATACTTGGTCTAGAAACTTTAAAATCTGGAAGATTACAAACTCTTGTACAAATTTTCACATTTGAGAAGGAAATCACACCCATGGTGCTTTCTTCCTGTTTGACAGACAGCAGTGAACATCTGTAGCAGCAAGCTGTTACTTGCTGGAAGGGAAGTCAGAACAAAGCTGTCACTAAAAGCCAAGACTGGGCTTGTACACAGATGTGTCGGGCTTGCTTTTCATCTTGTGAAAACATTTACTGTATACATGCCCTCTGTCACCACTATTACAGTTCTTATAATGGATGATGGTTCCTATTCTCTGTGTTATCATCTGAAATGCAGATGACAAACAATAAATCAATAAAATGTTAAAGGTTAAAGATAAAAGACAGTAGAGGGGAGTTCTGTAAGTATTAAAAATGTGAGTTTCTGAAATAACAACCAGACCAACTGCATTTTGACAGGAAGCTACAAAACCTCTCTACATCTCAAGCTACAGTTTTGAAAACTTGATGATCAATGGTATTCCAGAAACTACCTTGTTTTGAGGAATCAAGTCCTAATACAAAATTTACATGAAATAACCAACTGAGTTGTAGACATTGTTCCCAATACAAAGGGAACAGCACCACTGTGTTCCTTCTGGAGGAGGAAGTGACAGGCCAAGTAGAAATGAGCCTTTTTGTATTAACTGGGAGGAAAGCACTGAGTTGGCCAGGAGTTCTTTTGAGCAGACATCATTTGGGTTCTCTAATTTAATAGGGTGCAAATAGATCCTAAAATTAAAAACCCAGTACTATGCTTGTGAAGCAGTCAATAAGCTTCACAAAATATGAGCTCTGTGCTGTGTTTCCAAGTCAGTTCCCCCTGTGGCCAACTTTCACTTGCTATGAAAGGATGCTATTGATGTTCACCAAATAAAAACACAGTAGGCTGACTATCCAGGAACCCCACTTTATTTTCAGTTATGGCTTCTGTTTCCATATTTAAAAACAAAAAGGCTCTCTTACCTCTGGGTTTTCTGTTGAACTGTGTGTTAAGTCAGAACTGTGCATCTATATAGAGGTTCAGCCCAAAAAACCCAGCCCCTTACATGTTCATGTAAGAGGAGCTTGCCCTCTTTTCACCTTCCCATCCCCCACCTCTGAGCACATAAATTATGTCACTATATCATCTCTGAAATAAGACCTCACTTGGATGAGGTATGCTTAAGCATAAAACAGCATAGACTGTTAAGTAATGTGACTGCCTTCATATGTTGTTGTTCAAAGAACATAGAATACCAAGAAGTAGATATGAACAACAAAGCAACACACACACACACACAGAGAGAGAGAGACAGAGAGAGAGACAGAGAGAGAGAGAGAGAGAGAGAGAGAGAGGAGAGACAGAGAGACACATAGAGACAGAGACAGAGAAAGAGAGGAAATCACCTCATTAATTGGCACAAATTACCTAAAATGTTACTTCTATAATTAAGGTAACAATACAAAATTTTATCACAAACCATGTCTTTGAAGCTTAAAGTAGACAAATAATGACCTTGAGACCACGGGAGTTGTAGAACTTGCTTTTAATTATTAGAATTCTAAAATATGGGGCGAGCGTTAGGAATACCAATTACGGAAATGCAGGCAAACACATTTCAATAATAACATAGGATCATACAAGGCTCATAATTACAGCACTGATCCAACCTTCCTGTAACAAGAAAGAAAAATAAGCATAGCCCGGTCACCAAAATTGAAAATAGAAGTTCTTTGGATGGCCCAACAGAAAGATAGGCACTCACTGAAATTGTTCTCTAAGAATAGACTATAGAGCTTAATGACAGCAGAAAAACACGAAGAACACAGTGAAAAAAAAAAAAAAGAACATAGACCCAAGGAAATGTGCATTTATCTTTCTTAAATGTAGCACCAGTTGCATCTGTGTTCTCCGTGAGAAAAAGCCACTGACTGCTTCAGAGTAATAAGTTGAAGAAATACATTCAACCTAATTCAAAGTCTTTCATTGTGTATCATAATTGTTTTCTTTTACTATTTCCTATTTTTCTTGATGGTTTCATGACATCAAAAACAAAAGCAAAACGTTCTTCATTCTTCTTTCATGTTAGAGAATTTGTTTTTCTATGCGGCTGACTGTTCCATTTCTCTTATTTGTGTTTAATATCTGGTTTTTTTGAGCCTCAGGCAATAATTATAAAAGCATATAACCTGAAATCATGTATCTCTTGTGCCTTTATTCTTTGTATATTTAGAGGGGGCACCCAATCCAGTTTTTCTGCATAACAAAACACTAAGGTACTGAAATGGCAAAGAACATTGCCAAGTTCACAACACAAATCGTGAAGGCAGAATAACTCTAATAACTCTAGATTGTCTATCTTGGTATTCTGAGTGTTTCAACAAGACTGTTTTTCATTGTTGTTGTTGTTGTTTGGTTTTTATTTATTTACTTATTTTTTTGGACTTACTCTTTTTTACTTTTATTAAATTGGGTATTTCTTATTTACATTTAAAATGTTATTTCCTTTCCCTGTTTCCAGGCCAACATCCCCCTAACCCCTCCCCCTCCCATTCTATATGGGTATTCCCCTCCCCATCCTCCCCCCATTAGGACACTCCCACAAAGAATCCTGTTCACTGGGGGTTCAGTCTTGGCAGGACCAAGGGCTTCCCCTTCCACTGGTGCCACTACTAGGCTATTCATTGCTACCTATGCAGTTGGAGCCTGGGGTCACTCCATGTATAGTCTTTGGGTAGTGGCTTAGCCACAGGAAGCTCTGGTTGGTTGGCATTGTTGTTCATATGGGGTCTCAAGCCCCTTCAGCTCTTTCAGTCCTTTCTCTGATTCCTTCAACGGGGATCCCGATCTCAGTTCAGTGGTTTGCTACTGACATTCGCCTATGTATTTGTCTTATTCTGACTATGTCTCTCAGGAGAGATCTTCATCCGGTTCCTGTCAGCCTACAGTTCTTTGCTTCATCCATCTTATCTAGTTTGGTGGCTGTATATTTATGAGCCACATGTGGGGCAGGCTCTGAATGGGAGTTCCGTCATCCTCTGTTCTAAATGTTGTCTCCCTATCCCCTCCCAAAGGTATTTTTTCCCCTTTTACTTATTTTTTTTCTTTTTCTTTTTCTTTTCTTTTCTTTCTTTTTTTTTTTCGGAGCTGTGGACCAAACCCAGGGCCTTGCGTTTGCTAGCCGAGCACTCTACCACTGAGCTAAATCCCACCCCTCTTTTTCCCCTTTTAAAGAAGGAGTGAAATATCTGAATTTTGGTGATCCTTCTTGAGTTTCATGTGTTCTGTGCATCTAGGTAATTCGAGCATTTGGGCTAATATCAACTTATCAATAAGGGCATATCATGTGTGTTTTTCTGTGATTGGGTTACTACACTCAGGATAATATTTTCCAGTTCCATCCATTTGCCTATGAAGTTCGTAAAGTCATTGGTTTTCATAGCTGAATAGTATTGCATTGTGTAGATGTACCACATTTTCTGTATCCATTCCTCTGTTGAAGAGCATCTGGTTTCTTTCCAGCTTCTGGCTGTTATAAATAAGGCTGCTATGAACATAATAGAGCATTTGTCTTTGTTATATTTTGGGGCATCTTTTGGGTATATGTCCAAAATAAGTATAGCTGGGTCCTCAGGTAGTGCAATGTCCAATTTTCTCAGGAACCTCAGGACTGATTTCCAGAATGGTTGTACCAGTCTCCAAATCCACAAACAATGGAGGAGTGTTCTTCTTTCTCCATATTCACTCCAGCATCTGCTGTTGCCTGAGTATTTCCTCTTAGCCATTCTGACTGGTGTAAGCTGGAATCTCAGGGTTGTTTTGATTTGCATTTCCCCTATGAGTAAAGATGTTGAACATTTCTTTAGGTGTTTCTCAGCCATTCGGCATTCCTCAGCTGTGAATTCTTTGTTTAGCTCTGAACCCCATTTTTAATAGGGTTATTTGTCTCCCTGCAGTCTAACTTTGTGAGTTCTTTGTATATTTTGGATATAAGCCCTCTATCTGTTGTAGGATTAGTAAAGATCTTTTGCCAATCTGTTGGTTATCATTTTGTCCTAACAAGAGTGTCCTTTGCCTTACGGAAGCTTTGCAATTTTATGAGATCCAATTTGTCGATTCTTAATCTTAGAGCATAAGCCATTGGTGTTTTCTTCAGGAAATTTTCTCCAGTGTCCCTGTGTTCGAGATTCTTCCTCACTTTTTCTTCTATTAGTTTGAGTATATCTGGTTTGATGTGGAGGTCTATGATCCACTTGGACTTATGCTTTGTACAGGGTGATAAGAATGTATTGATCTGCATTCTTCTACATGTGGACCTCCAGTTCAACCAGCACTGTTTGCTGAAAATGCTATCTTTTTTCAATTGGGTAGTTTTGGCTCCTTTGTCAAAAATCAAGTGACCATATGTGTCAGGGTTCATTTCTAGGTCTTCAATTATATCTGCCTGCCTCTGTACCAATACCATGCAGTTTTTATCACTATTGCTCTGCAATACTGCTTGAGTTTAGGAATAGTGATTCCCCCAGAAGTCCTTTTATTGTTGAGGATTCTTTTAGCTATCCTGGGTTTTTTGTTATTCCAGTTGAATTTGCAAATTGTTCTGTTTAACTCTATGAAGAATTGGATAGGAATTTTGATGGGGATTGCATTGAATCTGTACATCGCTTTTGGTAAAATGACCATTTTACTATATTAATCCTGCCAATCCATGACCACGGAAGATCTTTCCATCTTCTGAGATCTTCTTCAATTTCTTTCTTCAGAGGCTTGAAGTTCTTATCCTACACATCTTTCATTTGCTTGGTTAATGTCACACCGAGGTATTTTATATAATTTGGAACTATTATGAAGCGTGTCATTTCCCTAATTTCTTTCTCAGCTTGTTTCTCTTTTGTGTAGAGGAAGGCTACTGATTTATTTGAGTTAATTTTATACCCAGACACTTTGCTGAAGGCGTTTATCAGGTTTAGTAGTTCTCTGGTGGAACTTTTGGGATCACGTAAACATACTACCATATCATCTGCAAATAGTGATATTTTGATTCTTTCTTTCCAATTTGTATCCCCTTGATCTCCTCTTGTTGTCTGATTACTCTGGCTAAGACTTCAAGAACTATATTGAATAAGTAGGGAGAGAGTGGGCAGCCTTGTCTAGTCCCTGATTTTAGTGGGATTGTTTCAAGTTTCTCTCCATTCAGTTTAATGTTAGCTACTGGACTGCTGTATATGTCTTTTACTATGTTTAGGTATGGGCCTTGAATTCCTATTCTTTCCAGGACTTTTATCATGAAGGGGAATTGAATTTTGTCAAATGCTTTCTCAGCAGCTAATGAAATGATCATGTGGTTCTTATCTTTCAGTTTATTTATATAGTGGAATATGTTGATAGTTTTCTGTATATTAAACCATCCCTGCATACCTGGGATAAAGTCTACTTGATCATGATGGATTATTGTTTTGATGTGTTCTTGGATTTGATTTGCAAGAATTTTACTGAGTATTTTTGGGTCGATATTCATAAGGGAAATTGGTCTGAAGTTCTCTTTCTTTGTTGGGTCTTTGTGTGGTTTAGGTATGAGAGTAATTGTGGCTTCATAGAAGGAATTCCATAGTGCTCCGTTTGTTTCAATTTTGTAAAATAGTTTGGATAGTATTGGTATCAGGTCTTCTATGAAGGTGTGATAGAATTTTGCACTGAACCCTTCTGGACCTTTGCTCTTTTTCGTTGGGAGACTTTTAATGACTGCTTTATTTCTTTAGGAGTTATGGGGAGGTTTAAATGGTTTATCTGTTCCTGATTTAACTTCAGTACCTGGTATCTGTCTAGGAAATTTTCCATTTCCTCCATTGTCAAGTTTTGTTGAATATAGGCTTTTGTAGTAGGATCTGATGACTTTTTGAATTTCCTCTGATTCTGTTGTTATGTCTCACTTTTTCATTTCTGATTTTGTAAATTTGGAAACATTCTCTGTGTCCTCTGGTTAGTCTGGTTAAGGGTTTATCTACCTTTTTGACTTTCTCAAAAACCAGCTTTTGGTTCTGTTGATTCTTTGTATGGTCCTTTTTGTTTCTACTTGGTTGATTTCAACTCTGAGTTTGATTATTTCCTGTCTTCTACTCCTCCTGGGTATATTTGCTTCTTTTTGTTCTAGAGCTTTTAGGTGTGCTGTCAAGCTGCTAATATATGCTTTCTCCTGTTTCTTTCTGCAGGCACTCAGAGCTCTGAGTTTTCCTCTTATTACAGCTTTCATTGAATTCCATAAGTTTGGGTATGTTGTACCTTCATTTTCATTAAATTCTAAGAAGTCTTTAATTTCTTCCTTGACAAGGTTATCATTGAGTAGAGCATTGTTCAACTTCCATGTATATGTGGGCATTCTTTTCCTATTGTTATTGAAGACCAGCTTAACCTCTGGTGTTCTTACAGGATGCATGGGATTATTTCTATCTTTCTGAATCTGTTGAGGCCTGTTTTGTGCCCGATTATATGTTCATTTTTGGAGAAAGTTCCATAAGGTGGTGAGAAGAAGGTGTATATCTTTATTTTAGGACTGAATGTTCTATAAATATCTGTTAAGTCCATTTGGTTCATAACTTATGTTAGTCTGTCTATGTTTCTGTTTAATTTTTGTTTCCATGATCTGTCTCTTGATGAGAGTGGGGTGGTGAAAACTCCTAGTATTATTGTGTATTATTATGAGTTCTTTGAGCTTTAGTAAGGTTTCTTTTATGCATGTAGGTGCTCTTGTGTTTGGAGCATAGATATTTAGGAATGAGAGTTCATCTTGGTGGATTTTTCCTTTGATGAATATGAAGTGTTCTTCTTTATCTTTTTTGATGATTTTTGATTGACAATCGATTTCATTTGATATTAGAATAGCTACGCCAGCTTGCTTCTTCAGACCATTTGCTTGGAAAGTAGATTTCCAACCTTTACTCTGAAGTTGAGTCTGTCTTTGTCTCTGAGTTGTGTTTCTTGTAGGCAGTAAAATGCTTGGTCCTCATTGTATCACCAGTTTGTTAATCTGTATCTTTTTATTGGGGAATTTAGTCCATTGATGTTGAGCGATATTAAGGAATAGTGATTGTTGCTTCGTCTTATCTTTGCATTTGGAGGTGAGATTATGTTTGTGTGCTTGAATCTCTGTTTTGTTGTAAAATGATTAGTTTCGTGGTTTTTCTAGGGTGTAGCTTGCCTCCTTGTGTTGGGCTTTACCATTTATTATCCTTTGTAGTTCTGGATTTGTAGAAAGATATTGTGTAAATTTGGTTTTGTCATGGAATATCTTTTTATCTTCATCTATGTTAATTGAGAGCTTTGCTGGATACAGTAACCTGGGCTGGCATTTGTGTTCTCTTACAGACTGTATGATATCTGTCTAGGATCTTCTGGCTTTAATAGTCTCTTGAGAGAAGTCTGATGTAATTCTTATAGATCTGCCTTTATATAGTACTTGACCTTTTTCCCTTACTGCTTTTAATATTCTTTCTTTATTTTGTGCATTTGGTGTTTTGACTCTTATGTGATGGGAGGAGTTTCTTTTCTGGCCCAAACTATTTGAAGTTCTATAGGCTTCTTATATGTTTATGGCCATCTCTTTCTTTAGGTTAGGGAAGTTTTCTTCAACGATTTTGTTGACGATATTTACTGGTCCTTTGACTTGGGAAGCTTCACTCTCTTCTATACCTATTATCCTTATGTTTGATCTTCTCATTTTGTCCTGGATTTCCTGTATGTTTTGGGCCAGTAGCTTTTTCCTTTTACCATTATCTTTGACAGTTGTGTCGATGATTTCTATGGACTCTTCTGCTCCTGAGATTCTCAATTCTATCTCTTGTATTCTGTTGGTGATGCTTGTATTTATGGTTCCTTGTCTCTTCCTTAAATTTTCTATATCCAGAGTTGTCTCCCTTTGTACTTTCTTTATTGTTTCTATTTCCTTTTTCAATTCCTTCACCTGTTTGATAGTATTTTCCTGTAATTCTTTCAGAGATTTTTGTGTTTCCTCCCTAAGGGCTTCTACTTGTTTACTTGTATTTTCCTGCATTTCTCTAAGTAAGTAAGTTCTTCATGTCTTTCTTAAAGTCCTCCATCATCATGATCAAATGTGATTTTAAATCTAGATTTTGCTTTTCTGATATGTGAATATCCAAATATTCAGTGTTTGCTTTGGTGGGAGAATTGGGCTCTGGTGATGCCATGTAGTCTTGGTTTCTGTTGCTTGGGTTCCTGCGCTTGCCTCTTGCCATCAGGTTGTCTCTGGTGTTACCTCGTTTTGCAATTTCTGATAGTGGCATGACTGTCTTATAGGCCTGTTTCCCAGGAGTGCTGCAGACCTGTTTTCCTTCAACCAACCAGTTATGGGAACAGAATGTTCTGCTTTCAGGCGTGTAGTCATTCCTGTCCACTGGCCTTCAGCTGTCCCTGTGGGCAGCAACCAGTAGGCCCTGCTCCCACTTCTCCTGCGTTCCTGTGCATAAGGGGCCCAGATGGTGGTAGGCATTTTCCTCTAGAATCAGAAATGTGTGCAGAGATTAGTCTTCTCTGCTTTCTCAGGTGTGTCTGCCCCTCTGAAAGTCTAGCTCTCCCTCCCACGGTATTTGAGTGCAGAGAGCTGTTTGACCAGGTCCATTCATATCCAGGCACAGTCTGGACTGCAGGGCTCCTGCAGCTTGACTGTCCCTATCTTCCTGTGCCCAGAGGCCCTATACAGTTTTCTCTTGGGCCAGGGATGTGGGCAAAGGTTCGAAGAAGTGGCAGTCTCTCCTGCCGTGCAGTCTCAGGATTGCCCACACATTTGGGTGATCAGCTCTCTCTCCCACGGAGTTTGGGAGCAGGGAGCTGTGGCCACCAAGATCGTTTTATATACCATATCATTTTATCTTCTGTTGGACAGTTGGTAAAAAGTAATATATAAGACTCTGATAATTTTATAAGTAGATACTTTATGGATGATTCAGTTCAATGTATTTGTGCATGTAAGTATGTGCTTATTTGACATTTTCTATTCTCTGGATGTGATATCATGAATATTTTTATATTTGGTGAATGCCACGGGGACTTATCTTTTGCTCAGACTCTTCTGTAATTTTGATTTTTAGCCCATCACCAGCCTTTCATTTGAATAAAATGAGACATTTAAATTTATTTTTATCTTTTTTCCATAACATGCAATATGTAGTTAATAGAAACATCAAATATAACTTGAAGATTGAAGAAATTCATTTTTGACATGGTATTTGGTGTGAATATTTTTAGAATCTTTGTATTCTTGGATTTATGGTTTGCAGGATTTTTAATAGAACATCAACAAAATTGAGATAATTATTCTTTTACCCTAGTACATAAAGGAGAAACTCCTCATGTGATGTAGAATTAACTCCCGTCAAAGTGCCAAAAGTCAAAATCTGGACATGGAAAAGGGTATTGCACATTTCCCACTGCACCGTGCTGTGGGTTATCACTGGCTCTTGTTTTGTTTACGACCAGGAGAATTCTGAGCTACAAAGATGCTGATGAACCTATAGTTAACAGCATCCTGACTTTCTCTCTTGGCTAAAGCAGGACCATGAGAGCAAATTGGAGAATCGAGGAGTAAATAAATATTAGGGAAGGAAGAAGAGAGGAAGAATGACATCATAGAAGATGTGGGCTTGACTGTCAAAGCTCTGACTTTCCCCAACTCTTCTATTAGTACCTCAGAAAGCAGGGCAATTTAATGAGTAAAATGGATCATGAAAAGTTGGAAAAAAATGAGCAGACCATAATGTTTGGAGAAGGGCGGATTGAAAATAATTCAATCCAGAGTGCTCCACTCCCCTCACAGGTAGTTGAATGCAGTGCCAACCACTCCTGTTCAAGACCATCCATTATCTTTTTAGGACGGGATATTTTGGTTCATTACCTGAACAATGTTTTTCTTGCACATGGGAATATTTAGTTCTAGAAATCTGACCAAGACCAGGAAGCAGATTTACAGATGCAACGTGTTTGCTTCCTGAAATAGATTAGCCAATTGCTGAATAGACATTTTTCACTGCATATAGAAATAGAACTAGGAATGACAGCACATAACTGTAACCTGAGCATTTGACATGGTAAGGCAGGCAAATCAAAAGTTTGTGGCCAGGATAGACTACATAGTGAGTTCCAGACCTGCCAGGGTTATATAGTGAAAAACTGTCTCAAGAAAGATAGGAATAGAGTAGAATATCAATGATGAAAGAAATATCTTTTAGTAGATTTTTATTCAATGCATGTTGCATAGAACCTTTTAAAATATGATTTCCATATATCTGATGAAATAAACATCACTTATAAGTTATCACAAGGAAAAAATGCTTCTATTGAATCAATTTAACAGTTACAAGACTGTTTAGGGACTAGAGATGGTACAGCGATTAAGAGCACCTATTGATCTAGAGGGCCAGGGTTTGATAGCTTACAACTGCCTATAACTACAGTTTCAGGGAATCTACTGCATTTTTCTGGCCTCTGCAGTACCCCACATAAATCATACACAGACAGAAATGAAGGCACACACTTATACACACAAATTAAAAAAAATAACCAAGTTCTTAAAAAGCTGTATTTTCATCTAGAAAAAAAGTCCATTTGAGGAGTTTTAGAAACAAAACCATATTGAATAGTTATTGTTATATACTAAACTAGCATTTATACTTATACTGTTCTAATACTTATCACATATTTGTGCATATTAACTTATCAAATCTTATCAGTTGTCCTGAGATATAATTAACATTATTATTACCACATATGCAAAGGACTTGGTTCACCACTGTCGTGAATCTATCTTACCTTGTGTTCAGAATTCCCTCCAAGTTCTCCTGGATCTAAATTAGCCATTGTAGTAAGATTCATCTTTCTTTTTTCCTTCCTTCTTTCCTTCCTTCCATTTTTTTCTTTTCACATCGCTTCTTTATTATTCTAAAAAGAGAGAGACTTAGTTGTTATGCCCAAATGTGTTCTGAACTCACCCAGTATGGTCAAGCAGCTGGAACATGATTCAGACAGTAAAAGACAAAACCTTGGACTTATCAAGGGGCACTTCACCTCTACAAAATAACATAAAGGAATCAAACACAGCAAGAGGTACAAGGAGTTTGTCCCATTTGATATGAGGAATGGCATATCTGGTGACCACATAGGACTGTTTCAACTGTCACTAGCAACTTCAGAGTTGCTTTTGCGTGCTGATATATTAATGTATACTTTTTTTTCTTGTAAGAGTAAATGTAACACATAGACTTGACAATATTGATCACAACCTTTTAGTGCCAGCTGCTCCTTTAGGGTCAGAGAGAAAGTAGAGTCTTTTAATTACCATGAGGTTACTTTCACTCTCCACTGGAATGACTATGCGCCCGGCCCACCACACACACACACACAAACACTGTTACCTAATTGTGGGAAGAGTGCAGGACAGGTTGCAGGGACAAAACATACCACAGCTTCTCCTCATTAGCCATACCACAGTACAGTTCTTCCTTGACTTCTTCCTAAGCAGACACTTAGTTGTAGGACCCTCTAGGACTCTGTCAATGTTTGCCCCCCTGCTGAGTCTGCTGATGCTTGTGGAAGCCTTTGTTCCCTTGAAGGAACATCCTGGCCTTCCTGTCGCCATGGGGGCTAGCTAGCCCCTGAACACTAGACCTTTTGAGCTCAGCCCTGGTTTCAGTTTCTGTTTCCCTGATGAAAATGTAAACCGTTTCTCCATTGTTCTTCCACTCAGTGGTTGGGCTATACATTCTGTGAACCCAGTAAAAGCTTGGCCATTCATTTTCTTGAAACATGAATGATCCAAGTCTGTGTGTCTCTTCTTAAATCTCACACAACTATGCCCAGTTTCAGTATCCTGTCAGCACAAGCATCTGACTTAGTAAACAAAGAACTAAGAAAAAATGGAATTACTGTATCTCAACTCTCCTGGTACAGAGAGTCATCCCTGGATATGGACCAAGAACCTGCAAGCCCAGAGGTGTTATTCTGACTAGATTCTATGAAGGGAGTAGGAACAGGGAATAAAATACTAAAATGAAAATGGAAGCCACAGGTCCCCACCTACAGCTACCACCTAAACTTAAGATCTTAAAGATGTAGTCAGTGTGGCAGGTACAGAGGAGGGAGCAGGATGTTTTAGTGTTTGCATTTCAAATGTTATCCCTGTTCCCCCTTCTTCAATACTCCCTTTCCCTCTCCTGCTTCTGGGAGGATGCTCTCACTTCCACCTACATACTCCTACCTCATCACTTTGGCATTCCCCTCTATTGGGGAAATGAGCCTTCACAGAACCAAGGGCTTTTCTTCCTACTGATATCATTTTTTTTAACCACAGTAGTGTTGGTGCTATAAACCTGTCCAAAACTCCACGTGGAGGGAAAGTATAGATCTTACTGGGAAAATGAAAATGCAGTCTAACTAGGTGGACATGGATCAAACTGTCTTCTAAATAATTTTGTTTATATCCATAGATAAATGCTATTCACAGGTATAATAAACAAAGTCTTTCATCCCAGTGTATCTTAGAATTTCTATTGCTGCAACAAAACACAATAGCCAAAAGAGCAAGTTGGTAAGGAAAGGATTTGGCTTCTATATCCATATTGCTGGTTATCACTAAAGGAAGTCATGACAGAATTCAAATAAGACAGGAACCTGGATTGTATCCTGGGTATTCTGTACATTTTTTGGCAAATATTCACTTATTAGTGAGCACATACCATGCATGGCATTTTGGGTCTGAGTTACTTCACTCAGGATGATATTTTCTAGTTCCATCTATTTGCCTGCAAAATTGAAGAAGTCCTCATTCTTAATAGCTGTGTAATAGTCCATTGTGTAAATGAACCACATTTTCTGTATCCATTCTTCTGTTGTGGGACATCTGGGTTGTTTAAAGTTTCTGGCTATCACAAATAAGGCTGCTATGAACATAGTGGAACATGTGTACCTATGGCATGGTGGGGACATCTTTTGAGTATATGCCCAAGAATGGTATAGCTGAGTCTTCAGGTAGATCTATTTCCAATTTTTTGAGGAAACTCCAGATTGATTTCCAGAGTGCTTATACCAGTTTGCAATCTCACCAGCCTCAGGGCCCAAGTAAGGGTGCCTCAATCACAATTAGGAAGGAGAAGTCTGTGCCCAAGGGTATGGGGCAGGGGGGAGGGAAGAACCAGAGAGGGAAAGGAGACAGGGAAGGGAAGAAGGGAACACAATTAGGTATTGGGGGGAAGTGGACTGAAGCACTGAGGGCCAACAGAAAGAATGGAAACAAACAACCTTGAGAAGTGGGAGGTGGGGGTACCCTCTAGAATGTACCACAGACCTCAGAGGTGAAAGATTCTTAGGATTCAAAGGGAAGGAGCTTAGATGAAATGCCATATAGTGGCAGGAGGGAACTTGTAGAGTCCACTTCCACCAAAAAGACAGGGCATTAAATAGAGGGATGGGGTTGCCTTCCCACAGTCAAAAACTCTGACCCAGAATTGTTCTGGTCTGAAAGATTCATCTATCAAGATATGTCTTCTTTAGCTAATATATTTGTTCTTCTAGATATCTTTAGCCACTTAAAAAAAAACTACAGATGGAAGTATTTTAAAGTAAATAAAAACATATTTGAATATTGGCAGTTTCCAAAGTTATTTAAAGCAGGTGAATTTTACCTGAATGTGCTCAACTTTCATACAACTGTATAGATAAGATTGTGCAGGCAAACATTTTTTTGTTCATTAACCATTCATTTGACCATGCATACTACTTCATAAGAATCCATCTTCACATGTCCTAGAAGTCCCAGAAATGTGTGCATGAACAAGGTCCTTCACATATGGCACTGCTCTTTAAGAAGACAAAGTCATCCTGTCTTCTGCACAAAAGTAAAGGCAGATTCCTTGTCTATAATCCTCATAGACTCAGGGTAGGCTCAGTCTGGACCAATATGCTCTATTGTTTTGTGCATTTGTGCATCTGCACAAGTATCTCTGATATTTTACTTTGTAAACAATTGAGAACATTTAGGCAAATTGTATATTGTCTTTATAAATCACCCCACCTCATTATTAAAGATTATTTTTGTTCAGATACTATATTCTAATTACAATTTTCTCTTTCTCTGCTCCTCCCAGTTTCTCCCAGCCTCTGTTATGATTCAAATTTACTTCCTTATTGTCTCTCAACAGAAAAGATCAGGTTTCTAAGTATCAAAATGCAACAAAATAAAATATAAGATAAAAAAAATCACAAGGAAGTTTGTCAAAACAAATCTACAGAAAAAAAAGGAGTCTAAAGAGAAGTCACAAGAATTAGAGGCATACTGATTCACACAGTCATGATTCCATAAAAATATTAAACCGAAAGCTATAATACACATGCATAGGACCCGCTTATACGCACAGTGCAGGCCCATGTAGGTCTTGTGCTTTCTACTTAGTCTGAGTTCATGTGAGCCTTGCTCAGTTGATTTAGAGAGCCTTGGTCTCCTAGTGTTCTCTATTCATTCTGGTTCTTACATTCTTTCTACTTCCACTTTTGTGGAGTTCCCTGAAATCTGAGGTGAGACATATGGTAGAAACATCGTATTTGAAGCTGAGTGTTCCAATGTCTCACTCTCTATGTAATATCTGGCTATAGATCTCTGTATTTGTTTCCACATGCTGTAGGATGAAGCTTCTCTGATGATTGCCTAATAAGTCACTGATTGTTTTTGGTTTGGTTTGGTTTTAGACAAGTAGTATTTGGTTATACTCTAGGTCTCTGAGTATTTTAGTTTCTAGCTCTTGGTCACCTAAGCAGTGTCTGTTGTGTATTCCATCATGTACAGTAGACCTTAAATCAAATCAGACATTGGTTGGTTAATCCGACAAACCGTGTGACACCATTGACCTACTGTAGGGCAGGAAGGATACATTGTAGTTCAAAGGCTTTGTAACTGGGGTGATATTTTTGGTACTCTGAAGAGTACCTTCCTAAACCAAAAGCAGTAGAGTGCAAAGGTGAGGCTCTAAATAGGAACCAGATTGCCTTCTACACTCTAAATGTGTTGTATGAGTGTTGACTTCAACACTGTTGCCTTAATTTCAGTTTAAACAGCCTATTTTTACATTGAATTCAATTAATTTCTTTTTAAATTTTGAATCATAATATTAACAATAATAAGGACTAAATTAAGGACTCAAAACAGAGACTGTTTAGATACATTTAATACAGGACATGTTTGTTCATTTGTTTCATTTTGTTTTATTTGATGGGATGTATTTTCATCTATCTTAAAGAAGATTAAAGAAAGCAAAATGTGTGTGGCAATACAAATATAGTATGTCAGGATCTGACACTGGATGTCTCTTTTTTTCAGAGTTTATGCAACTTCCTTAATTTACTCTTATTCTCTTAATTCAAATTCATGTTGTCCATCTGATTCACAAAATCTCCTTCCACACAAAGGATCTAGCTGGACCTGAATGGTCCACAATCTTGTGATGCTAAAAGAACAAGTCTTGATGACAAAAGAGTATGCTATAATTTAGCTATGATATCTGTGTTTCCACTAAAAATTTAAATGTTTCAGACTTGTCCTAGCATGATGGTGAAAGGACAGCAAAAACTTTTAAGAAGTTGGCCTTGTGAAAGGTGAATAAATCATGTGTAACCCTGCTTGTGGATGAGAGTAAAGGATTTTTAGGTAATCTCTTTTTCATTCCCATACAAGTGACTTGTTATGAAGGAGCAAGCCTCTCTCGCTCCATCTCTAGACATGGGACTGTTGTCACATGTACGTCGGTCATTGGGGTATCATCTAGAATATCCCAAGAACCATCACTAAAACTGAGAAAATGAGGAGCACCATGATATTAAACTTCCAAAACAATACTCTAAATCAACCTCTTTGCTTTCTAACTCAGCCTTGGATACTTCTTCATGTCAGTGAAGTATCAAGTCCTTCCCTATTTATTTCTATGTTACACATTTCAAAATGTTCCTGGTTGGCAGTGTTTGTGCGTTTAGTTTTTTCACTGACTTCTAAGTACAGCTGAACACATGTGGTTACAGTTTAGGATAACCATAAGAGGATCAGTTTGTATGAAAGGAAGTTCAGGTCTGGGAAGAGTAGTGTCGAGCAGAAAGGGGCCAGTTGCCCACTATTATAAACCTTATCAGTAGCAACTTTGTGATGGTTTTGCTATTTCCTTATGAACCCTACTCTCCCTGCTGATGGATGCCACTCAATGCCTATCTTTTATTGAGTTGCTACTCATTGACTAGCAATAGCAAGCATTAATGAATCCAAGATGGTTTGACATGACCCTTAAAAGCTCATCAGTGAGTTGGGGAAGCAGTGAAAGAGTATGAGCTCTCCATACTAGAGATGGGCACAGGGTACCGAGGCATACCAGCCATGCAGTTTAAGCTGGGCAAGTCCGATCCACTGGGCATGCCTCTCAATGAAGTTAATGAGATAACTCCTGAAAAGCAAATGTAAGGTAGCCACACAGAGACAGTAAGAAAGAATGTTCCTGAATAGTTTAATATAACAAACTGTCGTATTCACCATCTTCAATTTTAATATAGATTTCTTGTTAATGGCCAGTTAGTGCCTGTCCAATTAGTTGACACTAATTTTGTTTCTAATGTGTCTATTTTTTTATCTTTGGACATTTGAATGACTTTTTCCCTCAGGAAAATGTGCTAACCAGCCATAGTGGTGCAATCACTTATGAAACTAAGTATGCATTCTCCAGGAAAGACTTACAGACTCGGCCTTGCTTTGGGGGTCCCTGTTCAGGCGCCACTTGTCCCCGCCAGCGGGGACCCAGTTATTCAGGGTCCCGAAGAGGCTTTCTACCTGTGGGCCAAAATGGGGGTGAAGAGAAGGAAACCAAGCAAAAGTTCTGTTGTCAAGGTCTCATTTATTGGGGTGAACGTTACAGCTTTTAAGGCTTACAGGTAGGGGGAGTGTTCTTTGTGAAACACAGAGGAGGGGGAGGTGCGGATATAGGTAGTGATACCTGGAGGCAAAGAGGTCAGGCGGTAGACGATGAGGTCAGGCGGTTGTTGATTCAGGAGATAACTGGTATCTGCTAAGGGAGCTGAGGCATCCCTTGAAAGTTATCTTCCTGTGCTGTAAATTCATGGCAGAGACTTTCATCCAACAATCTTAAGACTTAAGGCAGTCATCTTAGGGGTGAGTCTCTGTGGCCAAACAGCCCAGAGTCACCTAGTCACTTTGAACCATGCAGTTCAAAGAGCGGCGAAGCCCAAATCCAATATGGCTCCCTGCACTTTTTTACCACACAATTTTTTTTATTTTATTGAAAATAATTTTTCTCATATAATATATCTTGATTTTGATTTCCATTCTCTTCTCTCCTCCCAGCTTCTCTGCATCTCCCTTCACATTCAGATCACCCCTTTCTGTCTCTCATTAGAAAACAGTCAGGATTCTATGATAATATAATGTTATAATGCAATATAATATAAGAAATATAAATACATCAGAATACAATAAAACACACAAACAAGCAAAAATTCCCCAAAGGCACAAGAAAAAGGTACAGAAGATGTCTACTTATTCCTACACTCTCATAAAAATACTAAACTGAAAGCTATAATATATACACAGAGGATCTTTAGGATAAAAAAGAGAAAAGAATATAAATGAAATAAAAATAACAGTAAAAATAATAAGAAAAACCAACAATAAAATAGCCCTGACAAGCTCTTATGAAAATAGAAACTTCCAATGATGTTGTTAAGTTCATTTTCTGCTGTCCATCTACTGTTGGCCATGTACTCTACCCTTAAAGGCTGTTTGTTTCCCCAGTGAGACATCCTCGGAGAAAACTAAATTTTTATTTACAAGTGGTTATCAATCCACCCGTGAATTTAAATCCTACTCTAGCAGCGCTGTTTTAGCACATTAATTACATACAACCATTCATGCATGACAACTCAGACCTATGCCTCTTTTAAACTTTCTCATTGAAAAAGCAAAGTATAATGTTTACCAAGTGCTTTGGTCAAACTTTTATTCAAAAAAGTATATTAATGTTGGAAAATAGCATCACATAACTATGCCATGCCAGTAAAAATAAAACCTTGTCCAAAAACCACTATGGTAGGTGGCTTGATTTGCCTATAACACCTAATTAAAATTTTGCCTTCCTTCCCCAATCACGTATTCATAATGATTGGTTGTTCACATTTCATGCACCTCCAAAATGACTGATCTCTGTTCTGACTTATGTGTAATGCTTACATGCAAAAAATTTCACTGTCTTTGAGTGTATGAAGAATCATTAATTTGCTCTGTTTGTTTAATAACCTCATAATTTCCTGAGATATACACACACATAGACCACCCCGAACATTTATTCTTATTTACATGTAAAGAGTAGTTTTGAATTTAAATATATCAGTTGGCTGAACCATGTAAGTGGTTGGGGAACAGAATTTTTTTTTCTTTGAGAATGAAATAATTCTCAGTTCTGTGACTTTTTGACATAAGAAAGGAGTGAGGCTCAGTGGTAGATGCACTCTGGAGACTGTCTGGCATCACCAACATTTTCTAGGCTATTCTATTCACTTCTAGTACTGTGAATTTTGTTTTAGGTGCTTATTTTTCATATAATGAAATATGAAAACTGGTGTAACCATTGGCTCTCAGAAACCAGAGTAGAGTATCATTTAAGATCTCATTCAGTTCAACTGAAGTTTTCCTTTAAATTTAAATGTTTTCATTCTTTGGGTCAAAGAGCAGAGGAGTTTGTATTTGACTAGATATGTTCTTCTGTTTGATATGAGCCAAGGGAAGTTGAAAGGATAAAGAAATACAAACAAACAAAAAACCCCAATATAAACAAAAGTCCTGAGTTTCTTATTGTAAGTAACCAATTATATATACTCGAACGGACCCAGCTGCATTCCTGCCCAGGCCAAAGTTCTGGGTTCCTGAATGGAACACACACACACACACACACACACACACGCACGCACGCACGCACGCACGCACGCACGCACGCACATGCACGCACATGCACACACAAACACACAGCCTCTATATTTTAATATACCTTAAGCAGCTGAGTGCCTGGGTCACTTTTAAATCTCCTCAAGGCTAATATACTCCCCTCCAATACTCCTGAGTTATTACTTACTAAAATCTATATTCCATCTTTGTTGCCCTAGGCCCAGTCAGGGACCTCACTTGGGTCTGCTCTTCTCCTGCTGTTACATGTTAGCTGTCTCTCTGTCATGCACTTCTTAGGCATGGCAGCTACTCCTCTTCTGGTATAGCAGATTTCTCCCTTCCTCCCTTTCTCCATCCCTTGCCTGGGAATCTTAAAAGTTCCTCCTCTGACTCCCTGCCGAGCCAGATTCGCAGACCCAATTAACATAATATAAGTAGCATTAGACCAAATCCACAACAGTTCCTGACTCTGGAGCCACAGACAACTCAACCAGAAGCATCAAGGTCATGTGCAACACAAGATTAAGGCAGACAGTACTGAGGTTCTGGGATTCTAATAAACAGGGATAGAATTCTAGTTCTAGGCTGCTGCCAAGCATCTTTGAATTAGAAGAATATTGCTAAGAACATTCTGGCAGTGGAAAAATTGTTTCATGAATTATGTGGAGCTAGGTTTCCTTGGATTGATGGATGTTTTTAATATACATGACATAATTTTGAGAATATGGGGCTATTGGTGCACAGTTTATTTTCACAGTGCTTCCTTCAGTTTAATCTAAGAAAGATTATTGTCTTTCAGATGGGAGAAGAGAATCTCTGGAGTCTACTACTAACAGGAAGATTTGAAACATTAAATAGTCCTTTGGATGAGGTTTCAGGGACATACTATGGAGAATGGCCACCATCACAGTAAAAAGCTTGAGACCTAGGTTTCCACTGGTCATACGATACTGGATTAAAAAGGGGTCAGGTAGAACCTTGTACTTTGATATCTTCCTATGAAACTTGTGATGATAATATGTTTGTTTGCTGATCTTTGCCACTATCCCATGTACTTTAAAAAATAACTGAGTTTTGATTAGCTGCTGTTGTTATAGGGCTCATGGTTTAGTACTATGGAGTGGAGGCACAAATATTATGAGATTGGGGGTCTAATGGATAAAGAACACAAGTGTGTCTTGGGTAAAAAGGTGAGGGGTTAGTGTCATTCATAACAAATATATGCTTTTGGTGCAGTGGTAGAATTCTATGTTTAGACCTGTTTCTGTGGATTATGAGCAGTGGAAAGTGCACATGGACTGGGAACACATGAGCTTCTTCCAAATCCAGGAGACTACTGGGTGGTTGGAGAAACTGACTCCAGACTGCTTCATGTCCCAGATTGAGACTATGGGCTCAGTCTTCTCAGAAGGGGTGGCTCCTGAGCCTCCACTTGACTCTGTGACTTGGCTTCTAGCTTGGAAAGGAAAAGTGTCTGTTTGGGGAGTATGCAGGCACCAGGCTGTTAGGAGCAATTTAACTACAGTCATCCTCACACAAACATAACAGCTCTTGGCACACACATGTTTATTGAATACTATTAAAGTTAAGTTGAAACCAAGACATTTTGCTCTACACTGTATGCTTATTTCAGCACTGAATCTCGCAAATCAAATGATGCTTTAATTTTTCTTTCCATCAATGTCCCACATTTACTTGTCTATGAAACCCTTAGTAAATTTCAGATTTCTTCAAATTCTCTTATAGCATTGTAGAATGTTAATATGCCTCCTCATGTCTTGTAATATAATTTTGTCAAGAGAAACAGAGCCTTATCTGGAATATCTAAAAGAAAAGTTCTCAGGATTCACTACAAAGAAAAGCTTGGTTCCAGGAATATTTCTGAACTAGAATAACTATATTGGATATTCCTTTGCCAACTTGATACTACCATGTCTTCTAGAATGTGGAGGGCATGTTGTTGTAGATGACATCTCCATGTAAACCATATGAACTGCTTTTTATTTTAATAAAAAATGTACATTTCAGACAGAATGCTTTTCTACACTTATTTAGTGATTCTGAAGTTCTCCTTCAAAATCATCCAGACTATAGGACTCAATCCTTCAGGAAAAGGTTATTATTCTCAATGAAGGAAAATGACTAGACATCATAGATAAATATAAAAATGCCATAATAATCTTCTACATAGGTGTTATTTATTAAAGCAGAAATAAGTAGAGAATAAAGTAAATATGTATAAACTTGCATATGTATATGTAAAGTTTTGAACTTTGTTATATAAAATTCAAGGATAAGTCGTGTAACATTGCATATTTTACCTCAGTCATTGTGGGCATGGACCACCAAAATGTTTCTGTGAGATTTATAGTGGACTAGAAAGAGAGAAGATAAAACTCAGGTCAAGGAAACACTGTGAGAAGGTGAACACAATGCTAGAAAATTTGATAACTAATTTGATATCAAATTCATTTTGATAGTTTAATCAAACTCGGACCTGGCATATAAAAGATACAAACACAGATAGGAATCAGGAGACAACACTGGACAGTGGAGAACAACATTTTTCTGAAGACAGGAAAAAGCATACAACAACTCTGAGTTCAAAACTGCATGGGATTCAACTGCCATTTTATTTTTATTTTTATTTTTGATTTTTTTATTTAATAGTTTATGTATTTACATTTCAAATGTTATCCCCTTTCCTGGTTTCTCCCTCTCACATGCTTCATCCTCCTGTGTCGATACCCATACCGACATTGCCCCAAGAACCAGGCGTAAGCCTGCAGGATTAAAAACACACACATGGGTTATTCATATTAAGAAAGAAAACCAATTTATTAGCTTTATTTACCAAATATATACCCCAAGTTGACCAGGTGGAAAAATCTGGGAAGCACAGTGGACTTCAGTAACAAAAGACTGAATACATGCCCCAAATTTACTAGGGAGAAATCCAGGAAGACCAGCCTAAAACCTTGGAACAAAAGACTGTGAAAAAACAAAAGGCAGGAATGAATTGACCATCACCCAGGTGGGTCACTACCTGGGTCAGGCTGTTTCTTTGTTAGAAACAAAAGGCTTCCACATGCATCAGCAAGGCTCAGCAGGGGTCAAACCCTGCAAGGGACCCAGAAGGGAGACTCTGACACCCCTGCTTCTATGAGGATGCTTCCCTACCCACACATTTCCCCCTCAATACCCTAGCATTCCTTTGCACTGGGGAGATTTCACAGGATCAAGAGCTTCTCCTCCTATTATTGACAGACAATGCCATCCTTTAGTAATGGACATCGAATTATGATTAGTCTTCTGTCTTCTACTTTGTCCCTGTCTAATCACCAATGTCACTCAACCACTCCAATCTCCTGAATTGTTTAAAAGATGAAAATATTGCCTACAGTTAAATATCCAAGGATTTGGGATTGGAAACCAAATCTATGGCATATATATGAAAGGACACCAGACCAGCAGAACTTGGCATTGAAGCCTTTTATGGTAGGTAGGTGGCATTACTCAGGATGTCAAAGGTAGTAGCATAATCAATAATGAAGCAAATAAGGATATTTATAGAATGAGTAAAATGAGAATGTTGAAAAAGTCATCAGAATATGTCAGGTTTCATAGTGCTATGGCAAGGATGATTCTTAATACTTTTAAAATGACCCTAGTTACCTTGGAAAGAATGGGTTTCCTTATGGTATTTTTATACATGTATATCACTGTACTTTGCTCATGTTTACTTCCTAATTACATTCTTTATAACTTTCACTGGTCTCATTTATAGTCCTCCTTAGTATTCAAATATGTGTGTGTATGGGTGTCCATACATATATGTATGTATTTAAACCTTGATTCCACATTAAAGACAGAATGCAATATTTGATATGATCTTCCTGTTTTTCCCATTACTCTTTCTTTTTCTATTATTATCCTTGCTCTTAACTGCTACTTCCTCCCATTTAACTCACCTCAACTCTTTCATGTAGAAGAAAATATGGCTTTCTGCACATACCTTATTTCATATAAAAAGATAATTTCTAAGTCCATCCACTTCTCTGAAAATGATATAACTTACTCTATTTGCATCCAAATAAAACTTTGTTGTATATAGTTAAGTGTACCACATTTTTAAAATCTATTTTTTTTTGTTGATGTACATGGAGGCTGGCTGTGTATGATGCATAGTTTGCTAAAACATATATGTGCAAGTTTCTTGGTCATGTGCTGCTTAGGTTCTCTTGGGTGCTGATAGTATTTTTTGTTTTCAAGGATCTTCCAGTCATGGCTTAAATGTAAAATATCCCACACGGACTCATGTGTTTGAACACTTGATTTTTAAATTGATGATGCTATTTGGAAAGCGTTGAGACATTTAGGAGATGGGTTATGGCTAAAAGAAGTACTCACTGAGGCATTAGCATGGATAGTTTTAGCCTATGTCTACATTCTCACCTGAGTTTTCTGCTTTCTGACTGTCCCCATGATGTAACCAGTCTTTTGATGCTCCTGACACCACAGGTTCAAGCCACATATGTTGCCATATCTTTGCCAACATGATAGGTAATATTCCCTAGCCCATGAGCCAGCTTGATTCCTTCCCCTATAAATTGCTTCTGGTAAGGATTTCATCCTAACTATTAGTAAGCAAATTAATAAGAAAACTTGGCCAAGAAGTAGTGCTTTAGTGATGATAAATCTGGTGATGTTTGTTTATTTGTTCATCTTACGGGCAGTTATGACTTATTTGTGATGCAGATGTAAAAGACCGTCAAATTGTAAGCTAAAGAAATCTTTTAATGCCATAAGCAAAGTTTAATGGACCTTTCAAGAGTGAGTACAAAATTCCATAATGCCTATCATACTGTGTACAAGAAAGACTGCATATAGTTCAGAAGTCATCAAGGAACATGGCTACAAAAAATCCATAGTTATGGCCCAAATAAATCTTCCAGAATTTTAAAACAAGAATGAGTTTAAAAGTGAGAAACTAATTTTGGACATGCTTACAAGAAAGTTTTGGGTTTGTCATTGTTGTTCTGCAGTTTTTTAGCTAAATTTACAACATTGGAGCAGAAAGTAAAGCATAATGGTGAAAAATGTACAGTTTGTCAAGCAAAGGAATATGAGCAATGTTCAAGTGGCAAACAAGACAGTTCTGGGAACAACCCCCATAATTCCTAAGCAGATTTGGCCAAGCAGAGAGAAGCCCTTCATTTTGTACTGCAGGCAAGATCCCACCCATTAAAGGCCCTGGTATCTTAAAAAGCAAATTAATTTGCAAATAAAATGCCAGAAAGAGCTCGAATGAACATAAATTTCCAGGGCCCTCTTCTAAGACAGGGATGCCTAAAACATCTGACTATTTTTTATCCATTGGGAAAATCAGAGACACCTACACCTGTGTTTTAAGAGGACCAGGCTACATCTTTATTCAATGGTAGAACTTTATATTCCTATTTGTTGGGAATAAAAAGGGCAAATTTATGAGGTTGTGGAGGCTTGCACAAAGGTTCCAAGGGGCTGTTGAACTTGGGCACCATGATGTAGGACCAGGTCAGCTAGTTAGAGATCCTTAATGGGTTATGCTTTAAGCTGTGAAGATAAGACCTAAGTTGCACTGGAGTTCAAAGAATGCTGGAGATGAAAACAACATATGGTTTCCACAAAATTTGTTGGAATGCAGTATAGTAGAAACAGCTCAAGAGAAAGTTTCGAACATAGTTGGAGGAATGGAGTTACCTAAAAGGAGCCTAAGTGTTACAACAGCTAGCCCCAGATGTTCATGTGATACAAGGTTTCATGTTTTCCTAGCTGTGTCCAACATAGAAAATTATTTATTTATTTATTTATTTATTTATTTATTTATTTATTTATTGTGAGCAAATTTTTATTGGGAAGAAAGTTGTCAACTTAAACAGCAGCAAATGAAGAGTGCATAAGGAAATGCCCTGTTTTCACAGACAGATGTAATCTCCAGAATATGTGACACAGAAGACATTTCAATCTGTGACCCCAAGCCAGGATGCATTAAGCGCTTTCCCATTCAATCTAACACTTCTGGATTCCTACTAAAAAAGAATTTATAGTAAGAGCATGGAAAAGTTGTTTCTGAAAGGAAACCCCCAAGAAGGTTCAGAAAAGCAATGTAGAAATCAAGAAGTCATTATTAGAATTACTTTAAATTGTATGCACTACATTTCCGTATATTCACAGTGATACAAAACACAGTCACTTGCAGAACTGGTTCAGATTACTTAAATATCAAATGTGCTGTCTGTCCTCTACACAAGTGTCTGGAAGTTACTCGTGTTTATATGAAATGAAGCTATTGATACATTTCTACAGCAGTAACTGCACACCAGGAAGACTGAGACAACACAAACAAAGGGATGGAGTTTTCCCAAAGCTGCAGTGTGAAAAAGACTATAAACAATTGGTCCCATATGCATGTATGGGCTTCCTTGCTAGAGGAAATCCAAGTAGAATAAGGAATGGAGATGTAAAAAGGCTTTCTTGATGGGAAGGAGGTTGGTGTCCTGGATGACTTTAGTTCTCAGCCCCCTCCGCTGCATCACATTCTTCTCCTGCACAGCCTGATGTCCATAATGTTAAGTTGTCTCTAAGCAACTGCATGATGAGGATGCTATCATTGTAGGAGTCTTCGTTCAGTGCACCAAGCTCAGCGATGGCCTCATCAAAAGCCGTTTTAGCCAGTGTGCAGGCAAGCTCGGGATTATTAAGGATTTCATAGTAAAATACAGAAGAGTGAAGAGCCAGTCCCAGGCGGATTAGATGGGTAAGTTGCATCTCTTTCTTGCTTATATCAAATGCCTCTTGGTAGGCTCCTTGGGAATTTTCTATCGTTTGTTTTTGATCATCACCACAAGCTATTTCAGCAAGATACCGGACATAATCTCCCTTCATTTCAGATAGAAGAACTTACTCTCTGGATTAGTTGCATTGGCTATTAAATACTTATCCAACAACTCCAGGACAGTGGTGCAGATGGACCTCAGCTCAGACTCCACTTTCTCCCAATAGTCCTCGATCAGCTGCAACTTCTTGTCCGAGGTGTCGGTCTTCTGCTCAATGCTCGAGATGACCCTCCAGGCGGATCTGCAGCCCCTGACCACGTTCTTGTAGGCCACTGACAGCAGGTCAGCCTTGCTCTGTCACGGTTTTCATGCAGTTTGGCCATGTTGTTGTAGCTCTCGGCCTGCTTGGCCAGCTTGGTCTTCTGGATCAACTTGGTCTTTTCCACGGCGAACCAGGGCGAGTGCCGAGCCGGATCTGGGGTCCTCCTTTTAGTCAACGCAGCCGCGATGCGAGTCCAATCTTTTTATTTTTAATATTAATATAATCACATCATTTTTCTTCCCCCTTCTCCCTCCACATCCTTACATAAGTCCTTTGTTCTTTTTCAAAATTTGCAGCATTTAGAATGGGACTGTTTCATGGATGCCATTATATATTGGAAATTTGTAGCATTTTAGTTTGTTTATTTTAACGGTACAAAGAGATTCCTTTGAATCTCAGAAAAGAATTTAGAGTTTTGAAGACTATGTTAAGGTCTGTTGAAGTTCAACTGGATATACTTTGTGTTAGGAGAGAGAGAGAGAGAGAGAGAGAGAGAGAGAGAGAGAGAGAGAGAGAGAGAGAGAGAGAGAGAGAGAGGTTTGTAGGGAATTATTTCTCAAAGATACATGCATTTCAACATTTAACCACGTACTGCTTGGAAAACTGTGGATTTTATCTGGGATGGGGCAGGCAGCTGAAAAATTGTTGTAGAGACAAGAGCCAGACATTAAAGTTTATAGCTCAATCCCACTATTAAATCAAGCTCTCTGCTTCCTGACTTGTTGCTAAGACACAATCAGCTGCCTTGAGCATCTATCACCAAAACTTCGAACTGTTCTCCTTGTCATGCTTCCCCTGGCATAGGCAGCTCTATTCACGGAACCAGGAGGCAGTATAAATCTTTCTTCCATGACTCCAGCCACGTATATAGCAGAGGATGGCATTGTCCAGCATCAATAGGAGGAAAAGTCTTTGGTCCTGTGAAGGCTTATCTCCCCAATGTCGGGGCATTGAGGTTAGAGTGTGAGGGTGGTAGTGGGCGCATCCTCATAGAAGCAGGGGAAGGGGAGTGGAAGTATGGGAGAAGGAGAAAGAGGATAACATTTGAAATGTAAATACATAAAATGTCCAAGAAAAAACAAAACTTAAAAAAAATGTTTCTTTCATTAAACCATTTTCTGTCAGGTATTTTGTATATGTGAATAAAAGTAACTTGCCCTGTGTTGATCCCCAACCTGCTGAGCACACATTGTCAGTGACAGTGTATGTAGATTTCTTCTGTATTGAATCCATGTCTGTATTCATCACAAGTTTACCAACACTATAATGGCATTCTGACTAGGGTGAGACATAAGGTCAACACAGCTCAAGTACTAAGTTGTTAATATTTTAAGTAGGATACCTAATCCACAGAAGTTGGTAGACATAACTGTTGGATACTATGAACCTGAGCCAAAATATTGTGCATAATTGACTGAATCTATAACCTATAATTTCACCAGATTTTTAAAGCAGTTTTTAGTGTTTCATATAATGCTATTGCCTTTAGATTCTCAGACTAAAATGTATTTCTTATGTGACTTACATGCATAGGGCTTGTTTGTTTTGTTCACAGAACAGTTAGAAAAAATAGAGATATAACATTTTCATTTTCTGTTAATTTCAAATAAGCATTTGAAGTTTTATATTCATTCGAGTGACAATAACAGAATAATATCAATTTTACCTTACATTTGCTGCTTATTATCTAATTTGAGATATTTAGAAAAATAAACATTTTAGCAAAACATATTACCTTTCATATCATTTGAAAGATTCTGCTTTAATATTCTTTTCGTTCATACATCTTAAGCTGGGAACATTTTGAAACAAATAAGTTTTTAAATACATGAAGATAGTGTAATAAAATGAGTTCTTATCAATGGCCACATTCCAGTATCAATGATGAATAGAATCTTGGTTGGCATGTAGTGTATGTTCAATAAATATTTGTTGAACTGAATTGAAATGAAATCCATTGTTAATATTTTTCTAGTAACCTGAGTGCAACTAAGTAATATACAAATTGGGAGGCCCTGTTTTGGAGCTAAACTAACACTAATCATTAAATATTGTATTTGGAAGCAGAATTCAAAGTTCATATTTAAATCACTAACCATGTAGAACTCTTCCTTTCTGGAATAGATGATGTAAAAATTTCAACTCATTGACAACTTTTTATATTGAAAGAAAATATACTTATAAAATAAGTGCAAAGAAAACAATGTTTCATTTTGAAACCTTCAATGACAGAAATTTTCAAATTTTAGCATATATTCACTATAGTTGGAAAACACAAATTCTTGAAATTAAAATAACATATACCACAGGATCAAAGTTTATTCTAGCTTAGAACATTCCCCAGAATCGCCCATTTTTTATTTGCTTATTTATTTATATTTTTAAAATTAGAATGTAATGTCTCCCTTTTGGATCCCTGGGACATGGATATTGCACTATATTATTTTTATGGTTAAATAAAATTCATTAATACATATATATTTCACAATTTTATTGTCCATTCATCTGTTGATAGACATCTAGGCTGATTTGATTTGTTTCCTGTGTTCTTGTGAAAAAGCAGTAATTAATGAATGTACAAGTGTCTCTGTGGTAGAGTATAGAGCCCTTTGTGCATGTCTAGCAGGAGTTTGCAATCTTCTTTACTTTAACTTTATATTCAATGAGAAATCTTAAGTTTATTTATTTGTTAAGTGATTCTGAATGGGATATTTTTCATTATAGAAATAAATGTACCGATTAATGCCATTACATTATAAATGATAAAATAAAATTTCTATCATTCAATTAGTTTACTGTTAAAATTGTGTATGTTTACACAGATTTGCAAGTAGGTAGATAGGCAGATGTATAATCAGACAGAAATAGATAGTAGGTAGATAGATGAATAGATACATGCATATGAATATACATATCTTGAGAGAGATACTATACATATATATGTATATATATGTGTGTGTGTGTGTGTGTGTGTGTGTGTGTGTGTGTGTGTGTGTATGATAGATCACCTAAATGGAAATAATAGGGAATCTTTGGAAATGAGGATCAGTTCTTAGTCCAATAATAGTCTTCATAAGGCAAAATTGCTAGTAGAAACAGGATTTAAAGAAGCTCATGTTACAAAGTGTTTCTTACAAATGATTTCCAACAAAATCTGAAACTTCATAAAGAACCATTATTGATGAGTTCTATCTGTGTTTGTACTGAGTTGTTATATTTGGAAAGAGGTATTCTCTTATGAAGTGTGGGAAATCTTGCATCAAATATTAGGCTAAATTGTTGCCAGTGAACATGATTTTATGTCAGAAACTGAATCAGAATATTTCACAACAGCACTCAGGTCTTTAATTCACCAATATTCAGAACATAAATGTCATACAATCCAACAAGCCAAGTGCTTATCCAGTCCAACCACTGAACTTAATATGTTTCATATGTGAAAATAAATCATTTGTTCACATGAGGAAAAAAAGCAAAGTAGCTTAATATGAAATTATAGAATGGAACCCTTGTAAGAGCCTCAGTCTAGTGCTCTAGCCCCTTGGCATGAGGCACTTTTGCTTATTTTCATTGGCTCAGACCTTAGGCTGGCAAGGCAGCCTCTTGAGACTAAATTTTGCTGTTTACATCACTAACTTCGAATGAAGACTTCTATTCTGTTAACTGTAACTTTTCTAAATCTCAGGATCAATAATTTCTTAGCTGTGACAATCAGGAATGAATCCAAGAAATTAATTCCATATTACTTATTTTGTACCACAAGTTCAAGCTCTCAGAGGGGAACTGAGTTATTTGTGTATGTCTTAAAAGCAGAAACCAAGTACAGTAGCTTTCCACTGAGTGCTGAACTCATGCCAAAGTCAATATAAAGGTTCCTATTGGTTGTAATTCTAATATCTAATAGATAGACTTTCTCTTCAACAGATGAGTTTCATTCCAAAGTCATCTTGGGCTAAGGTAAGATTAATTTAAAACATAATTAAAATATAAATACCTTTCAAAAGATAATTAAAATATAAAAAGCTTCTCATGCTTCAAAAGTCTCTACATAAAACAATTAGTTCTTTGATAATTGCAGAATCACAATTTTACAAAAGGAAAACCATAATAAAGGTTCAACAATCACACTCAAAAAAACTTGCTTGCAACCTCAGATAGAGAATTGAATCATCTTGTATCTATTATTTGACGCAAATTACGTTTTCTGCTCTGTTCCATAATTTTCTGTCCCCAATATTGCTGTGAATATTAATAAAATAAAAATGAATCCCCATAATAAAGAACATGGTAATTGTAGGTATTTTATTTTATTTACTACCTGTTGTTCATCAGAAGATCTGAAGAAATTGAATTTTCTATATTGTGTTAAATGTGAAAAACTACTATGAATAACTGGCAAAACAGAGATTATTAGTAAATATTGAAAAAAATCTTGGTTTCTTTATTTATAAATTAGGAGGGACCACTTATATATTCTATTTTAAAACTATATGAGTGATTGAATCGTGAAATACACGATTAGGTGACAAAAATGTTCTTTATCGAAGGGACTTCTTTAAAGAACAGAGCAAGGATGAAATTCATGAAAGAGTTAGGGGATAGATTACATATGTTTATAATAATTCATAAACAATGAAGGACCAACAAGAATACTTCATTATTATGAGGGCTTTCACACTTAGGGTTTTCTTTCTTTTTTTTTTTTCTTTATTAACTTGAGTATTTCTTATTTACATTTCACTTGTTATTCCCTTTCCCGGTTTCAGAGCCAACATCTCCTTAACCCCTTCCCGTCCCCTTCTATATGGCTGTTCCTTTCCCCATCCTCCCCCCAACAATCATGTTCACTGGGGGTTCAGTCTTAGCAGGAACAAGGGCTTCCCCTTCCACTGGTGCTCTTACAAGGATATTCATTGCTACCTATGAGGTTGGAGCCCAGGGTCAGTCCACGTATAGACTTTGGGTAGTTAGTGGCTTAGTCCCTGGAAGCTCTGGTTGGTTGGCATTGTTGTTCATATGAGGTCTCAAGCCCCTTCAAGCTCTTTCAGTCCTTTCTCTTATTCCTTCAACAGGGGTCCCATTCTCAGTTCAGTGGTTTGCTGCTGGCATTCGCCTGGGTATTTGCTGTATTCTGGCTGTGTCTCTCAGGAGAGATCTACCTCCGGTTACTGTCGGCCTGCACTTCTTTGCTTCATCCATCTTGTCTAATTGGGTGGCTGTATATGTATGGGCCACATGTGGGGCAGGCTCTGAATGGGTGTTCCTTCTGCCTCTGTTTTTATCTTTAACTCCCTATTCCCTGCCAAGGGTATTCTTGTTCCCCTTTTAAAGAAGGAGTGAAGCATTCACATATTGATCATCCGTCTTGAGTTTCATGTGTTCTGTGCATCTAGGGTAATTCAAGCATTTGGGCTAATAGCCACTTATCAATGAGTGCATACCATGTGTGTTTTTCTGTGATTGGGTTACCTCACTCAGGATGATATTTTCCAGTTCCCTCCATTTGCCTATGAATTTCATAAAGGCATTGTTTTTGAAAGCTGTGTAATATTCCATTGTGTAGATGTAACCACATTTTCTGTATGCATTCCTCTGTTGAAGGGCATCTGGGTTCTTTCCAGCTTCTGGCTATTATAAATAAGGCTGCTATGAACATAGTGGAACACATGATTTGTCTTTGTTATATGTTGGGGCATCTTTTGGGTATATGCCCAAGAGAGGTATAGCTGGGTCCTCAGGTAGTTCTGAAAGAATAAAAAATGCACCAAAAAGTCAGAAGTTTAAAAAAGTCCCAAATACCTCAAATTCCAGACCCTGCTCTCTACCTGTACTAGCTGACCATAAAGTTAGATTAAAATCTTAGAGAATAATCTTGAGAAACAGGAAGCTCCTCCCAGGAACTGATGGACCATAAAGTTTAACAATCTTGAGAAACAGGAAGCTCCTCATTGTGATTTTTCATTAGTATTCTCGACACTTTCCAATGACACCATCCCTGCCCCCTCGGGTTGTGGTTTCTCCCTTTAAATACCCTTTCTCCCAGCCTTTCGGGGTCAAACTCCACGGCCCCTGTGTGGGATACGAGTCTCGACCCCAGTGCACTGGTTCCTATCAATAAACCTCATGTTTATTACAGCAAGGACGGTCTCACATGAGTTCTTGGGGGGTCGCATCATCCCGAGACTTGAGTGAGGGTCTCCCCGCTCTGGGGGTCTTTCAGTTCAATGTCCAATTTTCTGAGGAACCTCCAGACTGATTTCCAGAATGGTTGTACCAGTCTGCAATCCCACCAACAATGGAGGGGTGTTCCTCTTTCTCCACATACATTTAGGGTTTTCTAAAGCTATCTCAGGCAACAATGTACAGAATGAACATATGGTTGCCGTAAAAAGATGCTAAACAGAAGATGCACTGAGGTGACTTTACCTGTTAACCAGATGTTAGGAGTGTATCTTTTCTTCCTTCCTTCCTTCCTTCCTTCCTTCCTTCCTTCCTTCTTTCCTTCCTTCCCTCCCTCCTTCCTTTCTCATTTCCTTTGGCTTCCATTATTCAGTGTGTCATGGTTCCCTTCTTTGAGACTTGCTTTGTTTCACTTCTTTGTGATGAAATCAATGTGCTATAAGAGTACTAGGTGAGGATATCAGGAGATGGGTAGCAAAAAAGCAGAAAATTCTTTTGTAACTTGCAAACAATACATGATGATACCTTTGTATTTACATTGCTGGAAGTAAGAAGTTAGTTAACAATGCATTTAAGATTCTAATGCCCATAATGGTTTTAGACCAGATAAAGTTGGGTGTAATAAGTGATTTTCAAAAGAACTAAAAGTAGCTTAAGATGAATTGGCTTTGTATCAGAAACATTCTAACTCTCCATAATTACGAAAGTCTAATCAGTTGCTCTATCTTGTTGAATTTCTGTACATGTGTTCTGTACTCCAAGAACTTAGTTCCACAGGCCCTATAAAGAACTATTAATACTACTTTTGCACAGATACTTTTAACTGTTGGTCTAAATGGGGATGGTAATTTCAATAGCCCAAGCAAAACAGCAACAGGTTTAAGTCAAGTACTTTAAAGGGAGATAAAAGGATATTACATAAAGGTTGAAGATTTGTTGTCAAAATCATAGGTCCTTTCACCAAATTTTAATATACTTTAAAAAATGAACTTGGAGAAGTTGTTGAGACTGCTCAGCAGTTAAAATGTCTTCCTGCTCTTACAGAGGGTCCGAGTTTGCTTTCTAGCACCTCTGAAGTAGTCCATGTCCATTTGTAATTCAAGTTCCAGAAGATGTGATGACCCCTTTTGGTCTCTGTGGGTAAGAGACACACATGTGATGTACTTACATAGAGTCAAGTAAAATATCCATGCACACAAAAACTAAAATAATGATTTTTTTAAACAGAGGAACTCTAAGAAAAATGAACACATGGCATTTGTAAACTACCTTTTCCTGGATCCCTCACATGAACCAGCAAATGTTGCCTATCCTGTTTATATGAAAACTTAGCAATTTGAAGCATTTTAAGGTACATAAATCTTTGCCACAAATGAACCATAATCTTTCTGTAGTTAACTTGAACAAAAGATAGCCATAGTGACAGGTTTTTTTTTTTTGTTTTTTGTTTTGTTTTTTTTTTTTTGGTCTTGTGAGCTTTTATATGTATAGTGCCTTAGAATGACAAACTATAAAAATGAATGAAAGGTAAGGCCACAGTTAATCTCTCACCACTTACAGAAGGAAAGCTAAGGAATACTAAAGGATTATTTATTATTCTTAAAATATTTCATCTCCTCATTTGTGTTGCTTATTTATTGTGGCAACTATTGTGTTTGACCCCCAAATACCATTTCAGTGTTATTTATTTTGTTTCCTTCAACCATACTTTCTTCATTTATGCGGCAACATAAAACAGAAGATACTAAAGTTGGCACTCCTATTGTCTCTGCAAGAATATTTAACAAGCAGTATACAAATATTTTACTCTTATATCACATTTCAATAAAGAATATTTTAAATTTGTAGCTAAATTGGGGTACAAAAAAGGCTTTCTATCAAATATTTATATTTCCTAACAAATTACAGGTCATTTCTAGTACACTATTAATTTGTTTGCTTTATTATACATTTTAATATTTAAAATGATTTTAAATTAAAAGATATTTTGATCATAGTCTTCCCCTCCTCTAAGTCATTTTAAATCCTCTTCCCCTTCCTTTCACCCAACTTAAAGCATCTTTTCAGAAACAAAACTACAATATAACAATAGCCTCCCAAATCAAGAAAAATAAAATAAATTTATACTGTAAAATGGAAACAAAACAAAGCATCAAACTATGACCAAGTAAAAGCATACATAACACACACACACACACACACACACACACACAAACACACACAAACACACACAAACACACACACACACACACCACCACCACCACCACCACCACCACTACTACCAACAACAACAACAATGACAACAAAAACAACAAACCTGTGGAGTCCTTTATATGTTGGTATGTTGGTTAACTACTCCTGAACATGAGGCTCGTCCTGGAGTGGTTGATATATCCAGGGTTACAATTTTGACAATATAAAGCTATTTTTATTTCTCAGTAAGATAATTCATTTATATATGTATATGTATTATATATTATACATTATATATTATACTTCATACATCATATATTGTATGTCATGTTATATGTCATATGTCCTATATCCTATATCTTATATACCCTACATCATATAATACATATATTATCTGTATATCATGCATTACATATTATATATTGCATATTATATAGTATAGGCTATATATTGTGCCACATTGTAATAATATATCATATATCATATATCACACACATACACACACATATATATAATGATATGTATATATGCTATATGTAAAGCTAAATAAAATTTAATGAGATAAAACAACAGCTATCACATTAATGTTGGGCAGGACAAATCAACAGAAAGAAAATAGTCCAAGGGTCCAAAAGAAAGCACAAAACTCAGAGATCCAGTTGTTCACACACTTAGGATTCTCATAGAAATACTAAACTGGAAGGCATGATTCATTCACGGAGGGCCTGGTGCCAACCGATGCAGGCCCCTGTGCAAGCTGCTTCAGTCTCTTTGAGTTCATATGAGCTTTGCTCATGTCTACTTAGAGGTCATTGTTTTCTTGATGTCCCTCTGGCTCATACACTCTTTCTGCCTCCCTTCCAAGGGTTTCTTGAGCTCTAAAGGGAGGTATAAGGTAGAGACATACCATTTATAACTGATTGCTTCAAGGTCTCTCATTCTCTGGGAATTATATAGTGTGGATCTGTATTTCTTCCTATCTGCTGTGAGAGAAAGCTTCTCTGATGATGAGTGAGCAAGGTACTAATCTTTGAGTATAACTGAATATCTTTAGGAATAATTTTGTTGCTACATTGTAGCTGTTATTGTTGTTTTAGACCAAGAGTATTTGGTTTTACTTCAGGTCTCTGGGTAGCTAGTCTCTGGGTAGCTAGTCTCTGGTTCTTGGTAACCCATGAAATATCTAGTATGGGTTCCACCTCATGGAGTAGGCCTTAAGTCAAATCAGTTATTAGTTGGGTACTAATGCAAGCTTTGTGCAACCATTACCATAGCATATATTACAGGCAGGGCACCATTGTAGAACAAAGACCATTTGTGGTTTGGGTTTTATGTTTCTCTTTCAGTAGCTTGCAGTGTACCATCTTGTACCAAAGATGTTGGAACTTAAGTTCTGTGTAGGCACTAGCTAGACATCTCCATCTGCAATGAGTTTACTGCTATTGTCTTCAGCATTGGGACTGTGCTGTCAATTAGGGGTAGAATCTTTATGGAGTCCCTTTGGTGAACAACTCAATTTAATGCTACCCAGTCCTAGTACTAGGTATTTTGTTTGATGAAAAGAGATGATCAGTCAGGACTCTGTCTCCTTTATTATCTAGCAATATCATTTAGATCACCTTTATCTATATCTACATTTTACAAAGTTTCTAGTATATTTACGTTTCCAAACTACTGCTCAAAGTTTTCTTTCTTTATTGTTTTTAAATTTATATATGTTGTATTTTTTCCCATCTTTATTAACTTGAGTATTTCTTATTTACATTTTGATTGTTATTCCCCTTCCCAGTTTCCGGGGCAACATCCCCCTAACCCCTCCGCCTCCCCTTCTCTATGGGTGTTCCCCTCCCCATCCTTCCCCCATTACCACCTTCCCCCCACTTTATTTTTTTAAACTATTTTTTAAAAAGATTTATTTATTATGTATACAGTGTTCCACCTGCATGTAGACGTGCAGGCCAAAAGAGGGCACCAGATCTCATTATAGATGGTTGTGAGCCACCATGTGGTTGCTGGGAATTGAACAAATGACCTCTGGAAGAGCAGACAGTGCTCTTAAACTCTGAGCCATCTCTTCAGCCCAGGTTTCTTTATTTTTATTGTCTCTTTTCATATTTCTTCCCATAGTCACATCTCCCATTTCCCTTATACTTAATCCTTCCATTCTAGCTCAGGACTGATACATAATTATTTATTATACTTCCCTTCAAACTTTGAAAGAATAAGTTCTTCAAATCCTTGTAGATATATAGTGCATAAAACTTATGTAAGATAGTAGCCTTATTTATAATAGCCAGAAGCTGGAAAGAACCCAGATGCCCTTCAACAGAGAAATGGACACAGAAAATGTGGTACATCTACCCAAAGACTATACACGGACTGACCCTGAGCTCCAACCACATAGGTAGCAATGAATAGCCTAGTAAGGGCACCAGTGGAAGAGGAAGTCCTTGGTCTGGCCAAGACTGAACCCCCAGTCAATGTGATTGTTGGGGAGAGGGCGGTAATGGGTGGAAGATGGGGAGGGGAACACCCATAAAGAAGGGGAGTGGGAGAGGTTAGGGGAATGTTGGCCCAGAAACTGGGAAAGGGAATAACAATTGAAATGTAAATAAGAAATACCCAAGTTAATAAAGATTGAGAGAGAAAAAAACTTATGTAAGAAATTTCTATCCTGTTCCATGAAACCAATATCATTTTACCCTGTTTATTCCCTGTATCTTGTCAACAAAGATTTTATATATTCAATTGTCTATGTAGCCGGAAGTTCAGAAATATGGTGTAAAACATTTTCAACAACTTATTAATTTAAGAGAAATTATTTTAGTCATGTTACTCTATATGGCCGTATAAACATGACAAAAAGATATGTGCTGTTGTACAAAAACACGTTTTGTTACCTTGTAGAGTGGCCAAACAAATTGGCCTTACATGACCAGGAAAGAAAGCCCCATGTTTTGAACTGATCTCTCTTAGTTTAGATGAAAAACAACTTACTAGTAATGCTGAAAACTGAATATATGTTTCAATTTATCACCTAGCCTGATTTAAGTTTAATGGTTTTTAGGTTTACTTCTGGTAGAGTGCCTTTCTTCTGGCAGATATTATTTCTTGTAGGGTGGCAGGCTGTGGAAAGTACCCTGATTCCTGGTTGTGATAGGTCAAGCCCTTGGGGGACCCTTAGGGATAGCAGGCGTATTCCCAGTCTTCCAGGAGATCAGAGCTTTCTCATGTAGCTGCAACCCTCACAGCACCCTGTAGAGAATTTTGAGAGAAACCAGTCATGTAGGGCAATGCCCCAATCCCCTCCTCCACAGGTGAGGACATGATCACAGGTCATGTAGGTTCAAGGCAGATCAATTGTAGATGCAGGACCACGCCTCCAAATGTGTAGATGAGGTCTTCCCAAGCTTTCAGACCAAACCAGTACGAAGTACCTGCTGTCAGACCCTGACCCATCCAAAAACTATTTCACTGCCATGTTCAGAATTAAATGTGCGCAGGAATTGTTCCATCGTCTGAGAGCTTATGTCATAAGAGCTGGAACACCGAAACTTGGGGAAGAGATCTGCTCTCCCAAAATCGCAGCCAGAAGTTTCCCTGCACCCCTGGACAGCTAATTAGTCTCCTGCTGACTCAGCTCAGCTGAGCAACCAAAGTGGCAACGCTAGAGAGAAGGACCAGCAGCAGGGACAGTGAAAGCTGTCCCCCTCCCTGCCCAAGTTCTCTTCCCTTCTCTTGAACCAGTGCACCAGCCCCACAATTTCTTTCAAAAGTAAGTAGGTAAGGATCCTTCCTTCTGACTGCCTTTTAGGTAAGGACTCCCTGGAGTCTTCCTGCTGAGTCCTCCTATGTTGAGACATAGAGATGCAGCTCCCAGGCAAGATCAAGTAAGGACTGGTAACAGTTGCAAGTAGAGGCTGGAATGCTGGCCTTAAACTATGTTCTGCTGTGTCCTGCTTCTGTGGAATCGGTTCTTAAGCTTTCTTGGTTATGGCTAGTATATTTTGATAATAATAATAAGAAGGGTGATTTGTTATGTGAATATTTTGAAAAGAAGCCTTTATTCAGTCTTGCCTTACCAGTTCCTGGTATTGTAGGAATAATGATCTTATGGTATCTTGCCAAAATGGAAATTGAAGTAATGCATATTCATATCTATATAGGGATTAATAAAGCTTGCAACTGCATACAGTTGCTTCTGCCTTTGCTCTGATCCTGTGTCCTAGTTGCGTGTGACTGTACCCAGGGCCCCCAACATACTAGAGCCCTTTCACAGAACCAAAGATGTAAGCAAGAGGAGAGGTTAAGAAAATTATTAAAGGAAATTTAGCTTGTTGGAATCAGTGCCAGGAATGGCGGAGATTCTTTCTCAAGTCCTTGCTACAACTACACTGTCTAATTGTTCTGACGGTGAGAGAGTAAGCCTTGCCAGCACCACCCTTCTGACTTCAGTTACTCTCCTTATTTAAGATAAAAAGTATGTCAAGGGTTTAATTGGTTTGGGGTAGGAAAAAAGGTCTAGAGAAGGTGTGTTAAACAGTCATTTCTGCCTCTTCTTGATGATGTGATATGTGGTATGACATTAGTTTAAAGGACAAGAGGAAGATGCAAGGATGATGGCTGCTATAGCTGCTGAATTGATGTTGTTTAATCCCACCAGTTCTATTGAAATGTGTACTTGCAACACTGATTCTGATTTAGGAACTGCATAGAAACTAGAAAAATAGTTTTAATATTGTTCCTATCAATGAAGAGCTGATAGTCTAGCAAGAGAGTTAGATTAACATGGAAAATATTCCAGTAGAAAGCTTTCTTTTTTCTTTTTTTTTTTTTTTGGTTCTTTTTTTCGGAGCTGGGGACCGAACCCAGGGCCTTGCGCTTCCTAGGCAAGCGCTCTACCACTGAGCTAAATCCCCAACCCCGAAAGCTTTCTTTAAAAAAAAAATGCCTTACATAGAAAGAACAACAGCATCAAATCCCATCCCCACCCCCGCCCAGTGTTCCCAGGGACTGAACGGACTGAACCACCAACCAAAGAGTACACATGGAGGAACCCATGACTTCAGCTGCAAATGTAGCAGAGAATGGCCTTTTCAGACATTAATGGGAGGAGATAGGGCAGGGAGATGGGGGTCAGTGGGTGGAGGAGCACCCTCATAGAAGCAGGGGGAGGGAGGATAGAATTGGGGTTTCCAGAGGGGACACTGGGAAAGTGGATAATATTTGAAATGTAAATAAATAAAATATCCAATTAAAAGAAAAAATACCTTACAATGCTGTCTTAAGATTTTACTGCTGTGAACAGACATCCATGACCAAGATAAGTCTTATAAAGGATATTTAAATTGTGGCTAGATTACAGGTTCAGAGGTTCAGTCCATTATCACCAAGGTGGGAACTTGACAACATCTAGGCTGGCATGGTTCAGGCATACCTGAGATTTTTACATCTTTCATCTGAAGGCTTCTAGTGGAAGACTGATTTCCAGGTAGTTAGGACTATGATACTGTAGCCCATGCCCACTGTGACAAACCTACTTCAACAAGGCCACACTTTCTAATAATGCCACTCCCTGTCCCAAACATAAACAAACCAACACAACTGCCATGAGGTTAATTTCAGAGAAAAATCAGAAACTGTATTATGAGATGTCATAACTGTGGCACCATGCACAAGAAAATTTACTATCAAACTCTTTCTCTCTCTCTCTCTCTCTCTCTCTCTATATATATATATATATATATGTATGTATATATATATATATATATGTGTGTGTGTGTGTGTGTGTGTGTGTGTGTGTGTGTGTGTGTGTGTGTGTGAATAATTAGGTTATGTAAGTTCAGGAAAGGTTTCCAAAAATCAGAAATTAAAATTTGTAGTCCTGCGTTTTATCTTCTTTAATGATTTAATGTAGCTGTGGTCTGGATGGAGGCAGCATTCCTCCACTGGCTGTCTCTGTTAGACTATGATGTGTACCCCAGATACCGGTTTGGGAGGATATTTGGCCTTCTGTTCCTCATTGCTGACCAATATAATCCCTTTGAGGCCAATAGTTTGGTGTGCTGCCAGGGTCACTGTGATAGATCCATCCATACCGGTAATATCCCCAAGCCAAGCATATGGGTATTGAAAATTCCCACGCCACCATATTCTTCTTGAACCTGTATCCCCCAAAGTCCCAGGCTTTTCAGTTTTTTTGAAGGAGTCCCCTAGGATTTTCTCCCACTGGTCAATTTTTTGAGAGTCTTCTTCTTCGGTTTAAAAAAAAATCTCTCCAATGGTTCTCAAAATTAGCTGATTTCACCAAGTTCATCTTGACTAACTTCTGGAAATGGGAAAATATTTTCTGCTTAATGTTGCCCAGGAAGAGCTCATGGTGAAAGAGTGGCTCTGATTACTGGGTGTGGCAGGCCACATCTAATCCTGAAGACTTAGCACCTGGGAGCTCCTGCTGCAGTTGCTGGTGTAGCCTCCCCACTAAAAAACAGTCTACTGCATAGAACACATGAAACTCAAGACGGATGATCAATATGTGAATGCTTCACTCCTTCTTTAAAAGGGGAACAAGAATACCCTTGGGCAGGGAATAGAGAGGCAAAGATTAAAACAGAGACAGAAGGAACACCCATTCAGAGCCTGCCCTACATGTGGCCCATACATATACAGCCACCCAATTAGACAAGATGGATGAAGCAAAGAAGTGCAGGCCGACAGGAGCCAGATGTAGATCTCTCCTGAGAGACACAGCCAGAATACAGCAAATACAGAGGCGAATGCCAGCAGCAAAACACTGAACTGAGAATAGGACCCCCGTTGAAGGAATCAGAGAAAGGACTGAAAGAGCTTGAAGGGGCTTGAGACCCCATATGAACAAGAATGCCAAGCAACCAGAGCTTCCTGTGACTAAACCACTACCTAAAGACTATACATGGACTGACCCTGGACTCTGACCTCATAGGTAGCATTGAATATCCTAGTAAGAGCACCAGTGGAAGGGGAAGCCCTTGGTCTTGCTAAGACTGAACCCCCAGTGAACATGATTGTTGGGGGGAGGGCGGCAATGGGGGGAGATAGGGAGGGGAACACCCATAAGGAAGGGGAGGGGGAGGGGTTAGGGGGATGTTGGCCTGGAAACCGGGAAAGGGAATAACACTCGAAATGTAAATAAGAAATACTTAAGTTAATAAAAAAAATTAATTAAAAAAAAAGAACAGTCTACAACCAGACCCGCTGTTATTGACTCCAGATTTCAAGTCTGCTTATGATAATTTTAATCCTTGTTTCCCACCCATTGGAGTGACTTGGACTTTTAAAGTAGGTTGAAGTACATTTCTATCATGCCTCTGGCTGTTGTTGGACTACCCAGCCTTCTCATCTAAGCCAATTGAATAAATCCAAGAGAAAAAGATAGCATTTTCAACAAATGATGCTGGTTCAACTGGAGGTCAGCATGCAAAAGAATGGAAATCGACCCATACATATCACCCTGTACAAAGGTTAAGTCCAAGTGTACCAAGGACCTGCACATCAAACCAAATACACTCGACCTAATAGAAGAAAAAATAGGAAAGCGTTTCCATCACGTGGGGAAACTTTCCTGAACAAAACATCAATGGCTTGTACTCTAAGATCAAGAATTGACAAATGGGACCTCATAAAACTGCAAAGTTTCTGTTAGGCAAAGGACACTTTCATTAGGACAAAACAGCAACCAACAGATTGGGAAGGATCTTTCCTAATCCTACATCTGATAGAGGGCTAATATTCAAAATATACAAAGAACTCAAGAAGTTAGACTCAAGAGAGCCAAATAACCCTATTAAAAATGGGGTACAGAGCTAAACAAGAATTCTCAGCTGAGGAATATCGAAGGACTGAAAAGTACCTAAAGAACACAACACCCTTAGTGATCAGAGAAATGGAAATCAAACAATCCTGAGATTGTACCTCACACTAATCAAAGTAGCTAAGATCAAGAACCCAGGAAACAACTGATGGTTGGGATGCTGTGGAGAAAGAGGAACACTACTCAATAGCTGGTGGGATTGCAAACTTGTACAAGCATTCTGGAAATCACTCTGCAAGTTCCTCAGAAAATTGCATATTGTACTAACTGAGGACCCAGCTACACCTCTCCTGGGCATATACTCAAAAGATGTTCCAACATACAACAAAGCCACATACTCTCCTATGTTCATAGCACCCTTATTTATAACAACCCGAAGCTGGAAAGAACCCAGATGCCCTTCAACAGAGGAATAGATACAGAAAATATGATACACCTATACAATGATGTACTACTCAACTATCAAAAACAATGACTTCATGAAATTCATAGACAAATGGATTGAACTAAAAAATATCTTCCTCAGTGAGGTACCCCAATCACAGAAAAACACACATGGTATAAACTCACTGATAAGTGTATATTAGCTCAAAAGCTAGAATTACCCATGAAACAATCCACAGAATACATGAAGCTTAAGAAGAAGCATGAGCAAAGCGTGGATGCTTCACTCCTTCTTAGAAGGGGGAACAAAATCTCCATTTTAAATATTTGTATTGGCAGTTCTCTTTTTCATCTTTTTCAAGGTGATGAATATCTTAATAAAGCTTTTTATCTCACTTTACTTTTGCACACATGCCTGGCATTTAAAAATAAAATACTAAATTGGGATAAAAAAAACTTTCAAAATATTCTAGACACTAATTCTCTGTAGGATGTATAGATGACTAAGATTTTATTCTATTATCTATACTCTCTTCACTCCATTCCCAATTTTGCTAGATATGTAGAATATTTTTCTTTCTTTTTAATTCTTTGTTTCTTTGTTTCTTTGTTTCTTTGTTTCTTTGTTTGTTTCTTTCTTTCTTTCTTTCTTTCTATTCTTCCTTCCTTCCTTTCTTTTTTCTTTTTACCCTCCAGATTTTATTCCCCTTCCAGTCCACTCCCAACTGTTCCACATCCCATATATCCTCCCCAGCTCCCCAGTCTCTACAAGGATTTTTGTACCCTACACCGGGCCTTTAAACTTCCTGGGCCTCCAGTCTCTTGAGGGTTAGGTGCATTTTCTCTGACTAAACCCAGATCTGGGAATTCTCTGCTCTTTATGTGTTGAAGACCCCATCTCAGCTGGTGTATGCTACTTGGTTGGTGATCTAGTGTCTAAGAGATCTCGGGGGTCCAATTTAATTGAGCTAGTCCTCCTACAGGGTTGCCCTCCTCCTCAGCTTCCTACAGCTTCTCTCTAATTCAACCAGAGGGATCAGCACCTTCTCCTCATGCACATATCTGCATCTGACTCAGCTGCTTGTTGGGTCTTTGGAAGGGCAGTCATGATAGGTCCCTTTTTGTGAATGCCCCATAGCCTCAGTAATGGTATCAGGTCATAAGGCATACCCCTCAAGCTGGATCTCATTTTGGGCCTGTCACTGGACCTTGTTTTCATGAGGCTTTTCTCCATTTCTTTCAGTCAGGAAGACTTATGGGTCAGAGCTTTGACTGTGGGATAGCAACCCCATCCCTCACTTGATGTCCTGTCTTTCTGATGGAGGTGGGTTCAATAAGTTCCCTTTCCCCAGTGTAGGGCATTTCATCCACCACCCCTTTGATTCCTGAGCCTCTCTGAACTCTCAGTTCTCTGGTACATTCCAGAGGGTCCTCCCAGCATCCTTCCTCCCAAGGTTGCCTGTTTCCACTTTTTCTGCTGGCCTTCAGGACTTCAGTCCTTTTCCCCAAACCAATACCAGATTATGTTCTGGTAACTCTAACAAAACCAGTGAATGATCTTTATGATAAGAACTTCAAGTCTCTCAAGGAAGAAATCAAAGAAGATTTCAGAAAATGGAGAGATCTCCCATGCTCATGGATTGGAAGGATAAACATAGTAAATGTGGCCTTCCTACCAAATGCAATGTATAGATTCAATGCAATCACTGTCAAAATCCCAACACAATTCTTAAAAGACATGGAAAGAGCAATTCTCAAATTCATCTGGAAAAGCAAAAACCAAGAATAGCAAAAACAATCCTTAATAACAACAGAGCTAGGGATGACCTCAAGCTCTACTACAGAGCAAGAGTGATAAAAACTGCATGGTATTGGAACAGAGACAGACAGGTTCATCAATGGAATAGAATTAAAGACCCAGAATTAAAACCACCCATTTAATGTACACTTGATCTTTGACAGAGAAGCCAAAAATATACAATGGAAAAAAATTTTTAATTTCGTGGAGATCCAGTTTAAAACCACTCTTATTCCCTGTACTAAGGTAGTCTTATTTAAAAAGTCTACAGGCATGCCTTAAATCCAAAATATATGATATATATTATACTGAAGAATGTTTTTAAAATCTCCACAAATGTATAACAACATATGAAATATGCAATGATTCTCAAACTTCAATGTAGAGTTGCAGTCTGGAAGGCTTAGTAAACTTCAGATTACTAAAACTATGATGCTATAGGATATGAGTCAGTAGGCATAAGAGGCAGGGTTTTTTATATATGAGAACATATAAAAACTATTGGCCTCAAAGATATAAAGAATAAATAAAACACTAGTTCTCAACTTTCTTAATGCCGTGAACCCCTTAACACAGTTTCTTATATTGTAGTGACCCAAACCATGAAATTATTTCATTGCTACTTCACTTGTAAGTTTACTACTCCTATTAATCAGAGAGTGAATATCTGATATGCAGAATATCTGATAGAGGATCCCTGAAGGGATCATGAGAATTGCCAATACAAATATTTAAAATGGAGATTTATTCAATTGGCTTAGATGAGAAGGCTGGGTAGTCCAACAACAGCCAGAGGCATGATAGAAATGTACTTCAACCTACTTTAAAAGTCCAAGTCACTCCAATGGGTGGGAAACAAGGATTAAAATTATCATATGCAGACTCCAGTTGAAATCTGGAGTCAATAACAGCGGGTCTGGTTGTAGACTGTTCTTTTTTTTTTAATTAAGTAGATGGCTTAGGCGAAAGAGATAATAAAATAACAAGTCAAATGAAAGAAAGGGTTGTAAGGAGATTAGGAACACAAAGGTTCAGGCATAGTAGAGTATAGGGAAATTAAGTGCTGTAAGATCAACCAAAATAAAAGGAACATGAAAATCCCCAATGGAGCCTATAATCTGACTACCTAAGAAAAATTCAATTGTAGGGAAGAGTAGAGCTCACATAGCATGAAAGGAGATGAAAATATAAATTGAGTTATAAGTTCATGTGAATATAAGAGGAATAAGGAGAGGAAAGGCTAGGACAGTTTAGCTACATCTAAGAGTATATGAAGAAGTATTATGAAAATCCACTAGTCATATATGTGTGTATGTGTGTGTGTATGTGTGTGTGTATGTGTGTGCTTCATGGGGGTTTGAACGGAGATACTTGCCATGGGAAGACAATGCTATTCCTGGAAAATATAGATTGCTAAATAAAAATCTCAGTTCCATATATGGGATATTGTCTGTCTTGTAAAACTAACTTTTATCTGCCAGATGTTGTAAGCTTACTGTTAAATCAACTCACTCTTTTTAGTTCTTTCTGAACGCTGGATGGTTTATTCAACTCAGCTGTTTTGGCTTAAAGTCCCCTCAAAGCTAACATATTCAAACTGGCTTCTCTCTGCTTCTTACTGAATTTTTCTGAAAAAAAAAACACAAAAACAAAAACAAAACAAAACAAAAAAAAAACAAAAACAAGAACAAAACCTAACCAACCAAACAAAATAACACACACAATCCCCACCCCCATCCCCCAAAAAGAAAAACCTGCCTCTGAATTCCACAATCTGAACTGCACCGACTACATGATCCAAATGAAACTGCATGACCTCAACTGAACTCATTTCAAATGAACTTCACCAAACTGCACTGAACTCAACTGAAATCTACTGTAACCAACTGAACTCAACTGAACCACAGTCACTGAGCTGTTTTCCACCTCTGACTCACTTTTCAATGTTTTTAAGTAGCCTTTCTGTCCTGTATATTCTTGTGAGAGTTGGACGTATCCTATCTATGACTCATTCAGCCAAATCTTTTCTGATTCATCACTTTGTCTGCCCCTTAATTAGACAACACTTTCCAACATAGTTGCTTCCTTCTACAAACTAACTTTACCTTTGCTGTTTCAGATTAAAGGTGTGTACCAAGGACATGTTGGTATTCCAGACGGAAAAAAGGTGTGCTGTTCTAGCCCGATCACACATACCTAGGTCTTTGTATATGATCTCTTGCCAGAGATGCCATGATTCTGGATTAAAACTTCTGTACACTGTCTATTTTTCTAATGCTGTGACAAAACACCATAATAGAAGAGTTTGTTGGGGGCTTACAGTCCCAGATGGTACATGACCATCAAGATGGGAAACACAGCAGCTGATAGGCAAGCATGGCTCCAAAGGAGTAGCTGAAAGCTTACATCATGATCTATAAGCATGAACCAGAATAAGATAGCTAGAAAAGACATGGGCTTTTGAAATCTCATAGCCTGTGACTCATCTTCTCCAACAAGGTCACATCTTGTAAGTCTTCTGAAACAGTTCCACTGACTGGTCCCAAGCATTCAAACATGTTCTTTTTGGGGGAAGTGTCATTCTCATTCAAACCACTATACTACCCCACAAGGATTTGATTAGGAAGGGTCCAGAAGCACTTATAACAGTAAATGCTGCTACCATTGCTTTTGGTTGTTAAATGCAGGACACAGAGAAGTCAATGTCAAACAGACTAGAAAGTTCTCTTCATCCTTAATAGATTATATAGTGCCAGAAGTTACCATACAAGCTGCTGCAAAAGAAAGCATTATCGATGTTCTTACTTGTCCCTGGACATCCTATAATACTGCATGCTATAATACTGACCCAATAATTATGAGGGTAACTAGCTACTTTCTGGCTGAATGTAAAGACTGCTTCACAGTAGGGATTTTATGTCTACTACTGTAACTTTAGTCAAAAGATTGCGAGATTACGGTCCTAAGGATGAACCCAGTCTTCCTGATCATGCTGTCAATTTTCATTCATTTCAGTGTGCAGAGTATAAATGGCTTTGAGTGCTCACCTGTGTGTGGGTCTTCATATAACTGCCCAACAGTCAAGGCTCAAGCAACTTGACAAAAGGATATGTATGAGAAAAGAGGGGACATGGTGACGTCTAACTTGTTCTGTGTATCATTTCACAGTGGTTGAGGTTACCAAACAATACTTTTACAAGAACACACCAGCAAATATTTCAATATGGATGAGGGAGGAACCCCTCAATTCTCCACCCCATCAGAGGAAATATTGCCAGTTGATGAGTACTAAGGAGGAAGAGCCACACTCCTTTGGGATGTCACCTCTGCCTTTTATGGTTGCACATGCCCTGATAACTGGTCCCAACAATGTCCATTAGTCAGAATATATTGGCTTGAGGTATTATTACAATAAATAAAATAAAGGTAAAACATGAATTGGGGGATACAATACAGCATACTAGGAGGTGTAGGAAGGGGGTGTTGTATATGGAATAATGAATTCATCAATATAAATTGTAAAACTCTATGACACTTTCAAAGGATAAAAATAGTATTTTTTGTTGGTTTTAGTGTTTTGTTTTGGCCTTTGCTATTTGCTTGTTTGTTTTTGTAGAGTTTCAGTACTCAGAAACAGAGGTGGGTGGGTGGCTTTATATGATTTTGAAGCTATTCTGGCCTATACATTGTGTTCCATTCGGCAAATGGCTGATATATATATATATATATATATATATATATATATATATATATACATACATATATATATATATATATATATATATATATATATATATACATACATATATATATATATATATATATTCAATCAAACCAATATCATCCTCAGGTTGGGAGATAATTTGTTTAACTTATTTGCTATTGTTATGCTCATATGAAAACCACTAAAATAGGGGCAGTAGTGATGCCTTTGTAATTAATAGCACAGAGGACTCAGATTCAGTTCCTAGAACCTACAGAGATCACCTCACAATTGCCTATAATTCTAGACCTAGGAAATTCAGGAGCCTCTTCTAGATTTTGCTAGCACCTATACTCATACACAAACACACAAGTAAACATTTTTAAAGGAAATAAGCCTTTTAAAATAAAAAGTACTAAAATAACACTTCGCATTAATATTTTACATATTCAGCTAATAATATGAGCCATCCTGGTAAAATTTAGAACATTTAATGGCACATAGTTTTTTGTTTTCTGCCAGCTTAATTTATTTGTTTGTATATGATATACATTTTATATCTCTGATGAGTTTCTTTGCTGTGAAATCTACATCATTTAATACCCATAGATGCTTCCTTTTTTGATTTTTCCTGTAGCCTGAGTTGGTGCAGAACTTCTGACTTTATTTCCAAAGTGCTAGGCTTACAGGCAAGCATCACCATGCCTTATTTAGGAGAAAACCATTACAAAATTTCAAAGAAAACTTAAGGAACAAGGTAGACAACAATGCTTATTATATAATTTTGTATCACTGTAATGAAAACATATTCTTCAGTGGATTTAAAAAGACCTGCTTTAAATGTGTTCACTCAATGCAAAAAAATTAAATAAAAATTTACAGTATTATAATTTGAATAGGTGCCAAATGTTCTGTTCCTTTTCTCCAATCAGGAAGAGAAAATTCTTTTCCAAATCACTTGAAGCTTGGACAAAAAAATCACACACCCCCACACCAACATTCTGTAGCATCACAGGCAGACTTCAGCCCTTCAGAGAGGACATTCCAGCTCTCATGATCTCATTAACCAGGAGAATGTTGGTGGCGATCACAGTACAGGAGTGAAGCAGCTGCTTCTTCACATAGTAGTTATACCACACACCAATTTCTGCAGCCACCATTGGCTCACCTGTGTTCAGATCCACACCTACAAGCTGACCAGTTTCTGAATGTTCAGCTTGAACTTTAACTAATGTTTCCTGAAGGTCAAAACCAGAGTTCTGAGCAAGAACCTTGGAAATGATGAGCAAGGCGTCTGCAAATGCCTGGACCCCAAGCTGGGCTCTGCCCTTCACACTGGGATTGTATTTTATCAGTCTCTGACAGTGCCACTTCTACTGCACCTCCACCTAGGACAACACAGCCATCATTAATAGCATTTTGACACCCCCCAAGCCATCTCTGATTGCGTCCTTAATCTGAGTCAGCATGTGCTTGTTTGGTCCTTTAAGCAGTAAAGTGACAGAACAGGGATTGTTACATTTCTCAATAAAGGTGAACTTCTCCTCACCCAATGTATACTCATAGACATGGGACATGCAGGGCTTCTGCATGTCCCAAACAGTCAGGATTCAGGTCATCAAAGGAGTTCAGAGCTATCCCACCACAATCAAGAGTCAGCCTTTCCATGTTTCTCCTCTTGGCTCTGCGCAGAGGTAGGATACCTTCGTCTGCAAGGGCATCTAAAGAAAAGGGGTCAATGCCCTTTAGATTAATAACGACAAATCCTTTATCTGAATCACCACAGACTTTCTTCTTCAGTACTATGATTTTTTTAACTCTATCTTCAATGAATTTTCTTTCAGCCTTTACTAGTTTCTCTCTCTCTTCTGCACTCTTGTAAAAAAAAAAAACCCAGAATTCACTTCTATCTTCTCCTACTCCAAGGACACATTGCATGTGAGGATGTAGGCATTTTCTACTCTTTTCTTCATATCAGAATGCCGTGCCTGATGATCCACAACAAGCCCTCTAATTAAGTTTGTATCAGTTTCAGATTTATGCTTCATCTCCATGATCTCAACCAAGAAGAGGTCAATGGGCTCATCTTTTTTCCTAATGGCCAAAATGGAGTACACCACAGTCTCTGTCAAGACATCTGCAAACTCAGCATGAACTTTAGTCCGCAGAGATGTCCTGGCCACATCAATGAGTGTTTCTCTGTCCATCTCTTTGTTTACTTTGACTTGTTTTAAAAACTGGCGTGCCTTTTCTTTTGCAGTTTCAAAACTTTCAGTTATTATTCTGGGATGAAGACCTTCAGAAATGTAGAGGTCTGCTTGTTTGAGCAACTCCCCGATGATGAGGACATTGAATGTAGTGTCATCGTCAATTATGTCATCCTGCACTGTAGCCACTTTTGCTATCAAAGAGGCTGTTGGGTGTTGAATTTGCTGTAGATAGAAAAAGAACATTTCATAAAGCAGCACATTGCCATCTTTAGTAAGTTTGATGTCTCCAGCACCAGATACAAGCATCTTCACGGTGCCTTTAGGCCCCAAGTTGGTCCTCAGAACATCCTGCAGGCCCGGTGCCGCGCTGATGTTCACCACCAGCGCTGCCTGCACCCGGGCCACCTCGGCTTTGGGATTTAGGGTCTTCACCACTGCCATGGCTGGTCTAGCTCAGGGATAGGCCGAGAACAACGTCCATAAATGCTTCCTTAAATTAATGTTTTCTGATGATACATTCTTTTTAATTCTTTCAGTTTCAGTTCCTGCTCCTATCTCCTTATATCACAAATGATATTCATATGAATAACATATACAGCAATGTGGTTTGTGAAATTTCATTCTGCCAATCTACTTTTTAAACTAGTATTAAAATTTTATATTTATGGAAAAAATTGATTTGATGTATAGGTTTCTCATATTTCAGAATATTCATTGTGCTATCTCCATACTCATTTCTGTAAGCATTCTAATCAGTCATCTCTGGTATATTTGTGCTACACATTTGAGTGCACGGTAGCTCCCTTACTTCCATGTAGGTCTTATTGTTCCTATTTGTTAAGGATAATTGCACAAAGTATTTCCTCTACATACCTTGGGAATTGATGCTATAAAGTTTTCGGTAATCAAGTAAGAAATATTTGAAGAGATAGGTAGTCTTTCACATTTTTCTACCCCTCAGTGTTTATAGTTCTGCTAGAAAATTTAAAACCTACATTTGCTAAAAACAAATTATCTTAAGCTTGGATTCTTGTCTTATTGTCACCATTTGAAAATAAGTTCAAGGATAAATTATAGACATGTCTTCATAATGATTCAATGGGTGTTAAAAACTCAAAATTGATCTTAGAAAAATGATTTTGAAGCCAGCCATAAAAAGTACCTGGAGTCATACTACCTGGTTTTTCAAATCAAACCCACTAGTTTTCAGTATTTGTGACTTTGAGAGAGTGAATCTGTCCTGTAATTCAAGTTTTTCTATTTTCAGAAGATATTAACAATAATCCAACAGTGTACAGAGAAGCATGTCCTAGAAAGGCATGTTAATATTCATTATTAACTGTTATAGAGTGGGCACATGCCACCACATCAGAAGTATTTAATTCCCCCTGCTCTTATCCTAAAATATCATTTAATTTTGTTCTACATTCAGAACTAGTGAAGTACGAATGCTGGCCAATTATGTGGAAAAATATTTTAAGATAATATGATATAATAATTGAGAGTTTGATCCATTCGTGAGTTAATACCTCCAAAGAAGTTAATCAAAACTTGTATCTGGTCATCTCCATTACTGAATAAAGAAGATAAAACTTGCATGTTTTGATAAATGTATAGACAAATTGAGATGGTACATAAAACATGTTTAGTCCAGAGTTTGTCCAATGCTGAAAATTTTATTTCTACTAACATGGTTCAGACAAACAAATTTTACATCCTGATTAATTTTGATCTAGACTCCCAGGTCTGGTCAAATTTTTGGAAACTAGAGAGAGCAAACTATTTATTTCTAAAGTTAAGATCCATATCATAAACTACATAGAATAGTTTGCATTTAATATTCACAATCTTTAACTTTAAAGGCACCTATCATTGAAACTACTATTACAAGGTGTAAAGAAAAGTATGGCCATCATCCTCAAAAATTCTTTTGTGTTCCTGTTTTGTGTCAGACTGTAGGAGTCTTAAATCTTTCCTCTACTCCTTTTTCTAGAATGCTTACTCCTACCTTCCCCTAATTCTCCATGCTAATGCATGTCACTTCCTGTCCTGGTAATACCTTCCTTACAGCTGTTGGTTCCAGTATAAGAACAAGCTGTAATTTGTTATTTCATAAACATTTGATTCACTTTATGCTTAGGCTATTAGGAAATAATTACCTAGAATAGTTGCATACAATTTGAACTTCTCATGGTAAAATGTTTGGAAATAGAATGATCACGTTATTAGGCACATCTGATGTTTTAAGAAAATGACAAACTTCCAAACTCAGTTAAATGGTTTTGTATTTTTATGAGTAATATAGGCATTTTAGCAAATCCACATCCTTACAAACTCTTGTTAATTTAACCCACTTTGTAAATTCATAGTTTTCCTTGTAGTGCGAATTTTAAATTTACCATTTATATTGTGTTTGTTGGTCATTAGTAATGTTTATTACTGAAGTATCCATTTTTATTATTGGATTATCTTTGACTTCTTATAATGTAATAGTCCTTCATGAAAACAAGTCCTTTGATGAAAAAATACTTTTTCCTAATCAGTGGCTCATTCTTTCATCTTCTAAAACGTGTTTGTGAAAGACAAAATTTTAGGTTTTAGTGTTAATCCAATCTGCAGTTGAACTGGAGATGACATTTTTGTTGATTTAGTCATCATGGGTGACCCACCACTGAAAATTCTTCTAGTTGTAGACAGGAGCCACTCAGTACTAACACATGGCTTTCAATGTCCCTGGTATACCATTTGGTGGCAGAGCCACAAAATTGGAACAAAAGGTCTGCCATTTTGTCCTGTAAATAGTTATTTGTAGAAGGGCTGGTGTTAGAGAAACTGGGTTTTGTCAGTTTCCTGGTCCAGTGTCTATCTTAGTGAGCTTTGTGCCTCTAAGCATTGAAAGTGACATCCTTAACATTACTATTCTTCCACTAGTGAGAAATAAATGAAGAAGGAGAGAATAAATTGAAGAGAAGAGAAAGAAAAACAGAACGTTTCCTGCCTACTTAGTGCAAGCTCTGATGCACAGTGCCATGTCTGCATATGTTTGGCACGTGATGAATGAAGAGTTTTCTCTCCTGCACCCTAACAGGAACCGACTAGCATTCTCAGGGTTCAGACTCCTTGTACATTTTCATTTTCTGCACCTGCAGGTAGGCTTTTTCCAATGGTAGGGCAAGTTTTGAGGTAGGGGAGTATTTTCTATCTTGTTCTTCCTACATGACATAAACACATTCTCTATCCCTACCCAATCCTAGATAAAGAACCAAAGGCATTTAGGTAATACTGACAGCAGGAGAAGTGATATTCCCCAGGAAAGGACACATGGATTGGTTATCCAATCCCAAATGGGCAGCTATTTATCCAATAGCAAATGGGCAGGTAATATCATATGAACTGTACATTATAAAAATACATTTGGTAATATATACTTAGGAATATATTATGATTTAGGAATATTTAATATTTAGAAATATATGACTGACATTTGCATATATTTATGAATAAATTTAATACTTAGGATATATATATATATATATATGCAGGTAAACCAATTAAGGAAAAATAGAGCATAAATTTGAGGAAGAGCAAGGAATGTACAGGAGAGAAGTTTCAGGTAAGAAAGGGAAAAGGGAATTTTACATTATATTACAATCAAAAAATAAAAACATTTTAAAAATATCTGGCAAACCTGATATGTATGGATTTTTCCACCACATAGCATCCTCCAATAAATACTTGACCAGAGAATATCTACACTCTACTTTACTGACACTAGTTGAATTAGTAGACCTTATCTTTTTATGACTTAGTCTCATAAATTTTCAGGAACTACAAGGATTAATCATAAGTTCTACTATTTTGTTACCAGCACTCACAGCATTTTGTTTCTATTTATTATAGAAGATGTAGATGGATAGCTACATTAAAGGATTCATAGGGCAGACTATGGGAAAGGGCTATATCTTCATTGAGTGACCACACTACTTTCCAAGGATTGTCATATGCCCAGAAACATGAGAATTCTGTAAATACCTGTTCAAGGATTTGTATGGCAGTGTTGTCATATGAGCATGATGAAGTACAAATGCAACATAGGTCTATTGTCTGCAGGATAATAAGACAGGTACAGGCTTTTCAGTGGTTTTTCTGAGAACTAGTTCTGACCTCAGGGCCCTGGAGAGTAATTGACATAAATTTCATTATTAACGAGGAGAGGGAGAGAGAAGCCTTGGCAGTACAATGGAGGCTGTGTAAAAATTCTTCTCTGTGTGTTTACAGGTTGTTATTAATGTTCTCAAGGGATGGATGGCACTGGGCTTTGTATGTTTAAGAGGGCAATTATATCTTATCAATTGGGTAAAAGATTATTGTGTTGTATGTTCATTTATGTGACGGTTTGAGTGTAGGAAAGTGTGTGACAGCTGGAGACACTGGGCCGCCGCGGAGTTGGGATGTGTTTCCACCAAGATATCTACCAGATATCTTGGGACACCGTGGTATGGACCCAGCGAGGTAAAAGACAACAATACATTTTTTTATTTTTATATTTTTATAAAAACAGATGGCGAACTAACGTGATGGGCAAGAACCCACTAGTAATCCTAAGAGTTGAGAGAAAGTTTTTATTTTCTAAATGAGAGGAGGCCAGCGCCATGTTAAGTCATGTGATATCTCAAGCGCAGGAATTCAAACGAAGAAAAGGGGAAGCTGCCTGGGCTGGCAGGCTGTAGGTCTCCTGCTGTGTGAAAAGTAATGACAGCTCAGAGAGTTAGAGATTAAAAGCTGCTTTTTAAAGAAAGTTGTTTAGAAAGTCTTTCAGGATACTCATATTTTTTTAACGTGTGCTCCACGAGAATTTTGGGTTGAAATCCTGGTTAGACAAGCTACTTCTTAATTACAGGTATTATTAAAGTGTGATTAAGTTTGTTTTTAGAAAGAAGAGAGTGAAGAGATTACCTGAATCAGGTGGAGATTTTCATCCATGGTTCAGAACTTAGATGGGAAACATTGGTCACTAACTCCAAGTAGAGAGTTGTGATAAATGTCTGTAACACCAGGGAGAGTGAGTGCAGACATATATTATAGAAGTTACTAAGGTTAAAGAAAAATCTGTGACTCTGGGTAGAGAGCTTATCAGATGGATATATTTTGGGCTAAAATCCTGAGTTTTAAGTTGCTTATTGGTTTTAGAATTGATAGAAGGTGTTTACGATTGTTTTAAGGAGAGTAAAGAGATTATCCGAATCACGGAGGATTTTCATCTATGGTTCAGAACTTAGATAGGGAAAAATTGGTCACTAACTCCAAATAGAAAGCTGTAATAAATGTCTGTATCACCAGGAAGAGTGAATGTAGATGTATATTATAGAAGTTATAAAGGTTAAATAAAAATCTGTGGCTACGGGTAGAGAGCTTGACAGATTGAGATATTTTGGGCTAAAGTCCTGGTTTGATATGTTGTTTATTGATATTGAAATTGATAGAAAGTATTTAGTTTGTTTTATGAATTACCCTACTAAAGGCCATATGACTCGTTGATGCCCACTAGCGAGGATTTGTGGTTACTTTTGATATTTACCACAACAGGAAGCTCCACGTGGGCTCCACGGGAATTTTGGGTTAATTTCCTGATATCCTAGAGTACAAAAGTCTATCAGGCTCATTGTTTAGCTTACTTCCCTTTTAAAAAATCATTTAATCTTCATAATGGGTGTGACTTTGAGTTTTATGGTTATATTATTACTCTGGGAGAGAGTGCAAGATACAAGCGTTTCTGATTACAGACTAAGGAACACAGTATTTTGAGAGAAAGATATTTTCTTTGTTTAAAAAGTGTGATTAGGCTCTGGAAACCTCAGAGTCATATTGATCAGATTTGATAGAGGTAGACCAACTGAAAAAATTGATTCAGGAGAATCAAACAAAAAGATATCTTGATTCTAAACTTTTGTCTTGAGAGTTGTATTTTACAGAGTGTGCCTACTTGGACTCCTGGTCTCAAGGACTTTCAGCGGGTCCAATCAGGACACATCGGTTAGAGCATTTGCTTCATTCTTCCTACCCCCTGCCCCCAAGGATATCTCAATGCCCATGTACAGCTTAAAGAAATTATAGAGGAGTTGTCGCCCCAATTCCCTGAACTTTGGGGGGCTGAAAGTGGTTATTCTAAAGTTGTTTTTATGAGGAATTTAGAAATGGTTGTAATTTAACAGGGAGGAATTAGCTAGATTGAGTTATACAGTCGTAATCTCATTTGTTAACTAAGCTAAAATCATATCTATGCTGTGATATAGAGTTTATTTGTTAAAAGTTTAAAAGTACAAGGTTTAGAGCCAGTCCTTCTATTGATGTCATTACAAACTTCTGAGTGGATTACACATTGAGTAAAGGGCCAAATAGTAAACATATTACTGACTTTGTGAGAGAACGTTCAAGATATTATTAAGATATGAGGACAACAGTCCAGATTTTCTTATATAGATAGATTGTTTTAAAAATGTCAGAAACCCACAAAATTTGAGATTTAAAGTTGTTTATCTTTTGTTGAGACATATCTGCTCCTAACAGTTCCCCTTTGGCGGATTTAACGAAGAATTTGAACATCTCTACCTCCAGGTAAGGCAATACTTTGTGGCTAGGCAGCCACTAGATTAGACAAAACTGCCTGTTTCATCTGCAGACTAATACTGTCCAGAAAAGGACAAACTATGCAGAATAGTTGACTAATAAACTCTGCCAAGAAGGGGTGATCAGCCCTTCAAAATCTGCATTTCAAGAGTCTGTCAGTTGATTTTGGGCCAGAAGGTTGAAAGCTTGTGCTCACATGTTGCTAACAGGGGACTGTGCTTGTGGAGATTTGTCTCTACAACCTCTCAGTTCTAGAAGCCTTGTTAGGCTTACTATGTGTATAGATACTTGGTCATTCTCAGATTTCTGACCGGGTTTAAGATTGATAATAGTCTCATGGCCTATCAGGCTGTATAACTCTGAATATACATATTTTATTGGATAGTTATCAGATAGTATACAAGCTAGCCAAGATATAATATAGATTTTAAGCCTTTCTTAAGCTGGAATGAATAACTAAATGTTCTGTTTAACTGACATAGTGATGGACTGGGTGTTGAGTATATCATATGCTTTATAAATTATAGAATGGTAATAACTGTACTCTATATATAAGTGAAAAGGCTTTTTAGCTGGAAAAAAAAGGGGAAATATTGTGGTTTGCCCTGAAGTTATCTGTATTTTGATGCTAATTCCACTGCCTCAAGGGCAGCTGCCTAGTCAATACTCAGGAATCAGGTGACTTCACCAAAACCTCCCCATTGAATTTGTAAAATACAGGTGAGGGGCTTGTACAAGATAGAAGGAGACCTGTCGTTGGAGGAGAAGGAAGGATGGGTGGGAGAGAAGTTTGAAGGAAGAGGAGGAGACTGGAACAGAGGAGAGGAGAGGGAGAGAAAAGCCTTGGCAGGACAATGGAAGCTGACGTAAAGATCCGCTCTGCGTATTTACAGGTTGTTATTAATGTTCTCAAGCGATGGATGGTACCGGGCTTTGTATGTTTAAGAGGGCAATTATATATTATCAATTGGGTAAAAAAACTCATTATTAACAATAAATTACGAACTATTATGAACACTATATTGGAAACTAAGGACAGAAAACACATACATTTCTTCTTACTAGTTCACAACATCACAGCATCTTAAACCTGGGACATTTACCCTAGGACTGGATAGTGCAAGTACTTGTTTGGTGTTTGACCAAAGTGGTAAGGCATTCCCTTTGAATTCCAGAAGACGGTTGAGATGGATCTTCATACTTACACTGCATTCAGGAGCATAAACTGTTTCCAAAAAGTGTAATTTAAATAGCTTAAGACCTAAGGACATATTTCTAACAAAAGCTGGAATTTTTTTTATTGTTTTTTAAAAAACATTTCAAATGTTATCCCTTTTCCTGGTTTCCCATCCATAAATCCCTGATGCCATCCTCCATCCCCCTGCTTCTATGAGGGAGCTCCTCCACGCAGCACCCACCCACCCTCCTCTTTGTGGGTACCTGCCCTGATATTCGCCTACACTGGGGCATCAAGCCTTGACAGGACCAAGGTTTTCTCCACCAATTGATGCCTACCAAGGATAGAGCCATTGGACTGTTCATGTACACTTTAGATGGTGGTTTAGTTCCTGGGAGCTCTCATTAGTTGGTATTGTTCTTATGGGGTTGCAAACTCCTTCAGCTCCTTCAATCCTTTCTCTGTCTCCTCCATTGAGGACCATGTCCTCAGTTCAATGCTTGGCTGTGAGCATCTGCCTCTGTATTTGTCATGCTCTGGAGAGCCTCTCAAGAGACAGCTATACCAGGCTTCTAACAGGTTGTACTTCTAGGTACCAGCAATAGTGTCCGGGTTCAGTGGCTGTATATCGTCTGGATCCCCTGGTGGGGCAGTCTCTAAATAGCCTTTCCTTTGGTCTCTGCTTCTAAACGTGTATCTATATTTCCTCCTGTGAATATTTTTGTTCCCCTTTCTAAGAAGGACTGAAGCATCCACACTTTGTTCATGCTCCTTCTTGAGTTTCATGTGGTATGTGGAGTGTATCTTGGCTAATCTGAGCTTTGGGGCTAGTATCCACTTACCAGTGAGTGAATACCAAGTGTGTGTTTTTGTGTTTGGGTTACCTAACTCAGGATGATATTTTCTAGTTCCATCCATTTGCCTATGAATTTCATGAAGTCATTGTTTTTAATAGCTGAGTATTACTCCATTATGTAAATGTACCACATTTTCTGTATCCATTCTTCTGTTGAAGGGCATCTGGGTTCTTTCCAGCTTCTGGCTATTATAAATAAGGCTGCTTTGAACATAGTGGAGCATGTGTCCTTGTTATATGTTGGAACAATATGCCCATGAGTCATATAGCTGGATCCTCAAGTAGTTCAATGTCCAATTTTCTGAGGAACATTCAGACTGATTTTGAGAGTGGTTGTACAAGCTTGCATCTGTTGTCACCTGAGATTTTTACCTTATCCATTCTGACTGGTATGAGGTAGATCTCAAGTTTGTTTTGATTTGAATTTCCCTGATAACTGCAGATATTGAATATTTCTTTAGGTGCTTCTCAGCTCTTCGATATTCCTCAATTGAGAATTCTTTGTTTAGCTCTGTATTGCATTTTTAATAGGGTTATTTGATTCTCTGGAGTCTAATTTCTTGAGTTCTTTGTATATACTAGATATTACCCATCTATCAGATGTAGTATTGGTAAAGACCTTTTCCTAATCTGTTGGTTGCTGTTTTGTCCTATTGATAGTGTCCTTTCCCTTACAGAAGCTTTGCAATTTTATGAAGTCCCATTTTTCGATTTTTGATCTTAGCATAAGTCATTGGTGTTCGGTTTGTGAGAATTTTATTGAGTAATTTTGTATTGATATTCCTAAGGGAAATTTTTCTGAAATTTTCTTTGTTCAGTTTTTGAGTGGTTTTAGTATAAGTGTAATTGCGGCTTCATAAAAGGAATTGGGTAATGTTCCTTTCTTTCCCTCCGTGAAATAGTTTGGTATTATGTCTTCTATGAAGGGCTCATAGAATTCTGCACTAAATCCATCTGGTCCTGGGCTTTTTTGTTTGTTTTTTGTTTGGGAGCCTTTTAATGACTGCTTCTATTTCTTTAGCAGTAATGGGTCTCTTTAGTTGGTTTACATGATCTGGATTTATTTGGTACCTGGTATACGTCTAGAAAATTTTCCATTCCATCCAGATTTTCCAGTTTTTTTTAATACAGGCTTTGTAGTAGCATCTGATTATTTTTTTAGTTTCCTCAGATTTTGTTGTCTCCCTTTTCATTTCTGATTTTGTTAATTTCGATACTGTCTCTGTGCCCTCTTGTTAGAATGGCTTCCAAGTGCTTAATCTATCTTGCTGAATATCTCAGAGAACCCACTCCTGGTTTCGTTGATTCTTTGTTTACTTCCTTTTGTTTCTACTTGGTTGATTATAGCCATGAGTTTGATTATGTCCTGCTGTCCTTTGTGTATATTTGCTTCTTTCTGTTGTAGAGCTTTTAGGTTTGCTGTCAAGTTGCCAGTGTATGCTCTCTCCCATACACATGATCAATTTAGAGGCACTCAGAGCTATGAGTTTTCCTCTTAGCACTGCTTTCATTGTGTCAATAAGTTTGGGTATGTTGAGCCTTCATTTTCATTAAATTCTTAAAAGTCATTTCTTTCTCTATTTCTTATTGATCAAGTTATCATTGAATAGAGCACTGTTTAGCTTCCCTGTGTATGTGGAAAAAACTGTCATTTTTATTTTTATTGACGACCATCCTTAGTCCATCATGATCTGATAGGACTCATGAGATTATTTCAAACTTCTTTTATCTGTTGAGGCCTGTATTGTGACCGAGTATATTTTCAGTTTTGGAGTAGGTACATGAGAGGTATATTCTTTTGTTTATGATGAAATGTTCTACAAATATGGTTAAATCTATTTGGTTAATAAGTTCTGTTCATTTCTCTATGTCTCTGTTTAGTTCCTATTTCCATGATCTGTCCATTAATGACAGTGGGGTTTTGAAGTTGTGTGAGGTGCAAGGTGTGCATCAAGCTTTAGTAAGGTTTCTTTTATGAATGTGGGTGCCCTTGCATTTGGAGCATAGGAGAGTTCATCTTTGTGAACTTTGATGAGTATAAAGTGTCCTTCCTTATCTTTTTTGATAACTTTTAGTTGAAAGTCAATTTTATTGGATATTAGAATGACTATTTCAGCTTGTTTCATGGGACCGTTTCCTTGGAAAATTGTTTTCCAGACTTTCACTCTGAAGTAGTGTCTGTCTTTGTCCTGAGGTGTGTTTCCTGTATGCAGCAAAATGCTGGGTCCTATTTCTGTATACAGGCTGTTAGTCTACATCTTTTTATTGAGGAATTGAGTCCATTGATGTTAAGAGCTATTAAGAAATAGTGATTATTGTCTCTTGTTATTTTTGTTATTAGAGGTGGAATTATGTTTGTGTGGCTCCCTACTTTTGGGTTTGTTGAATGAAGATTACTTTCTTGCTTTCTCTAGGGTGCAGTTTCCCTCCTTGTGTTGTAGTTTTCCATCTATTATCCTTTGTAGCACTGGATTTGTGGAAATATATTGTGTAAATTTGGCTTTATCATGAATATCTCAGTTTTTCTATTTATGTTAATTGAGAGTTTTGCTTAATATAGTAGCCTGGGCTGGAACTTGTATTCTCTTAGGGTCTGTATACCATCTGCCTAGGCTTTTGTGACTTTCATATCCCTTGTGAGAAGCTTGGTATAATTGTGATAGGTCTGTCTTTATTTCTTACTTGACCTTTTTCCCTTACTGCTTTTTATATTCTTTCTTTGTTTTACGCATTTACTGCTTTGACGGGAGGAATTTCTTTTCTGGTCCAATCTATTTGGAGTTCTGTAGGCTTCTGGTATGTTTATGGAAATCTTTTTTTAAAAAATTTTTTATTAGATATATTTCTTTACTTACATTTCAAATGTTAGTCCCCTTCCCGGTTTCCTGTCCATAAGCCCCTCCATTCCCCCTCCCCCATATGGGTATTCCTCCCATACACCCCCTCATTTTCCCCTGCACTGGGGGTCCAACCTTGGCAGGACCAAGGGCTTCCCCTTCAACTGGTGCCCCAACAAAGCTATTCTTTGCTACACATGCAGTTGGTGCCCTGGGTCAGTCCATATATAGTCTTTCAGTAGTGGTTTAATACCTGGAAGCTCTGGTTGGTTGGCATTGTTGTTGTTATGGGATTGCAAACTCTTTTAACTCTTTTAATACTTATTCTAATTCCCCCCAAGTGGGTCCTGTTCTCAGTTCAGTGGTTTGCTGCTAGCATTGACCTATGTATTACACATGCTCTGGATATGTCTCTCAGGAGAGATCTATATGCAGTCCCTTACAGCATGCATTTTTTAGCTTCATCAATCTTATCTAGTTTTCGTGGCTGTATATATATGGCTACATGTGGGGAAGGCTCTGAATGGCCATTCCTTGAGTTGCTGCATTAATCTTTGCTTCCATATCCCCTCCTATGGATATTTTTTCTTCTTTTAAGAAAGAGTGGGAGCATCTGCATTTTGGCCATCCTTCTTCTTGAGCTTCCTGTGGTCTGTGGATTGTATCTTGGGTAATTTAAGCTTTTTGGCTAATATCCACTTATCAATGAGTGCATACCAAGTGTATTTTTCTGTGGTTGAATTACTTCACTCAGGATGATATTTTCCAGTTCCATCCATTGCCTACGAATTTCATGAACTCATTGTCTTTGACAGCTGATGTTGTACTCCATTGTGTAAATGTGCCACATTTTCTGTATACATTCCTCTGTTGAAAGGCATCTGGGTTCTTTCCAGCTTCTAGCTATTATAAATAAGGGTGCTATGAACATAGTGGAGCATGTGTCTTTGTTGTATGTTGGAGTATCTTTTTGGTATAGCTGGGTTCTCAGGAAGTGGAATGTCCAATTTTCTAAGGAACCTCCAGACTGATTTCCAGAATGGTTGTATCAGTCTGCATTCCCACCAACAGCGGAGGAGTGTTTCCCTTCTCCACATCCTTGCCAGCATCTCCTCTCGCCTGATTTTTTTATCTTAGACATTCTGACTGGTATGAGGTGGAATCTCAGGGTTGTTTTGATTTGTATTTCCCTGATGACTAAGGATGTTGAACATTGCTTTAGGTGTTTTTTGGCCATTCGATAATCCTCAGCTGAGAATGCTTTGTTTAGCTCGGTACCCCATTTTTTAAATAGGGTTATTTGGTTCTCTGGAGTCTAACTTCTTGAGTTCTTTATATATTTTGAAAACTAGCCATCTTTTAGATGTAGTATTGGTAAAGATCTTTTCCCAATTTTTTGTTTGCCATTTTGTCCTGATGACAGTGTCTTTTGCCTTACAGAAGCTTTGCAGTTTTATGATGTCCCATTTGTTGATTCTTGATCTTAGATCATAAGCCATTGGTGTTTTGTTCAGGAAATTTTCTCCAGTATCCATATTCTTTCTTTGTTTTGTATATTTGGTGTTTTAACTATTATGTTACAGGAGGAATTTCTCTTCTGATCCAATTTATTTGGAATTCTGTAGGTTTCTGGTATGTTTATGTGTATTTCTTTCTTTAGGTTAGAAAAGTTTTCTTCTATAATTTCGTTGAATATATTTATTGGCCCTTTACATTGGGAGTTTTCAAGTTCTTCTACACCTATTATCCTTAGGTTTGATCTTCTCATTGTGTCCTGGATTTTCTGTATGTTTTGGGTTAGGAGCCTTTTGCGTTTTACATTATCTTTGACAGTTGTGTCAATGTTTTCTATGGTATCTTCTGCCCCTGAGATTCTCTCTTCTATGTCTTGTATTCTGTTGATGATGCTTATATTTATGGTTCCTTGTCTCATCCTTAAATTTTCTATATCCAGAGTTGTCTCCCTTTGTACTTTCTTTATTGTTTCTATTTCCATTTTCAATTCGTTCAGCTGTTTGGTTGTGTTTTCCTGTAATTCTTTCAGGTCTTTTTGTGTTTCCTCTCTAAGGGCTTCTGCTTGTTTATTTGTATTTTCCTGCATTTCTTCAAGGGAGTTTTTTGTGTCTTAAAGTCCTCCATCATTATCAAAAAAAATGTGATTTTAAATTTAGATCTTACTTTTCTGGTGTGTTTGGATATTCAGTATTTTCTTCGGTCAAGAACTGGGCTCTGATGATCCCAAGTAGTCTTGGTTTCTGTTGTTTAGGTTCCTGCACTTGCCTCTAGCCACTGGGTTTTCTCCAGTGTTTGCTTGTCTTGTTCTTTCTGAGAGTGACTTGACCCTGCTGTAGGCCTCTGTGTCAGCACTCTTGTATAGCTGTTTTCCTGTTTTCTTTCAGCATTTTCTGAGAACAGGTGCTCTGATTTCAGGTGTGTAGGCACTCCTGGAGACTGTCTTTCATCTCTAGGCATGGGCAGGTATCAAAGGGTCCTGCCCCTGATTGCTTCTAGGTCCTTGCACATAGGAGCATAGTTGGAAGTATGAGGTTCACTCTTGCATCTGGATTGTGGGCAGAGGGTTGTTCTCCTCTGACTTCTCAGGACTATTCACACTTCTGAGGGTCTAGCTCTCTCCACCATGCGATTTGGGTTCAGGGAGCTGTTTGGCTGGTTCAGTTTGGTCCTGGGTGCAGACCAGAACCGCAGGTACAGGCGGCTGTCTGTTCTTATATCGCTATGTCCAGAGGCACTGTGCAGTTTCCCCTTGGACCAGGGATGTGGGCAGAGGTATGCAGAGGTGGCAGTCTGTCCTGCAGACTCAGAATGTCTGCACTCCTGGGTGGAAATCTCTTTCTTTAGATTGGGATGTTTGCTTCTATAAGTTTTTGAAGATATTTTCTGGCCCTTTAAAGTGTGAATCCTTGCTCTCTTCTATACCTATTATTTTTAGGTTTGATCTTCTCGTTGTGCCCTGGATTTCCTAGATGTTTTGGGTTAGGAGTTTTTTGTGATTTGCATTTTCTTTGATGGTTGTGTTCATATTTTCTTTCATATCTTCTGCCCCTGAGATTCTTTCTTCTATGTCTTGTATTCTGTTGGTAATGCTTTGGTCTATGCCTCCTGATTTCCTTCCTAGGTTTTCTATCTCCAGGGTTGTCTCCCTTTGCGATTTCTTCATTGTTTCTATTTCCATTTTTAGATTTTGGATAGTTTGCTTCAGTTCCTTCACCTGTTTGATTTTTATGTTTCACTTTAAGAGCTTCTTCCTATTTACCTATGTTGTCCTGTATTTCTTTAAGGGAGTTATTTATGTCCTTCTTAAAGTCCTCTAACATGATCATGTATTGTGATTTTTAAATCAAAGTCTTGCTTTTCTGGTGTGTTGGTGTATCTAGGTCTTGCTGTCTAGGGGAACTGGGTTCTAATGATGCCAAGTCACCTTGGTTTCTGTTGCTTAGGTTCTTGCCCTTGCCTCTCCCAATCTGCTTATCTCTGATTTTAGCCTGTCTTCTTATTTCTGACAATGATTTCACCGTCCTGTAAGCCTGTGTGTCAAGACTACTGGGAGATAAGCTTCCTTCCCAGAAGATCTGGATACAGAGAGCTGTGGCACAGTGTCAGTTTTGGGCTCAAGCAGAAACTGGAAGAATTCCGTCCCAGACTTCTCTTTGGTTGCTCTGTCATGAGGACTCTGGATGGGTTTTACTAATGCCAGGAATGTGAGCAGAAATGGTGGTTTCACCTTTGCTCTTTAGTGTGTCAGTACTTCTGAGAGACCTGCTCTCTTCCCCATGGGATCTAGGTACCAGGTGTTGTAACACAGGGTCAGTTCCAGATGCAGGTCAGAAGTTTTCAAATTCCTCAAGGAAGGCTGAAGTAGATTTTATAATGAAAAGGATGGCTGAGTTGCTCATCTCTTAGAACAATGCCCATTCTCCCTTAATGAATAGAAACTTCATTTCACAATCCATTCAGAATTTGCAGTGGTGGATTGAGTTGTATAATTCAGAAAGGGCATTTCAACTATCAGCTTTTTTGTTTTAAAATAACCATTTCTATTTCACTTGGCAATGTTTAAAATTTTTTCCTAGCAGCTAAATCTGCTTTCCAAACTCTACTCCAGGGAATTATTTTAGGAAGAATTACTTGCAACTTTAAATTTTTTAATGGAAATGTATTAAACCAAATTCCTGGAAGCTAGCACCATGTATTTAGATTTAACTTTCTACACAAAGCCTAAGAGTACGTTATTGTCCACTCAAACCCCATAGTTAGCAATGAATGTCTTTATGGAAATACTTAGGTCTCTCAAGGATGAATGTCATTTATACTTTTCTATAGCTTTTTGAAGCACAAAAATAACCATGATTATTTTTGGTCTCTAGGATTTTAGATGCACTTGAATCTATAGAATCAGTATTTCCATAATATCACTAATTTAAACAATAAAAATTTCTTAAATAAATAATATAAAGAAAGTCTTATAGCTATGATGTTTTATATTAAAAACTATAGATCAGATACCATCTCTCAGAACAGTTTTTTTATTTTTTTTTTTAAGGTTCTTTATTAACTTTAGTATTTCTTATATACATTTCGAGTGTTATTCCCTTTCCCGGTTTCCGGGCAAACATCCCCCTCCCCCCTCCCCTTCCTTATGGGTGTTCCCCTCCTCATCCTCCCCCCCTTGCCGCCCTCCCCCCAACAATCTAGTTCACTGGGGGTTCAGTCTTAGCAGGACCCAGGGCTTCCCCTTCCACTGGTGCTCTTACTAGGATATTCATTGCTACCTATGAGGTCAGAGTCCAGGGTCAGTCCATGTATAGTCTTTAGGTAGTGGCTTAGTCCCTGGAAGCTCTGGTTGCTTGGCATTGTTGTACATATGGGGTCTCGAGCCCCTTCAAGCTCTTCCAGTTCTTCTCTGATTCCTTTAATGGGGGTCCTATTCTCAATTCAGTGGTTTGCTGCTGGCATTCGCCTCTGTGTTTGCTGTATTCTGGCTGTGTCTCTCGGGAGAGATCTACATCTGGCTCCTGTCGGCCTGCACTTCTTTGCTTCATCCATCTTGTCTAATTGGATGGCTGTATATGCATGGGCCACATGTGGGGCAGACTCTGAATGGGTGTTCCTTCTGTGTCTGTTTTAATCTTTGCCTCTCTCTTCCCTGCCAAGGGTATTCTTGTTCCCCTTTTAAAGAAGGAGTAAAGCATTCACATTTTGATCATCCGTCTTGAGTTTCATTTGTTCTAGGCATCTAGGGTAATTCAAGCATTTGGGCTAATAGCCACTTATCAATGAGTGCATACCATGTGTGTTTTTCTGTGATTGGGTTACCTCACTCAGGATGATATTTTCCAGTTCCAACCATTTGCCTACGAATTTCATAAAGTCATTGTTTTTGATAGCTGAGTAATATTCCATTGTGTAGATGTACCACATTTTCTGTATCCATTCCTCTGTTGAAGGGCATCTGGGTTCTTTCCAGCTTCTGGCTATTATAAATAAGGCTGCGATGAACATAGTGGAGAACATATCTTTTTTATATGTTGGGGCATCTTTTGGGTATACTCAGAACAGTTTTATATCTTGAAATTTTTCTCTACATTGAATTTATATGTGGATAACACCACCCATCTGGCTGTGTGATGGCCTAAATAGAACATGAGTGGAAGAAAGAGATCAGTCATCATGTATGTGGGGATTTGGAGGTCAACCTTGGGAAGGAAAAAGTGGGATGAAAAGTGAGGCACCACATGCTCCTGCTATTCCTCAAAGAGTCCTGATGCTGTACATGGTATTAGTTCTGAGATGGCTACCAGAACACAGGTGAGACACCAAAAAGGAACTGAGGCTAGGGTGGTAGATGTTTCCCTGTCTCCACTGAAACTCTAATAAGTGACCATTCTGAATTACCTCATCAGGGAGATCTTTCATTGGGGCATGGTGACAGTGTGGCAAGATCCAATTGGCCTAGAATTCAGCAGCTAAAACACTGTATTTAGGATTATGCACTGGGCAATAAATTCAGTTCTGTACCCTTATGCTGATCTTTAGAGTCTGAATCCAGAGATTTGTTGAGTAACTTCCTCACCTTTCTCCCCCAACCTTAGACCTCTTCACCCACACATATAAGCTTTTTGAGGTTTTAATTATAATACTCTGATACGATAAAACTTGATTCCTTTTTCCTTCCACAAATCCTACTTACTTCTCCGTCCATTCAATTTTGTGTTTTACCTATCTATCTATCTATCTATCTATCTATCTATCTATCTATCTATCTATCTATCATCTATCTCAAATAAAAAAAGCAAACAAAACCAAACCAAACAAAATAATGCAAAATGAAACAAAAAGTTATATATAAAATATATTAAGTTAATTTTTTGTCAGTCCAATATTCCTAGACATGGGACCTACTCTTTTTTTTTCCTTTTTTTCTTTTTTTTTTATTTTTTCTTTTTTTTTTTATTAACTTGAGTATTTCTTATATACATTTCGAGTGTTACTCCCTTTCCCGGTTTCCGGGCAAACATCCCCCTCCCCCCTCCCCTTCCTTATGGGTGTTCCCCTCCCAACCCTCCCCCCATTGCCGCCCTCCCCCCATAGACTAGTTCATTGGGGGTTCAGTCTTAGCAGGACCCAGGGCTTCCCCTTCCACTGGTGCTCTTACTAGGATATTCATTGCTACCTATGGGGTCAGAGTCCAGGGTCAGTCCATGTATAGTCTTTAGGTAGTGGCTTAGTCCCTGGAAGCTCTGGTTGCTTGGCATTGTTGTACATATGGGGTCTCGAGCCCCTTCAAGCTCTTCCAGTTCTTTCTCTGATTCCTTCAACAGGGGTTCTATTCTCAGTTCAGTGGTTTGCTGCTGGTATTCGCCTCTGTATTTGCTGTATTCTGGTTGTGTCTCTCAGGAGCGATCTACATCCGGCTCCTGTCGGTCTGCACTTCTTTGCTTCATCCATCTTGTCTAATAGGGTGGCTGTATATGTATGGGCCAAATGTGGGGCAGGCTCTGAATGGGTGTTCCTTCAGTCTCTGTTTTAATCTTTGCCTCTCCCTTCCCTGCCAAGGGTATTCTTTTTCCTCATTTAAAGAAGGAGTGAAGCATTCACATTTTGATCATCCGTCTTGAGTTTCGTTTGTTCTAGGGATCTAGGGTAATTCAAGCATTTGGGCTAATAGCCACTTATCAATGAGTGCATACCATGTATGTCTTTCTGTGATTGGGTTAGCTCACTCAGGATGATATTTTCCAGTTCCAACCATTTGCCTACGAATTTCATAAACTCGTTGTTTTTGATAGCTGAGTATTATTCCATTGTGTAGATGTACCACATTTTCTGTATCCATTCCTCTGTTGAAGGGCATCTGGGTTCTTTCCAGCTTCTGGCTATTATAAATAAGGCTGCGATGAACATAGTGGAGCACGTGTCTCCTGTATATGTTGAGGCATCTTTTGGGTATATGCCCAAGAGAGGTATAGCTGGATCCTCAGGCAGTTCAATGTCCAATTTTCTGAGGAACCTCCAGACTGATTTCCAGAATGGTTTTACCAGTCTGCAATCCCACCAACAATGGAGGAGTGTTCCTCTTTCTCCACATCCTCGCCAGCATCTGCTGTCACCTGAGTTTTTGATCTTAGCCAATCGCACTGGTGTGAGGTGAAATCTCAGGGTTGTTTTGATTTGCATTTCCCTTATGACTAAAGATGTTGAACATTTCTTTAGGTGTTTCTCAGCCATTCGGCATTCCTCAGCTGTGAATTCTTTGTTTAGCTCTGAACCCCATTTTTTAATAGGGTTATTTGTTTCCCTGCAGTCTAACTTCTTGAGTTCTTTGTATATTTTGGATATAAGGCCTCTATCTGTTGTAGGATTGGTAAAGATCTTTTCCCAATCTGTTGGTTGCCGTTTTGTCCTAACCACAGTGTCCTTTGCCTTACAGAAGCTTTGCAGTTTTATGAGATCCCATTTTTCGATTCTTGATCTTAGAGCATAAGCCATCGGTGTGACTTTAACCAAGCAAGTAAAAGATCTGTACAATAAGAACTTCAAGACACTGAGGAAAGAAATTGAAGAAGACCTCAGAAGATGGAAAGATCTCCCATGCTCATGGATTGGCAGGATTAATATAGTAAAAATGGCCATTTTACCAAAAGCAATCTACAGATTCAATGCAATCCCCATCAAAATACCAATCCAATTCTTCAAAGAGTTAGACAAAACAATTTGCAAATTCATCTGGAATAACAAAAAACCCAGGATAGCTAAAGCTATCCTCAACAATAAAAGGACTTCAGGGGGAAATCACTATCCCTGAACTCAAGCAGTATTACAGAGCAATAGTGATAAAAACTGCATGGTATTGGTACAGAGACAGACAGATAGACCAATGGAATAGAATTGAAGACCCAGAAATGAACCCACACACCTATGGTCACTTGATTTTTGACAAAGGAGCCAAAACCATCCAATGGAAAAAAGATAGCATTTTCAGCAAATGGTGCTGGTTCAACTGGAGGGCAACATGTAGAAGAATGCAGATCGATCCATGCTTATCACCCTGTACAAAGCTTAAGTCCAAGTGGATCAAGGACCTCCACATCAAACCAGACACACTCAAACTAATAGAAGAAAAACTAGGGAAGCATCTGGAACACATGGGCAGTGGAAAAAATTTCCTGAACAAAACACCAATGGGACCTACTCTTAACTGTTCAGTATGCCAGTGAGACTTCATTGGATAAAAACCCCGATTTTCCCATTTACTCCAAGTAGTCTCTGCAAATAGCTACTTGGTTAAGTGTGTGGTCCATGTCTACTTTCCCCTTTCAATGCTAAGACTCCATCTGATTTAAACCTGTGCATGTTTGTGTGTGCTGTCAAAGTCTCTGTGAGTTCATATGTGCATCAGTTTTGTTGTTTCTGGGAATATTGTTTCCTTGGAGATCTTGTTCTTACAATCTTTCTACTTCTGCTTCTTCATAAATCTATGAACCCTATGGGAAGGGTTTTGATCAAGATAGTCCATTTAGGACTTAGTACTACAAAGTTCCTCACTGTCTACAGGCTTTTCAGTTGTAGACCTCTATGTTGATTCCCATCCACTGCAAGAGTCTTCTTTGATGTGGGTTGAGCGAGATACTGAGCTATGGCTAGAGCAGAATGCTATTAGGAGTCATTTCATATTTTTCTCCTTTGATTGTCTTCATCATTTGTGTACCTATTAAATGTTCTTGCAGCTACCATGAGGACTTATGTATAAAATTTTATACTGCATAATAGTTCCCTTTGAACTTGGTTTCAATTTCATAAAACTATATTTACCCTCCACGCATATGTTTTGCATCATGGTGTTATATTTGAGCCTGTCTATGCTGCATATATGTTATACATTAAAAAAATCTTATAAATACAGTTATTTTGACAATTTTAATTTTACCAGCTATACTTTAAATGAATAAAACTTATCTACTTTTATAAAATATTCTATATTCTGCTACACATTTATCTTTATTAATAAGCTTATACTTTCATGCATATATATTTAATGCTGCTATTTTGCTTCTTTCATTGAAGTTTAACAAATTCATTTCAAATTTCTTATGAGGAAGCTCTTGTAGATTTTATTTATTCAGAAAAATCTTTATCTTTCCTTCAATATAACAGAGTAACTTTGAAACATTTAGTATCATGAGTTGTAGTTTTCTTTCTTTTTTTCTATTCTTTTTTTTAGTAGTTTGAACACACTTTTTTACCCCTTTCACATCTACAAGGGTTCTGCTGAGAAATCTTTTAGTAGCCTTATGGAATGTTCCTGTATATGCCAAGTTAATTTTTGCTTTGTCCTTGTAAATTTAATTAAAATATTCATTTTCTTTTTTTTCCCCTTGGAGCTGAGGACCGAACCCAGGGCCTTGTACTTGCTAGGCAATCGCACTACCACTGAGCTAATTCCCCAACCCTTAAAATATTCATTTTCACATGATCCTTTTTAACATCATTCATGATTCATGGAGCTGGATGTTCATATATTTCCCAAATTTGGGAAGCTTACATTATGATTTCTTTACATGAACTGTGCCTCTCATTATATTCCTTTTCCACCTAACAGTTGCATGTATATTATTCACAGGTTTGCATTTCATATGTTTCGCATTATTTTACTATTTTTCTCCAGTTAGATGATAGCAAATCACTTATATTTAGATTAATGGTATTGGTTACGTTTTTTTAACATGATTAAACTTGCATTTGAAGCACTCTATTGAAAATTTTGCTATACTTTTAAGCCCTGAGATCGTATTTGAGTCTTTTTTCTTTTTAAATAGTGTCAACTTCTTTTTGAGTCTGTTTTTTAAGTCTTTGATGAATTTCACATTAGGCTTGTCCATTAAATTCCTCACTTTATTTATAGGTATGTATGTTTTCTCTTCAGTCTCATTGAGTTTCTCCTTTGAGAGTGCAGGGGAATGAGAGTGTCACATGATGCCATTGGCTACCAAGCCTAATAGTCTGAGTTTAGTCTTAAAGACAGACACAGTAAAAGAACCAACTTGTGTAAGTTTTGAGTTACAGGCCCATGTATTGGTATGTGCACACATATAAACACAAATACAGATGCCCAAGAAAGAAACAAAAGAACAAAAACCTTTCTTTTTATTTTTGTATTATATTTTCATGTGACTGGAATTATTAATTTGAAATATTTACCAGGCAGTTCAATGATCTCAATTTATTCTGAAGTGCTACAGGAACTCTATCCAATGTTTTATTAGTACATCCACACTGAGATATGTGTTCTCATCAGGTACTTGGACTAGTGAGATCCTATATGGTCTCTGAACAATGATACAGAACTTGGAACATATGGCATTAGGATAAACAGGATTAGGCTCTGAAGTTGGGCTTATAGAGCAGAAACCACTTCAGGTATTGGGTTTCTAAAGATGATTCAACAAGGTTAGAGGCTTATTTATTTTTAAAAGGTAATAAATTTATATTTTTTAAAGCACATTTGGGCAAACTTTTAATTTATCAACCAATTTAATATGTCAGCCCAAACTGATATTGGAAACAAATATTATTTCATCCATTTGTGAAATTTTTCCTCAAAATGTCTTCTTTATATCTTTCTACTTGTTTCTATTCAGTTAGAAATCTATCATGCTTCTTTGCTTCCTCTCATTTCTTAGGACAAATTTGAAAATCAGTTAAATTGTACAGAGCTCAATTTTGTAAAAAATAAAGGAAAGAAAGGGAGAAAGAAGAGGGGGCTGATAGAGGGAAAATAGACTGTATTCTGTGTTGTTATTGGGAAACATTTATTTTAGGTAGCATAGATAACACCCACTCATCCCACCACAGTAATTTTGACAGACTTTTCAATCTAAACATTTTTCATATTCATCCTGTTACTAGGATTGTATCATTAAAGATTTTAAAGCCATTAACTTAATCCTTCTCTAGACTCTGAAAGACCTGTGCTTTCCTATCAGGAATTCAGGATTGAGCAATATCTTTGAGATTTGAAACTTCACTCAGTTTCTCAGAAACAGTTTACTGTAAGTTGTGATTGTGAAAGTAAAAAAAAAAACTTTCCTAATACTACTTTTTTTCTCCATCTTTATTAATTTGGGTATTTCTTATTTACATTTCGATTGTTATTCCATTTCAAGGTTTCTAGGCCAACATCCCCCTAAACCCTCCAACTCCCCTTCTATATAGGTGTTCTGCTCCCCATCCTCCTCCCATTACCACCCTCCCCCCAACAATCACGTTCACTAGGGGTTCAGTCTTGGCAGGACCAAGGGCTTCCCCTTCCACTGGTGCTCTTACTAGGCTATTCATAGCTACCTATGCAATTGGAGCCCAGGGTCACTCCATGTATAGTCTTTCGGTAGTGGCATAGTCCCTAGAAACTCTGGTAGTTTGGCATTATTGTTCATATGGGGACTTGAGCCCCTTCAAGCTCTTTCATTCTTTCTATGATTCCTTCAATGGGGGTCCCGTTCTCAGTTCAGTGGTTTGCTGCTGGCATTTGCCTATGTATTTGCTATATTATGGCTGTGTCTCTCAGGAGAGATCTACATCTGGTTCCTGTCAACCTGCACTTCTTTGCTTCATCCATCTTATCTAGTTTGGGGGCTATATATGTATGGCCACATGTGGGGCAGACTCTGAATGGGTGTTCCTTCTGCCTCTGTTCTACACCTTGCCTCTCTATTCCCTTTAAAAGGGTATTCTTGTTCCCCTTTTAAAGGAAGAATGAAGCATAAACATTTTGGTCATCCTTCTTGAGTTACATGTGGTCTGTGCCTCTTGGGTAATTTGACTATTTGGGTTAATATCCACTTGTCAATGAGTGCATACCATGTGTTTTTTTTCTGTGATTGGGTTAGTTCACTCAGGATGATATTTTCCAGTTACATCTCTTTGCCTATGAATTTCATAAAGTCACTGTTTTAGATAGCTGTGTAGTATTCCATTGTGTAGATGTACAACATTTTATGTATCCATTCCTCTGTTGAACGGCATCTGGGTTCTTTCCAGCTTCTGGCTATTATAAATAAGCCTGCTATGAACATAGTTGAGCATGTGTCTTTGATATATGTTGGGGCATCTTTTGGGTATATGCCCAAGAAAGTCCTCAGGTAGTTCAATGTCAATTGTCTGAGGAACCTCCAGACTGATTTCCAGAATGATTGTACCAGTCTGCAATCCAACCGACAATGGAGGAGTGTTCCTATTTCTCCACATCCTTGCCAGCATCTGCTGTCACCTGATTTTTTGATCTTAGCCATTTTCATTTGTGTAAGGTGGAACCTCAGGGTCGTTTTGATTTTCATTTCCCTTATGACTAAAGAGGTTGAACATTTCTTTAGGTATTTCTCAGCCATTTGGCATTCCTCAGCTGTGAATTCCTTGTTTAGCTCTGAATAGTGTTGTTTGTCTCCCTGCAGCTTAACTTCTTGAGTTCTTTGTATATTTTTGATATAAGCCCTCTATCTGTTGTAGGATTGGTAAAGATCTTTTCCCAATCTGTTGGTTGCCGATTCGTCCTAACCACAGTGTCCTTTGCCTTACAGAAGCTTTGCAGTTTTATGAGATCCCATTTGTTGATTCTTGATCTTAGAGCATAAGCCATTGGTGTTTTGTTCAGGAAATTTTCTCCAGTGTTTGAGGTTCTTCCCCACTTTTCTTCTATTAGTTTGAGTGTATCTGGTTTGATGTGCAGGTCCTTGATCCACTTGGACTTAAGCTTTGTATAGGGTGATAAGAATGGATCAATCTGCATTCTTCTACATGTTGACCTCCAGTTGAACCAGCACCATTTGCTGAAAATGCTATCTTTTTTCCATTGAATGGTTTTGGTTCCTTTGTCAAAAATCAAGTGACCACAGGTGTATGGGTTCATTTCTGGGTCTTCAATTCTTTTCCACTGGTCTATCTGTCTGTCTCTATACCAATATCATGCAGTTTTTATCACTACTGCTCTGTAATACTGCTTGATTTCATGGATAGTGATTCCCCCAGAAGTTCTTTTATTGTTAAAGAGAGTTTTACCTATCCTAGGTTTTTTGTTATTCCAGATGAATTTGCAAATTGTTCTGTCTAACTCTCTGAAGAATTGGATTGGTATTTTGATGGGGATTGCATTGAATCTGTAGATCAATTTTGGTAAAATGGCCATTTTTATTATATTAATTCTGCCAATCCATGAGCATGGGAGATCTTTCCATCTTCTGAGGTCTTCTTCAATTTCTTTCTTCAGAGGCTTGAAGTTCTTATCACACAGATCTTTCACTTGTTTGGTTAAAGTCAAACCGAGGTATTTTATATTATTTGGGACTATTATGAAGGGTGTCGTTTCCCTAATTTCTTTCTTGGCTTGTTTCTCTTTAGGGTAGAGGAAGGCTACTGATTTATTTGAATTAATTTTATACCCAGCCAGTTTTCTGAACATGTTTATCAGGTTTAGTAGTTCTCTGGTGGAACTTTTGGGATCACTTAAATATACTATCATATCATCTGCAAATAGTGATATTTTGACTTCTTCTTTTCCTATCTGTATCCCTTTGATCTCCTTTTGTTGTCTGATTGCTCCAGCTAGAACTTCAAGAACTATATTGAATAAGTAGGGAGAGAGTGGGCAGCCTTGTCTAGTCCCTGATTTTAGTGGGATTGTTTCAAGTTTCTCTCCATTTAGTTTAATGTTAGCAACTGGTTTGCTGTATATGGCTTTTACTATGTTTAGGTATGGGCCTTGAGTTCCTGTTCTTTCTAGGACTTTTATCGTATAGGCGTGTTGAATTTTGTCAAATGCTTTCTCAGAATCTAATGAAATGATCATGTGGTTTTTATCTTTCTGCTTGTTTATATAGTGGATTACGTTGATGGTTTTATGTATATTCAACCAGCCCTGCATCCCTGGAATGAAGCCTACTTGATCATGATGGATGATTCTTTTGATGTGCTCTTGGATTCGGTTTGCAGGAATTTTATTGAGTATTTTTGTGTCGATATTCATAAGCGAAATTGGTCTGAAGTTCTCATTCATTGTTGGGTCTTTGTGTGGTTTAGGTATAAGAGTAATTGTTGCTTCATAGAAAGAATTTGGTAGCGCTCCATTTCAGTTTTGTGAAATAGTTTGGATAGTATTGGTATGAGGTCTTCTATGAAGGTCTGATAGAATTCTGAACTGAACCCATCTGTGCTTGGGCTCTTTTTGGTTGGGAGACTTTTAATGGCAGTTTCTATTTCTTTAGGAGTTATGGGGTTGTTTAAATGGTTTATCTGTTCCTGATTTAACTTCAGTACCTGGTATCTATCTAGGAAATTGTCCATTTTCTGCAGATGTTCAAGTTTTGTTGTAAAAAAGGCTTTTGTAGTAGGATCTGATGATTTTTTGAATTTCTTCTGGCTCAGTTGTTATGTCTCCCTTTTCATTTCTGATTTTGTTAATTTGGACACACTCTCTGTGTCCTCTGGTTAGTCTGCTTAAGGGTTTATTTATCTTGTTGATTTTCTCAAAGAATAAGCTTTTGGTTCTGTTGATTCTTTGTATGGTCCTTTTTGTTTCTACTTGGTTGATTTCAGCTATGTGTTTGATTATTTTCTGCGTTCTACTCCTCCTGGGTGTATTTGCTTCTTTTTGTTCTAGAGCTTTTAGGTGTGTTGTCAAGTTGGTGACATATGCTCTCTCCTGTTTCTTTCTGCAGGCACTCAGAGCTATGAGTTTTCCTCTTAGCACAGCTTTCAGTGTGTCCCATAAGTTTGGGTATGTTGTACCTTCATTTTCATTAAATTCTAAGAAGTCTTTAATTTCTTTCTTTATTTCTTCCTTGACTGGGTTATCATTGAGTAGAGCATTGTTCACCTTCCATGTATATGTGGGCATTTTTCCTCACTGTTATTGAAGACCACCTTTAGCCCATGGTGGTCTGACAGGACGCATGGGATTATTTCTATCTTTCTGTATCTGTTGAGGCCTGTTTTATTTCTGATTATGACAATTTTGGAGAAAGTACCATGAGGTGGTGAGAAGAAGGTATATCATTTTGTTTTAGGATAAAATGTTCTATGCATATCTGTTAAATCCATTTGGTTCATGATTTCTCACAGTCTGTCTATATCTCTGTTTAATTTCTGTTTCCATGATATGTCCATTGATGAGAGTGGAGTGTGGATATCTCCTAGTATTATTGTGTGAGGTGCAATGTATGCTTTGAGCTTTAGTAAGGTTTTATTTACATATGTAGGTGCCCTTTTATTTGGAGCATAGATATTTAGGATTGAGAGTTCATCTTGGTGGATTTTTCCTTTGATGTATATGAAGTGTCCTTCCTTATCTTTTTTGATGAATTTTGGTTGAAAATTGATTTTATTAGATATTACAATAGTTACTCCTGCTTGCTTCTTCAGACCATTTGCTTCAAAGGTTGTTTTCCAGCCTTTTACTATGAGGTAGTGTCTGTCTTTGTCTCTGAGATGTGTTTCCTGTAGGCAGCAAAATATTGGGTCTTCATTGCGTATCCAGTTTGTTAATCTGTGTCTTTTTATTGGGTAATTGAGTGCATTGATATTAAGAGATATTAAGGAAAAGTTATTGTTGCTTCCTGTTATATTCCTATTTGGATGTGAAGTTATGTTTGTGCTTGTCTTCTCTTTGTTTTGTTGCAAAACCATTAGTTTCTTGCTTTTTCTAGGGTTTAGCTTGCCTCCTTGTGTTGGTCTTTACCATTTATTATCATTTGTAGGGCTGGATTTGTAGAAAAATATTGTGAAAATTTGGTTTTGTCATGGAATATATTAGTTTCTCCATCTATGTTAATTGAGAGTTTTGCTGGATATAGTAATCTGGACTGGCATTTGTGTTCTCTTAGGGTCCGTATGACATCTGTCCAGGATCTTCTGGCTTTCATGGTCTCTGGTGAGAAGTCTTGTGTGATTCTGATACTTCTGCCTTTATATGTTACTTGACCTTTTTCCCTTACTGCTTTTAATATTCTTCTTTGTTTTGTGCATTTGGTGTTTTGACTATTATGTGACGGAAGGTGTTTCTTTTCTGGTCCAATCTATGTGGAGTTCTGTAGGCCTCTTTTATGTTCATGGGCATCTCTTTCTTTAGGTTAGGGAAATTTTCTTCTATGATTTTGTTGAAGATATTTATTGGTCCTTTGAGTTGGGAGTCTTCACTCTCTTCTATTCCTATTATCCTTAGGTTTGAACTTCTCATTGTGTCCTGGATTTTCTGTATGTTTTGGATGAGTATCTTTTTAAATTTTACATTATCTTTGACAGTTGTGTCCATGATTTCTATGGAATCTTCTGCTCCTGAGATTTTCTTTTCTATCTCTTGCATTCTGCTGGTAATGCTTGCGTCTACGGTTCCTTGTCTCTTCCTTGGGTTTTCTGTATCTAGGGTTTTCTCCCCTTGTGCTTTCTTTATTGCTTCTATTTCCATTTTTAATTCTTTCACCTGTTTGATTGCCTTTTCCTGTAATTCTTTCAGGGATTTTTACATTTCCTTTCTATAGGCTTTGCCTGTTTATTTGTGTTTTTTGGCATTTCTCTGAGTTCTTTATGTCTTTCTTGAAGTCCACCATCATCATGATCAAATGTGATTTTAAATCTAGATCTTCCTTTTCTAGTGTGTTTGGATATTCAATGTTTGCTTTCATGGCAGAATTGGGCTCTGATGATGCCAGGTAGTCTTGATTTCTATTGCTTTGTTTCCTGTGCTTGCCTCTTGCCATCAGGTTGTCTCTGGTGGTACCTTGTTCTGCTATTTCTGACAGTGGTTAGACAGTCCTATAGGCCTGTGTGTCAGGAATGCTGTAGACCTGTTTTGCTGTATTCTTTCAGCCAGTAAGGGGATCAGAGTGTTCTACTTTCAGGCGTGTAGTTTTTCCTGTCTACTGGTCTTCAGGTGTTCCTGTGGTGTAGTGAGCTGTATTGGATTTGGGCCTGGCCGCTTTGTGACTGCAAAGCTCAAGGTGGCTACGTGACTCTGGGCTGCATGGCCACAGAGGTTCAACCTTGAAATGACTGCCATACAGACATGAGATTGTTGAACTAAAGCCTCTCCCAGGAAGACCCTGGGAGCAATGACAGGACGTTTCAGCCTGAGCAAAACATCGGATGTCCCTGAGCAGATTCCTGAGAAGGGTTCGAACTTTTCAAAGAACATGTCCCTGGAAGACTGTTGCCTCTTTGTTATAGGAGGATATCTTGCAGTGTAGTGATTCACCTTATATCCTTGGGCACTTCCCAAACTCCCCCACCCTAAGCTTCAGTTCCCGCTTCTATTCCTTCCTCAGAGCTTTAAATGCTGTACATTTCTCTCAATAAACGAGACCTTGACAACAGAACTTTTGCTTGGTCTCTTTCTCTTCACCCCCATTTTGGCCCACAGGTAGAAAGCCTCTTCGGGACCCTGAATAACTGGGTCCCCTCTGGCGGGGACACTGTGGGAGTGTGTACTGAGTCCACCAGGCAGGTCACTTGGAGCAGAAAAGTTGGTCTTGCCTCTAGTTTCAGGCCTGGAGTCTTAGATCTGGGTTTCAGCTTTCAGTGAGGGCAGCAACCAAAAGGGCCTACCCTACCTTTGTTCGGGACCCTGTGCACAGGGGGCCCAGATGGTGGTTAGTGTTTTCCTGTAGTGTCAGAAATGTGGGCAGAGAGTAGTCTTCTCTGGCTTTCCAGGCCTGTCTGCCCCTCTGAAGGTCTGGCTCTCCCTCCCACGGGATTTGGGTGCTGGGAGCTGTTTGACTGGGTCCCTTCAGATCCGGGCAGTGTCTGAACTGCAGCAATGAGTACCCCTATCTTCCTGTTCCCAGAGGCCCTATAAGGTTTCCTATTGGGCCAGGGGTGTGGATAGGGGTGGGCAGTACTAGTGGTCTCTCCTGCCCTGCAGTGTCAGGAGTGCTCACCTGTTTGGACTGTGAGCTCTCTCTCCCATGGGGTTTGGGAGCAAGGAGCTGTGGGCTGGGATCAGCGAGGTTTGGGCCCCAGCCAGAAACCTGAAGAGCCCAGTCCCAGAGGAATTTTGCCTTTGTGAGTCCTGAGTCCACCAGGCAGGTCACTTGGAGCAGAAAAGTTGGTCCTACCTCTGGTCTCAGGCCTTGAGTCACTTCCCTAATATTAGTAATAAACTAGTATTTGATTACTATTTTAGTTAATGTGATTTATGACTTCCATGAACACATAACTAAAAGCCATGATTTTATAGATAGGTGGACTTAAATTATTAAATAGTTTTTAAATGTTTGATTATTAGAAAGTCTAGGTAGCTTGTTTGATCTTTGCATTTGCCTTAATAAAGTAAACACTCTAACTAGCCTTTACTTTACACAACCCTAACTCAGACTAAGGCATATTAATTTCTCATGGTAGGTGACAGTTTCTATTATACAGAATTATACAGAAAATAGCAACCATTTCTAGATGCTAATTTTTATACCTTGAATGATAAATAAAATATGACAAAGGTTGTGATTCTCTCTCTCCATCTAGCTTTCTCTGTCTCCCCTGTTTCTCTCTCTTTCTGTTTCCCTGTCTGAGCCTCTCTCTCTCTCTCTCTCTCTCTCTCTCTCTCTCTCTCTCTCTTTCTATAGAGTTTGAATCCAATACTTACTACTACTATGACCTCTTCTGTAACCTCTCACTTTACCAGGACAACAGAGGTATCTTACAGTAAGAATGCTTCCTCTTACTATTTTGCATTCATTTTCCATAATGAAAAAATAGCTATGTAAAGTTACTATTAAGATAACGGCAATAATATCAGTTAGAATAAATGATGACAGGCAGTCCAAGACAAGGCATGAATAGAGCAATCGGAATTTTATCTATTGCAACAAAATATATTGGGGGCAAGTATATGTGTGTATATTTCAGGCTCAAATAGTTTGCAGTTATTTTAGTTTCTAGAAATAAAAATATTTATATAGTTTACAAAAAGGATTAATTGATACAAGAATTTTTGTTATTTAGCATATATACTGAGTTTTTCAAATAGTCATTTAGAATTCTTCAGATCATAACATTTAAAAACCATTTCATATCTATGTTAAAAATGTTTTTAACATGGAAAAAGAATAATAGCCTGAAAAAGAAAAGCTCAGTATACTGGGCTACACTGCGGATCCTACATAAATGGAAAATTTTGAGCTTTTTCTTGTTTCTTCAGAGATCCTAGTGATACCTCATCTTTGACATTAACAAGCAAAATGACATCATGAAGTTATCATTTTTGAAAACCATACAACCAGTTGTTTCCATTTTATGGCTGTGCATGTAGCACAATAAAACAAGTAGACTGACTTAGATACATAGTGTGAAAATATCAATGTATACAATAAAATAGGCATTGTTACTGAATACTTTCTGTGTACTAGTAGAGGACAAGCTTAAAGTTTACGAGGTTAAAGATTGTGTTATTTGATTTGCTTAAATGAGGCAAAAAAAAAAAAACAGAATTGTGAGTGCTGAGTATAAAAGTAACTGTTTATTTAAAATACATTATGAGAATTCTGGCAAACCGAATCCAAGAGCACATCAAAACAGTCATCCACCATGATCATGTAGGCTGCATCCCAGGCATGCAGGGTTGGTTTAACATACAGAAAACCATCAATGTAATTCATTATATAAACAAACTGAAAGAACAAAACCACATGATCATTTCATTAGATGCTGAGAAAACAGTTGACGAAATTCAACACTCATTCATGATAAAAGTCCTAGAAAGAATAGGAATTCAAGGCCCATACCTAAACATAGTAACAGTCATATACAGCAAACGAGTAGCTAACATTAAACTAAATGGAGAGAAACTTGAAGCAATCCCACTAAAATGAGGGACTAGACAAGGCTGCCCACTCTCTCACCACTTATTCAATTAGTTCTTGAAGTTTTAGCCAGAGCAATCAGACAACAAAGGAGATCAAAGGGATACAGTTTGGAAAAGAAGCCAAAATATCCCCAATTGCAGATGATATGGCAGTATATTTAAGTGATCCCAAAAGTTACACCGGAGAACTACTAAACCTGATAAAAACCTTCAGCAAAGTGGCTGGGTATAAAATTAATTCAAATAAATCAGTAGCCTTCCTCTATACAAAAGAGAAACAGGCAGAAAAAGAAATTAAGGAAATGACACCCTTCATAATAGACCCAAATAATATAAAGTACCTCAGTGTGACTTTAATCAAGCAAGTAAAAGATCTGTATGATAAGAACTTCAAGTCTCTGAAGAAAGAAATTGAAGAAGACCTCAGAAGATGGAAAGATCTCCCGTGCCCATGGATTGGCAGGATTAATATAGTGAAAATGGCCATTTACCGAAAGCGATCTACAGATTCAATGCAATCCCCCATTAAAATACCAATCCAATGCTTCAGAGAGTTAGACAGAACAATTTGCAAATTCAACTGGAATAACAAAATACCCAGAATTGCTAAAACTATCCTCTACAATTAAAGGACTTCTGGGGGAATCACTATCCCTGAACTCAAGCAGTATTACAGAGCAATATTGATAAAAACTGAATGGTATTGGTACAGAGACAGATAGATAGACCAGTGGAATAGAATTGAAGACCCAGAAATGAACCCACACACCTATGGTCACTTGATTTTTTACCAATGAGCCGAAACCATCCAATGGGAAAAGATAGCATTTTCAGCAAATGGTGCTGGTTAAACTGGAGGTCAGCATGTAGAAGAATGCAGATCGATCCATGCTTATCACCCTGTACAAAGCTTAAGTCCAAGTGGGTCAAGAACCTCTACATCAAACTGTATACACTCAAACTAATAGAAGAAATGTGGGGAAGAATCTCCAACACATGGGCACTGGAGAAAATTTCCTGAACAAAACACCAATGGCTTAAGCTCTAAGATCAAGAATCAACAAATGGGATCTCATAAAACTGCAAAGCTTCTGTAAGACAAAGGACAGTGTGGTTAGGCCAAAATGACAACCAACAAATTGAGAAAAGATCTTTACCCAATCCTACAACTGATAGAGGGCTTATATCCAAAAAATACAAAGAACTCAAGGAGTTAGACCGCAGGGAGACATATACTCCTATTGAAAGATGGGGTTCAGGGTTAAACAAAGAATTCACAGCGAGGAATGCCAAATGGCTAAAAAACACCTAAAGAAATGTTCAACATCTTCAGTCATAACGGAAATGCAAATCCAAACAACCCTGTGATTTCACCTCATACCAGTGTGAATGGCTAAGGTCAAAAACTCAGGTGACAGCAAATGATGGCAAGGATGTGGAGAAAGAGGAACACTCCTCCATTGTTGGTGGGATTGCAGACTGGTACAACCATTCTGGAACTCAGTCTGGAGGTTCCTCAGAAAATTGGACATTGAACTGCCTGAGGATCCAGCTATACCTCTCTTGGGCATATACCCAAAAGATGCCCCAACATATAAAAAAGACACGTGCTCCACTATGTTTATAGCAGCCTTATTTATAATAGCCAGAAGCTGGAAAGAACCCAGATGCCCTTCAACAGAGGAATGGATACAGAAAATGTGGTAAATCTACACAATGCTATCAAAAACAATGACTTTATGAAATTCATAGGCAAATGGTGGAACTGGAAAATATCATCCTGAGTGAGGTAACCCAATCACAGAAAAGCACACATGGTATGCACTCATTGATAAGTGGCTATTAGTCCAAATGCTTGAATTACCCTAGATGCACAGAACACAGGAAACTCAAGAAGGATGACCAAAATGCGAACGCTTCACACTTTCTTTAAAAGGGGAAGAAGAATACCCTTGGGAGGGAATAGGGAGTCAAAGTTTAGAACAGAGGCAGAAGGAACATCCATTCAGAGTCTGCCCCACATGTGGCCCGTACGTATACAGCCACCCAATTAGACAAGATGGATGAAGCAAAGAAGTGCAGGCCGACAGCAACCTGATGTAGATCTCTCCTGAGAGACACAGCCATAATACAGCAAATACCTAGACGAATGCCAGCAGCAAATCACTGAACTCAGACTGGGACCCCTGTTGAAGGAATCTTAGAAAGGACTGAAAGAGCTTGAAGGGGCTTGAGACCCCATATGAACAACAATGCCAACCAACAAGAGCTTCCAGGCCTAAGCCACTACCCAAAGACTCTTCATGGATTGACCCTGGGCTCCAACCTCATAGGTAGCAATGAATAGCCTAGTAACAGCACCAGTGGAAGGGGAAGCCCTTGGTGCTGCCAAGACTGAACCCCTAGTGAAAGTGATTGTTGGGTGGAGTGTGGTAATGGGGGGAGGATGGGGAGGGGAACAAACATATGGAAGGGAAGGGGAGGGTTTAGGGGGATGTTGGCCCCAGAAACTGGGAAAGGGAATAACAATTGAAATGTAAATAAGAAATACTCAAGTTAATAAAGATGGAAAAAATATTAAGGATGGTATTTAGTACTTCAAGACAGACATATTTATATAACAAGCATCATGAGAAGAACATTTTCAGATTTCAGCTACTAGGAAGTATCAGATATATTGAAATTTTAAATACAGCATTATATTATTATATAAAATGAACAATCAGACTTTATAAATTTTTTAAAACTGCCATAGCTAAGTGAAATGCTGCTGCTTTCTTGACCCTGGTCACAGAGCTTTGCTTGCTTAAAAACTGAGGAAGAGACAGACCCGGTGAGAGAGAGACCCAACCGCCTAGTCAGGTGGGCACTCCTGAGGCTGCAGAGCGGAAGAGACCACCAACACTGCTCACCCCTGCCCACATCCCTGGCCCAAGAGGAAACTGTATAAGGCCTCTGGGCTCCCGTGGGGGAGGGCCCAGGAGCGGCAGGACCCCTCCCAGAGACACCGCCGGACCCTGAAGGAAACAGACCTGATAAACAGTTCTCTGCACCCAAATCCCGTGGGAGGGAGAGCTAAACCTTCAGAGAGGCAGACAAGCCTGGGAAACCAGAAGAGACTGCTCCCTGCACACACATCTCGGACGCCAGAGGAAAAAGCCAAAGACCATCTGGAACCCTGGTGCACTGAAGCTCCCGGAAGGGGCGGCACAGGTCTTCCTGGTTGCTGCCGCAGCAGAGAGCCCCTGGGCAGCAGCCCACGAGCCAACCTGAGCCTCGGGACCACAGGTAAGACCAAATTTTCTGCTGCAAGAAAGCTGCCTGGTGAACTCAAGACACAGGCCCACAGGAACAGCTGAAGACCTGTAGAGAGGAAAAACTACACGCCCGAAAGCAGAACACTCTGTCCCCATAACTGACTGAAAGAGAGGAAAACAGGTCTACAGCACTCCTGACACACAGGCTTATAGGACAGTCTAGCCACTGTCAGAAATAGCAGAACAAAGTAACACTAGAGATAATCTGATGGCGAGAGGCAAGCGCAGGAACCCAAGCAACAGAAACCAAGACTACATGCCATCATCGGAGCCCAATTCTCCCACCAAAACAAACATGGAATATCCAAACACACTAGAAAAGCAAGATCTAGTTTCAAAATCATATTTGATCATGATGCTGGAGGACTTCAAGAAAGACATGAACACACTCAGGGAAACACAGGAAAACATTAATAAACAAGTAGAAGCCTACAGAGAGGAATGGCAAAAATCCCTGAAAGAATTCCAGGAAAACACAATCAAACAGTTGAAGGAATTAAAAATGGAAATAGAAGCAATCAAGAAAGAACACATGGAAACAACCCTGGATATAGAAAACCAAAAGAAGAGACAAGGAGCTGTAGATACAATCTTCACCAACAGAATACAAGAGATGGAAGAGAGAATCTCAGGAGCAGAAGATTCCAAAGAAATCATTGACTCAACTGTCAAAGATAATGTAAAGCGGAAAAAGCTACTGGTCCAAAACATACAGGAAATCCAGGACTCAATGAGAAGATCAAACCTAAGGATAATAGGTATAGAAGAGAGTGAAGACTCCCAGCTCAAAGGACCAGTAAATATCTTCAACAAAATCATAGAAGAAAACTTCCCTAACCTAAAAAAAGAGATACCCATAGACATACAAGAAGCCTACAGAACTCCAAATAGATTGGACCAGAAAAGAAACACCTCCCGTCACATAATTGTCAAAACACCAAACGCACAAAATAAAGAAAGAATATTAAAAGCAGTAAGGGAAAAAGGTCAAGTAACATATAAAGGGAGACCTATCAGAATCACACCAGACTTCTCGCCAGAAACTATGAAGGCCAGAAGATCCTGGACTGATGTTATACAGACCCTAAGAGAACACAAATGCCAGCCCAGGTTACTGTATCCAGCAAAACTCTCAATTAACATTGATGGAGAAACCAAGATATTCCATGACAAAACCAAATTTACACAATATCTTTCTACAAATCCAGCACTACAAAGGATAATAAATGATAAAGCCCAACATAAGGAGGCAAGCTATACCCTAGAAGAAGCAAGAAACTAATCGTCTTGGCAACAAAACAAAGAGAATGAAAGCACACAAACATAACCTCACATCCAAATATGAATATAACGGGAAGCAATAATCACTATTCTTTAATATCTCTCAATATCAATGGCCTCAACTCCCCAATAAAAAGACATAGATTAACAAACTGGATACGCAACGAGGACCCTGCATTCTGCTGCCTACAGGAAACACACCTCAGAGACAAAGACAGACACTACCTCAGAGTGAAAGGCTGGAAAACAACTTTCCAAGCAAATGGTCAGAAGAAGCAAGCTGGAGTAGCCATTCTAATATCAAATAAAATCAATTTCCAACTAAAAGTCATCAAAAAAGATAAGGAAGGACACTTCCTATTCATCAAAGGAAAAATCCACCAAGATGAACTCTCAATCCTAAATATCTATGCCCCAAATACAAGGGCACCTACATACGTAATAGAAACCTTACTAAAGCTCAAAACACACATTGCAGCTCACACAATAAGAGTGGGAGATTTCAACACCCCACTCTCATCAATGGACAGATCATGGAAACAGAAATTAAACAGTGATGTCGACAGACTAAGAGAAGTCATGAGCCAAATGGACTTAACGGATATTTATAGAACATTCTATCCTAAAGCAAAAGGATATACCTTCTTCTCAGCACCTCATGGTACTTTCTCAAAAATTGACCATATAATTGGTCAAAAAACGGGCCTCAATAGGTACAGAAAGATAGAAATAATCCCATGCGTGCTATCGGACCACCACGGCCTAAAACTGGTCTTCAATAACAATAAGGGAAGAATGCCCACATATACGTGGAAATTGAACAATGCTCTACTCAATGATAACCTGGTCAAGGAAGAAATAAAGAAAGAAATTAAAAACTTTTTAGAATTTAATGAAAATGAAGATACAACATACTCAAACTTATGGGACACAATGAAAGCTGTGCTAAGAGGAAAACTCATAGCGCTGAGTGCCTGCAGAAAGAAACAGGAAAGAGCATATGTCAGCAGCTTGACAGCACACCTAAAAGCTCTAGAACAAAAAGAAGCAAATATACCCAGGAGGAGTAGAAGCCAGGAAATAATCAAACTCAGAGCTGAAATCAACCAAGTAGAAACAAAAAGGACCATAGAAAGAATCAAAAGAACCAAAAGTTGGTTCTTTGAGAAAATCAACAAGATAGATAAACCCTTAGCCAGACTAACGAGAGGACACAGAGAGTGTGTCCAAATTAACAAAATCAGAAATGAAAAGGGAGACATAACTACAGATTCGGAGGAAATTCAAAAAATCATCAGATCTTACTATAAAAACCTATATTCAACAAAATTTGAAAATCTTCAGGAAATGGACAATTTCCTAGACAGATACGAGGTATCGAAGTTAAATCAGGAACAGATAAACCAGTTAAACAACCCCATAACTCCTAGGAAAATAGAAGCAGTCATTAAAGGTCTCCCAACCAAAAATAGCCCAGGTCCAGACGGGTTTAGTGCAGAATTCTATCAAACCTTCATAGAAGACCTCATACCAATATTATCCAAACTATTCCACAAAATTGAAACAGATGGAGCCCTACCGAATTCCTTCTACGAAGCCACAATTACTCTTATACCTAAACCACACTAAGACACAACAAAGAAAGAGAACTTCAGACCAATTTCCCTTATGAATATCGACGCAAAAATACTCAATAAAATTCTGGCAAACCGAATTCAAGAGCACATCAAAACAATCATCCACCATGATCAAGTAGGCTTCATCCCAGGCATGCAGGGATGGTTTAATATACGGAAAACCATCAACGTGATCCATTATATAAACAAACTGAAAGAACAGAACCACATGATCATTTCATAGATGCTGAGAAAGCATTTGACAAAATTCAACACCCCTTCATGATAAAAGTCCTGGAAAGAATAGGAATTCAAGGCCCATACCTAAACATAGTAAAAGCCATATACAGCAAACCAGTTGCTAACATTAAACTAAATGGAGAGAAACTTGAAGCAATCCCACTAAAATCAGGGACTAGACAAGGCTGCCCACTCTCTCCCTACTTATTCAATATAGTTCTTGAAGTTCTAGCCAGAGCAATCAGACAACAAAAGGAGATCAAAGGGATACAGATCGGAAAAGAAGAGGTCAAAATATCACTATTTGCAGATGACATGATAGTATATTTAAGTGATCCCAAAAGTTCCACCAGAGAACTACTAAAGCTGATAAACAACTTCAGCAAAGTGGCTGGGTATAAAATTAACTCAAATAAATCAGTTGCCTTCCTCTATACAAAAGAGAAACAAGCCGAGAAAGAAATTAGGGAAACGACACCCTTCATAATAGACCCAAATAATATAAAGTACCTCGGTGTGACTTTAACCAAGCAAGTAAAAGATCTGTACAATAAGAACTTCAAGACACTGAAGAAAGAAATTGAAGAAGACCTCAGAAGATGGAAAGATCTCCCATGCTCATGGATTGGCAGGATTAATATAGTAAAAATGGCCATTTTACCAAAAGCAATCTACAGATTCAATGCAATCCCCATCAAAATACCAATCCAATTCTTCAAAGAGTTAGACAGAACAATTTGCAAATTCATCTGGAATAACAAAAAACCCAGGATAGCTAAAGCTATCCTCAACAATAAAAGGACTTCAGGGGGAATCACTATCCCTGAACTCAAGCAGTATTACAGAGCAATAGTGATAAAAACTGCATGGTATTGGTACAGAGACAGACAGATAGACCAATGGAATAGAATTGAAGACCCAGAAATGAACCCACACACCTATGGTCACTTGATTTTTGACAAAGGAGCCAAAACCATCCAATGGAAAAAAGATAGCATTTTCAGCAAATGGTGCTGGTTCAACTGGAGGGCAACATGTAGAAGAATGCAGATCGATCCATGCTTATCACCCTGTACAAAGCTTAAGTCCAAGTGGATCAAGGACCTCCACATCAAACCAGACACACTCAAACTAATAGAAGAAAAACTAGGGAAGCATCTGGAACACATGGGCACTGGAAATAATTTCCTGAACAAAACACCAATGGTTTATGCTCTAAGATCAAGAATCGACAAATGGGATCTCATAAAACTGCAAAGCTTCTGTAAGGCAAAGGACACTGTGGTTAGGACAAAACGGCAACCAACCGATTGGGAAAAGATCTTTACCAATCCTACAACAGATAGAGGCCTTATATCCAAAATATACAAAGAACTCAAGAAGTTAGACCGCAGGGAAACAAATAACCCTATTAAAAAATGGGGTTCAGAGCTAAACAAAGAATTCACAGCTGAGGAATGCCGAATGGCTGAGAAACACCTAAAGAAATGTTCAACATCTTTAGTCATAAGGGAAATGCAAATCAAAACAACCCTGAGATTTCACCTCACACCAGTGAGAATGGCTAAGATCAAAAACTCAGGTGACAGCAGATGCTGGCGAGGATGTGGAGAAAGAGGAACACTCCTCCATTGTTGGTGGGATTGCAGACTGGTAAAACCATTCTGGAAATCAGTCTGGAGGTTCCTCAGAAAATTGGACATTGAACTGCCTGAGGATCCAGCTATACCTCTCTTGGGCATATACCCAAAAGATGCCTCAACATATAAAAGAGACACGTGCTCCACTATGTTCATCGCAGCCTTATTTATAATAGCCAGAAAATGGAAAGAACCCAGATGCCCTTCAACAGAGGAATGGATACAGAAAATGTGGTACATCTACACAATGGAATATTACTCAGCTATCAAAAACAACGAGTTTATGAAATTCGTAGGCAAATGGTTGGAACTGGAAAATATCATCCTGAGTGAGCTAACCCAGTCACAGAAAGACATACATGGTGTGCACTCATTGATAAGTGGCTATTAGCCCAAATGCTTGAATTACCCTAGATCCCTAGAACAAACCAAACTCAAGACGGATGATCAAAATGTGAATGCTTCACTCCTTCTTTAAATGAGGAAAAAGAATACCCTTGGCAGGGAATAGAGAGGCAAAGATTAAAACAGAGACTGAAGGAACACCCATTCAGAGCCTGCCCCACATGTGGCCCATACATATACAGCCACCCAATTAGACAAGATGGATGAAGCAAAGAAGTGCAGACCGACAGGAGCCGGATGTAGATCGCTCCTGAGAGACACAGCCAGAATACAGCAAATACAGAGGCGAATGCCAGTAGCAAACCACTGAACTGAGAATAGGTCCCCTATTGAAGGAATCAGAGAAAGAACTGGAAGAGCTTGAAGGGGCTCGAGACCCCAAAAGTACAACAATGCCAAGCAACCAGAGCTTCCAGGGACTAAGCCACTACCTAAAGACTATACATGGACTGACTCTGGACTCTGACCCCATAGGTAGCAATGAATATCCTAGTAAGAGCACCAGTGGAAGGGGAAGCCCTGGGTCCTGCTAAGACTGAACCCCCAGTGAACTAGTCTATGGGGGGAGTGCGGCAATGGGGGGAGGGTTGGGAGGGGAACACCCATAAGGAAGGGGAGGGGGGAGGGGATGTTTGCCCGGAAACCGGGAAAGGGAATAACACTCGAAATGTATATAAGAAATACTCAAGTTAATAAAAAAAAAAAAAGAGACAGAAGGATGGGGGCAGCCCACAGAAGTGTGCACATGCACACACACAGAGAAAAAAAAAACTGAGGAAGATCATCCTATGTCTGAAGTTGAGACAGTCACACATGTAGTGGAACTTATATGTGACTTATGCAGATCAAATAAATGTTGTTCCTCTCTTTCAGAACATTCTAGGACTTCACCATTTCCAACTGAAAAATAAAACCAAGTAAATGGAAATCAGGAAGGAGAATTAAGAAGACAGTGCTCTTTTCGGGTCCCCCTTTCTCTGCCTATTCACTGTATTTATAGAATATAATTGTAGCCATTGTATTCATAGAATAATTAAAGCAAGGAAGTTGTCATCAGATCTCTTAGATGCCTTTTACCATTCCTTAAGCGTAAGACCATGTTGATTATGACCACGTTACCTGTGAGGCAAGAAAGCTTAAGTTTATACATATTTTTAGAAAGAGTGAGTATGGGTTATTTTCCTAAATAATTGCTATTTTTCCACTTAATACTTAAGAGTGCTTTTAGTGTGTATGTAACATTTTTTTGTGTATCTACACTAAAGCAAGTAGTACGTACAGAGTGTGCCTTCTGTGCAGAGCTGTGATCCTCCTTTATGACCACAATCATGATGAAACAAAGACTAAACTTCTTCAAGGTCCGCGTTCCTTAAGTGTGGGTGTGAGTACAAGCCAATGAAACCTACTCATTGAAAACTTTCCAGAATGCCGCTACACTGCTGATCTGGGGGCTGTACATGAAAAAATCATTCTGTTGAACAACCAAAATATATGTCATAAACAAACAATCATTTACAAATAAACATTTAGGGGTTGGGTTGTAGGATACTTGATAGAATGTTTGCCTAGCTATATCATGTCCCGAATTTGACAGGATTGACACCATATAAAGCAGGTGTAATGGTACACACTTATAGAGTAGCATTCAGGAGATATATGTAGGTGACTTGTGTTACCATCAGTTTTAGGCCAGAATGAAATGCATTAAACACCCTTTAAAGAGGAGAATAAAAGAGTGATATAAATTGGAGAAGTGTTACTGTTTAATCATTTTCAAATACCTGATTTGTTTCTCACAAAAAGTACATAGCTATTCAGAATATGAAAATTTTTCAAGAGTTCAATTTTATACCAGAAATTATTATACCTGACAGTAAGTTCATGCTGATTAACTGATTAAGGCAAGACATATACAGCCACATGGAATCAGAAGATGAGGTTGTTTGTTTTGTTTCATTAGCAGAACTAAGATGAATAAAACTCAGAAAAGATAAAGTGGGTGAGAGAAGTGAGAGGTAGAATTGGGTAGAGTCAAAAGTGATTATGCATGAGATATATGAGGAAGTATTGGATGAAGAAGTATCATGCAACAGAAGGGCATCTCTCTCCAAATTAAAAGAAAAAAACATGTCTAGACTCTAAACAATCAACTCTGTGCAGAAAAAAAATTCAAGAAAATTTATGCACTACGCTCTTTCTTTCAGACCTATAATTTTAACATGTGAGAATTAATGTAATCATCTGTTTTTAAAAGCAAAGAAGTACAGAGACTACAGAATTTAAAGTCATAAGATCATCTGCAAGACCCTGAGCAATCACATTGGAGAGTAAATAAGTATTTAAAACTGGTTCTCAAAGAACATAGGTAAGGACAACTTATTACCCAGTAATCTGGAACCTGAGAAATGAAGATCTAAACATAAGTGGGCTAAGCAGATAAAATGTGGGAACCATTACTTCTCAGGACAGATCATCCATTGGACAAAGTAGTAACTTATGCCTACACTAAAAAGTCACAATGATGAAATATTTATGTGATGGTTGAAAACTCAAGAGATTTTTTAATATACAAAAATCCCCTAAAAGATACAAAATAAAATGGGGGTAACTTTATGTTTATAAACTCAAAATAGTATGGTATTTATGATGTCACATGACTTCTGAAGAGGTTGAATGTTAGAATTCTCACATATTGTCCCAGAGAACTGGTCTTCCAGGAGTACTGACACACCTAAGATCACAGACTCACAGTAGTTGCAATTTAGAGTCAGATACAGTAAGACCAGCTAACACCAAAGATAACCAGATGGCCAGAAGCAAGCATAAGAACATAAGCAACAGAAACCAAGGCTACTTGGCATTATCACAAGCCAGTTCTCCCATGACAGCAAGCCCTGGATACTCAAACAAACCAGAAAAGCAAGATTCTGCTTTAAAAATCACATCTCATGATGATGAGAGAGGACTTTAAGTAGGATATAAATAACTTCGTTGAAAAAATACAGAAGAACAAAGGTAAACAGATAGAAGCCTTTAAAGAGGAAACACAAAAATCCCTTAAAGAAATACAGGAAAGGGCTAGAGAGATGGCTCAGTGGTTAAGAACACTGACTACTCTTCGGGAAGTCCTGAGTTCAAATCCCAGCAACCACATGGTGGCTCACAACCATCTGTAATGGGATCCGATGCCCTCTCCTGATGTGTCTGAAGACACCTACAGTGTGCTCATATACACTAAATAAATAAATCAAAAAGAAAGAAAAATAAATGAAAGAAAGAAAGAAAGAAAGAAGGAAGGAAGGAAAGAAAAACAGGAAAACAGGAAAATAGAACCAAACAGGTGAAAGAATCAAACAAAACCATCCAGGATCTAAAAATGGAAATAGAAGCAATAAAAAAAATCACAACCCTGGAGATAGAAAACCTAGGAAAGAGATCAGGAGTCATAGATGCAAGCACCACCAACAGAGTATGAGAGTGAATCTCAGATACCATTGACAAATGGGACCTCATAAAATTGAAAAGCTTCTTTAAGGCAAAGGACACTGTCAAAAGGGCAAATCAGCAACCCACAGTTTGGGAAAAGAATTTTACCAATCCAACATCTAATAGAGGGCCTTGTATCCAATAAATACAAAGAGCACAAGTTAGACTTCATATAACTAAATAACCCTATTAAGAAATGGACTACAGAGCTAACTGAGGAATCTTGAATAGCTGAGAAGCACTTAAAGAGATGTTCAACATCCTTAGTCATCAGGGAAATGCAAATTAAATAACCTTGAGATTCCATTTCACACCAATCAGAATGGCTAAGATAAAAGACTCAGGTAACAGCAGATGCTAATAAGGATGTGGAGAAAGAGAAACATTCCTCCATTTTTTGGTGGGATTGCAAGCTGGGAAATCAATCTGGAGATTCCTCAGAAAATTGGAAATAGTTCTGTCTGAAGACCCAGCTATACTACTTTTGACCATATATCTAAAAGTTGCTCCAACATATAACAAGGACACAAGCTACACTATGTTTATAGCTCCCTTTTTTATAATTGTCAGAAACAACACACATGTCCCTCAACAGACGAATGGATACTGAAAATACATTTGCACAATGGAGTACTTCTCAGCTATTAAAAACAATGACTCCACGAAATTCTCAGGCAAATGGATGGAATTAATCCTGAGTGAGGTAACCCAAGAAACGAAAGAACACCCATGATATGTACTCATTGAGAAGTGGGTATAAACCCAAAAGCTCAGAAAACCCATGATAAATTCCACAAACCATATGGAGCTTTAGAGGAAGGAAGACCAAAGTGTGGATACTTCAATCCTACATAAAAGGGAGAACAAAATAATCAGTAGGTAGAAGGCGTGAGGGACCTGGAAAGGAGAGAGAAAGGGTAGGGAAAAAAGGCAGGGCAGGATCAAGTATTGGAAAGGACAGGAGAGCAGTACAGTGGGTAAGGAAATTGAATAGAAATATGTGTCAGTTGGGATGAGGAACTGGGGTTAGTCACTAGAAAGCCTCAGATGCCACTGAAGCAAGAAGCTCCCAGGACCCAACAAGAATGATTTACCTGAAACAGGGAAGTTCAAACTTGTAGAGACCACCTCCAGTAGATAGGCACACCCCCAGATGAGGGATAGGACCAACCACATATCTCAAAAATTTTAACCCAGGAATACTCCTGACCAAAGGAAAGACGGGGACAAAAAGTGAAACAGACTGAAGGAAAGGTCATCCAGAGACCAGAGACCCCTCCATCTAGGAATCCATCCCATCTGCAGAACCCAGACCCCCATGCAATTGCTGATGCCAAGAAGTGCTTGCTGACAGGAGCCTGGTTTAGCTGTTCTCTGAGAGTTTCTGCCAGGATCTGACCAATACAGATGTAGCTATTCATAGCCAACAATCAGACTGAGTCCAGGGACCACAATGAAAGAGATAGAGGAAGGACTGAAGAAGTTGAAGGGGATTGGAACCCCATAGAAAGAACAATATCAGCGAACTAGACTACCCAGGGCTCCCAGAGAATAAACTGCCAGCCAAACAGTATATATGGTGGGATCCATGGCTCCAGATACATATGTAGCAAAGGATGGCATTACCTGACACTCAAAAGGAGTGGAAGCGGATCCCGGCCTGCAGCAGCTCTCTGCTCCCAGACCCCGTGGGAGAGAGACCTCACCGCCTGGTCAGGTGGGCACTCCTGAGGATGCAGAGCAGAAGAGACCACCAACACTGCCCACCCCTGCCCACATCCCTGGCCCAAGAGGAAACTGTATGAGGCCTCTGGGTTCCCGTGGGGGAGGACCCAGGAGCGGCAGGACCCCTGCACCTGAGACACCACCAGAACCTGAAGGAACAGACCGGATAAACAGTTCTCTGCACCCAAATCCCATGGGAGGGAGAGCTAAACCTTCAGAGAGGCAGACACGCCTGGGAAACCAGAAGAGACTGCAGTCTGCACACATCTCAGACACCAGAGGAAAACACCAAACACCATCATGAACCCTGGTGCACTGAAGTTCCCAGAAATGGCAGCACAGATCTTCCTGGTTGCTGCCACCACAGAGAGCTTGAGGGCAGCACCCCGCAAGCGAACTTGAGCCTCGGGACCACAGGTAAGACCAAATTTTCTGCTGCAAGTGACCTGCCTAGTGAACTAAAGACACAGGCCCACAGGAACAGCTGAAGACCTGTAGAAAGGAAAAACTACACGCCCGAAAGCAGAACACTCTGTCCCCATAACTGGCTGAAAGAAAACAGGAAAACAAATCTACAGCACTCCTGACACACAGGCTTATAGGACAGTCGAGCCACTGTCAGAAATAGCAGAACAAAGTAACACCAGAGATAATCTGATAGTGAGAGGCAAGCGCAGGAACCCAAGCAACAGAAACCAAGACTACATGGCACCATCGGAGCCCAATTCTCCCATCAAAGCAAACATGGAATATCTAAACACACCAGAATAGCAAGATCTAGTTTCAAAATCATATTTGATCATGATGCTGGAGGACTTCAAGAAAGACGTGAAGAACTCCCTTAGAGAACAAATAGAAGCCTACAGAGAGGAATTGCAAAAATCCCTGAAAGAATTCCAGGAAATCATAAATAAACAAGTAGAAGCCCATAGAGAGGAGTCACAAAAATCCCTGAAAGAATTCCAGGAAATCATAAATAAACAAGTAGAAGCCCATAGAGAGGAGTCACAAAAATCCCTGAAAGAATTCCAGGAAAACACAATCAAACAGTTGAAGGAATTAAAAATGGAAATAGAAGCAATCAAGAAAGAACACTTGGAAAAAACCCTGAATATAGAAAACCAAAAGAAGAGACAAGGAGCTGTAGATATGAGCTTCACCAACAGAATACAAGAGATGGAACAGAGAATCTCAGGAGCAGAAGATTCCATAGAAATCATTGACTCAACTGTCAAAGATAATGTAAAGTGGAAAAAGCTACTGGTCCAAAAAATACAGGAAATCCAGGACTCAATGAGAAGATCAAACCTAAGGATAATAGGTATAGAAGAGAGTGAAGACTCCCAGCTCAAAACACCAGTAAATATCTTCAACAAAATCATAGAAGAAAACTTCCTTAACCTAAAAAAAGAGATACCCATAGGCATACAAGAAGCCTACAGAACTCCAAATAGTTTGGACCAGAAAAGAAATACCTCCCGTCACATAATAGTCAAAACACCAAACGCACGAAATAAAGACAGAATAATAAAAGCAGTAAGGGAAAAAGGTCAAGTAACATATAAAGGCAGACCTATCAAAATCACACCAGACTTTTCGCCAGAAACTATGAAGGACAGAAGATCCTGGACTGATGTCATATAGACCCTGAGAGAACACAATGCCAGCCCAGGTTACTGTATCGTGTAAAACTCTCAATTAACATAGATGGAGAAACCAAGATATTCCATGACAAAACCAAATTTACACAATATCTTTCTACAAATCCAGCACTACAAAGGATAATAAATGATAAAGCCCAACATAAGGAGGCAAGCTATACCCTAGAAGAAGCAAGAAACTAATCGTCTTGGCAACAAAAGAAAGAGAAAAAAAGCACACAAACATAACCTCACATTCAAATATGAATATGACAGGAAGCAATAATCACTATTCCTTAATATCTCTCAACATCAATGGCCTCAACTCCCCAGTAGAAAGACATAGATTAACAAACTGGATACAAAACGAGGACCCTGCATTCTGCTGCCTACAGGAAACACACGTCAGAGACAAAGACAGACACTACCTCAGAGTGAAAGGCTGGAAAACAACTTTCCAAGCAAATGGTCGGAAGAAGCAAGCTGGAGTAGCCATTCTAATATCAAATAAAATCAGTTTTCAACTAAAAGTCATCAAAAAAGATATTCATCAAAGGAAAAATCCACCAAGATGAACTCTCAATCCTAAATATCTATGCTCAAAATACAAGGGCACCTACGTACGTAAAAGAAACCTTACTACAGCACAAACACACATTGTACCTCACACAATAATAGTAGGAGATTTCAACACCCCACTCTCATCAATGGACAGATCATGGAAACAGAAATTAAACAGAGACGTAGACAGACTAAGAGAAGTCATGAGCCAAATGGACTTAACAGATATTTATAGAACATTCTATCCTAAAGCAAAAGGATATACCTTCTTCTCAGCTCCTCATGGTACTTTCTCCAAAATTGACCATATAACTGGTCAAAAAACGGTCCTCAATAGGTACAGAAAGATACAAATAATCCCATGCGTGCTATCAGACCACCACGGCCTAAAACTGGTCTTCAATAACAATAAGGGAAGAATGCCCACATATACGTGGAAATTGAACAATGCTCTACTCAATGATAACCTGGTCAAGGAAGAAATAAAGAAAGAAATTAAACACTTTAGAATTTAATGAAAATGAAGGTACAACATACCTAAACTTATGGGACACAATGAAAGCTGTGCTCAGAGGAAAACTCATAGCGCTGAGTGCCTACAGAAAGAAACAAGAAAGAGCATATGTCAGCACCTTGACCGCACACCTAAAAGCTCTAGAAGAAAAAGAAGCAAATACACCCAGGAGGAGTAGAAGCCAGGAAATAATCAAACTCAGAGCTGAAATCAACCAAGTAGACACAAAAAGGACCGAAGAAAGAATCAACAGAACCAAAAGTTGGTTCCTTGAGAAAATCAATAAGATAGATAAACCCTTAGCCAGACTAACGAGAGGACACAGAGAGTGTGTACAAATTAACAAAATCAGAAATGAAAAGGGAGACATAACTACAGATTCAGAGGAAATTCAAAAAATCATCAGATCTTACTATAAAAGCCTATATTCAACAAAACTTGAAAATCTACAGGAAATGGACAATTTCCTAGACAGATACCAGGTACCGAAGTTAAATCAGGAACAGATAAACCAGTTAAACAACCGCATAACTCCTAAGGAAATAGAAGCAGTCATTAAACGTCTCCCAACCAAAAAGAGCCCAGGTCCAGACTGGTTTAGTGCAGAATTCTATCAGACCTTCATAGAAGACCTCATACCAATATTATCCAAACCATTCCACAAAATTGAAACAGATGGAGCACTACCGAATTCCTTCTATGAAGCCACAATTACTCTTATACCTAAACCACACAAAGACCCAACAAAGAAACAGAACTTCAGACCAATTTCCCTTATGAATACCGACGCAAAAATACTCAATAAAATTCTGGCACACCGAATCCAAGAGCACATCAAAACAATCATCCACCATGATCAGTAGGCTTCATCCCAGGCATGCAGGGATGGTTTAATATACGGAAAACCAACAACGTGATCCATTATATAAACAAACCGAGAGAACAAAATCACATGATCATTCCATTAGATGCTGAGAAAGCATTTGACAAAATTCAACACCCCTTCATGATAAAAGTACTGGAAAGAATAGGAATTCAAGCCCCATACCTAAACATAGTAAAAGACATATACAGCAAACCAGTTGCTAACATTAAACTAAATGGAGAGAAACTTGAAGCAATTCCACTAAAATCAGGGACTAGACAAGGCTGCCCACTCTCTCCCTACTTATTCACTTTAGTTCTTGAAGTTCTAGCCAGAGCAATCAGACAACAAATGGAGGTCAAGGGTATACAAATCGGAAAAGAAGAAGTCAAAATATCACTATTTGCAGATGATATGATAGTATGTTTAAGTGATCCCAAAAGTTCCACCAGAGAACTACTAAAGCTGATAAACAACTTCAGCAAAGTGGCTGGGTATAAAATTAACTCAAATCAATCAGTAGCCTTCCTCTATACAAAAGAGAAACAAGCCGAGAAAGAAATTAAGGAAACGACACCCTTCATAATAGACCCAAATAATATAAAGTACCTCGGTGTGACTTTAACCAAGCAAGTAAAAGATTTGTACAATAAGAACTTCAAGACACTGAAGAAAGAAATTGAAGAAGACCTCAGAAGATGGAAAGATCTCCCATGCTCATGGATTGGCAGGATTAATATAGTAAAAATGGCCATTTTACCAAAAGCAATCTACAGATTCAATGCAATCCCCATCAAAATACCAATCCAATTCTTCAAAGAGTTAGACAGAACAATTTGCAAATTCATCTGGAATAACAAAAAACCCAGGATAGCTAAAGCTATCCTCAACAATAAAAGGACTTCAGGGGGAATCACTATCCCTGAACTCAAGCAGTATTACAGAGCAATAGTGATAAAAACTGCATGGTATTGGTACAGAGACAGACAGATAGACCAATGGAATAGAATTGAAGACCCAGAAATGAACCCACACACCTATGGTCACTTGATTTTTGACAAAGGAGCCAAAACCATCCAATGGAAAAAAGATAGCATTTTCAGCAAATGGTGCTGGTTCAACTGGAGGTCAATATATAGAAGAATGCAGATCGATCCATGCTTATCACCCTGCACAAAGCTTAAGTCCAAGTGGATCAAGGACCTCCACATCAAACCAGACACACTCAAACTAATAGAAGAAAAACTAGGGAACCATCTGGAACACATGGGCACTGGAAAAAATTTCCTGAACAAAACACCAATGGCTTATGCTCTAAGATCAAGAATCGACAAATGGGATCTCATAAAACTGCAAAGCTTCTGTAAGGCACAGGACACTGTGGTTAGGACAAAACAGCAACCAACAGATTGGGAAAAGATCTTTACCAATCCTACAACAGATAGAGGCCTTATATCCAAAATATACAAAGAACTCAAGAAGTTAGCCCGCATGGAAACAAATAACCCTATTAAAAAATGGGGTTCAGAGCTAAACAAAGAATTCACAGATGAGGAATGCCGAATGGCTGAGAAACACCTAAAGAAATGTTCAACATCTTTAGTCATAAGGGAAATGCAAATCAAAACAACCCTGAGATTTCACCTCACACCAGTGAGAATGGCTAAGATCAAAAACTCAGGTGACAGCAGATGCTGGCAAGGATGTGGAGAAAGAGGAACACTCCTCCATTGTTGGTGGGATTGCAGACTGGTACAACCATTCTGGAAATCAATCTGGAGGTTCCTCAGAAAATTGGACATTGAACTGCCTGAGGATCCAGTTATACCTCTCTTGGGCATATACCCAAAAGATGCCCCAACATATAAATAAGACACATGCTCCACTATGTTCATAGAAGCCTTATTTATAATAGCCAAAAGCTGGAAAGAACCCAGATGCCCTTCAACAGAGGAATGGATACAGAAAATATGGTTCATCTACACAATGGAATATTGCTCAGCTATCAAAAACAATGACTTTATGAAATTCGTAGGCAAATGGTTGGAACTGGAAAATATCATCCTGAGTGAGCTAACCCAATCACATAAAGACATACATGGTATGCACTCATTGATAAGTGGCTATTAGCCCAAATGCTTGAATTACCCTAGATGCCTAGAACAAATGAAACTCAAGACGGATGATCAAAATGTCAATGTTTCACGCCTTCTTTAAAAGGGGAACAAGAATACCCTTGGCAGGGAAGAGAGAGGCAAAGATTAAAATAGAGACTGAAGTAACACCCATTCAGAGTCTGCCCCACATGTGGCCCATATATATACAGCCACCCAATTAGACAAGATGGATGAAGCAAAGAAGTGCAGACCGACAGGAGCTGGATGTAGATCGCTCCTGAGAGACACAGCCAGAATACAGCAAATACAGAGGCGAATGCCAGCAGCAAACCACTGAACTGAGAATAGAACCCCCGTTGAAGGAATCAGAGAAAGGACTGGAAGAGTTTGAAGGGTCTCGAGACCCCATATGTACAACAATGCCAAGCAACCAGAGCTTCCAGGGACTAAGCCACTACCTAAAGACTATACATGGACTGACCCTGGACTCTGACCTCATAGGTAGCAATCAATATCCTAGTAAGAGCACCAGTGGAAGGGGAAGCCCTGGGTCCTGCTAACACTGAACCCCCAGTGAACTAGACTGTTGGGGGGAGGGTGGTAATGGGGGGAGGGTTGGGAGGGGAACACCCATAAGGAAGAGGAGTGGGGAGGGGATGTTTGCCAGGAAACCGGGAAAGGTAATAACACTCGAAATGTATATAAGAAATACTCAAGTTAATAAAAAACAAAAGTAGTGGAAGCCCTTAGTCCTGTGGAGGACAGATGCCCAAGCTCAGGGAGACACTAGAGTGGTGAGGTAGAATTGAGTGAATAGATGGAGGAGCACCCTCATAAAGGTAAAGTGTGGTAGGGAATGGAATAGGGTGTTTTTGAAGGGGTTACTGGGAAGGGGTATATCATTCGAAATGTAAATTAATAATGATTAATAAAAGAAAAGAAAGATGTAAATAAAGAAAATTATATACTACCTCATTTGGAAAGTCTTAGTGGGGTGTGGGTCTTGTATAGAGAAACCAGGTCATGATAACATTTCATTTGCATGTTCTTCTGCACTTATCCTTGTACAGTAATTCTGGCAAGAGACTTGGATCCACTATGTTTTTAAAGTCAAACAAGGTTAGCATCCACCCATGTTCATACATAAGCTGCCATGGAAGCTCTAAAAGTAGCAGAGTCTTTCCACGGTGCATTTATACATCGGGTAAATGAATAGATTAATAAAAGGAGGATCAAATACCAAATAAAATAGAGTCTAATGAATTGTCTTACTTATGAATTTGTATTCCTGTACAAAACATCATGATCAAGAAGCAAGATGTAGAGAAAAGCATTTATTTAGTGTGTACACTTTCACATTGCTATTCACCACCAAAGAAGGTCAGGACTTGAACTCAAGCAGGTCAGGAAGCAGGAGCCGATGCACAGGCCATGGGGGGGGGGGGTGTTACTTACTGGCTTGCTTCAACTGGCTTGCTCAGCTTGCTTTCTTATAAAACTGAGGACTACCAGCCCAGAGATGGTACTACCCACAATGGGCCCTCCCACTCTTGATCACTAATTGAGAAAATGCCTTACAGCTGAAACTCATGAAGGTGTTTCATCAAGGGAGACTCCTTTCTCTGTGATAACTCCAGCTTGTGTCAAGTTGACACACAAAACCAGCCAGTACACCCTTCTTCATGGTGTCCTTTGATTTCTCTGCAGCTTTCTGTATTATGAAATTTAGTATATGTATGTATGGTTTCATGAGCACTCCCTCAAAAATAGATCCTGTTACTTTGAGTCAAACTTCTTGAAGAGTAATAGTCTTGAAACTTAACTTGAATAGTATGCTTTTCAAATTATCTTTCTTTCTTTCTTCCTTTCTTTCTTTCTTTCTTTCTTCCTTCCTTCCTTCCTTCCTTCCTTCCTTTTTTCCTTTTCTTCCTTCCTTCCTTCCTTCCTTCCTTCCTGTCTGTCTGTCTTACTCCTTTTTTACAGTCCAGACTTTATCCTCTTCATGGTCCACCATGTGACTGCTCCACATCCCTCACCTAGTTGCCTCCAAGAGGATGCCAACACTGCCTTATCCACACCACAAGACCTCCCCATTCTCTGGGGGCCTTCCTATGGGATCGCCCTTCTCCATAGTTTCTTCCTTATTTTTCCTAATTCAACCACAGGGATCACTAACTTCTGTCCACTGGTCAGGGTAAATATCTGCATCTGACTCTTTCAGCTGTTTGTTGAAGAGTCATGATAGGCCCCTGTTTCTAAGCACATCATATTCTCAGTAATAGTGTCAGGCCTTGGGACTTTCCCCTGAGCTGGATCCCAATTTGGGCCTGTCATTGGACTTATTTTTCTCAAGCTCTTCTCCATTTTTGTTCCTGCAACTCTTTCAAACAGGAACAGTTCTGGGTCAGAGTTTTTGACTATGGGATGGCAACCCCATTCCTCCACTTGATGCCTTTTCTACTCTACACCTCTCTACACTTTCTTCTCCCCCCTGTAGGGCATTTCATCTAAGATACCTCCCTTTAAGTCCTGACAGTCTCTTACCTCCCAGGTCTCTAGTACACTCTAGAGGGGTCCCTAGCTTCCTAACTTCTGAGGTTGCCTGTTTCATTTCTTTCTGCTGGCCCTCAGGGCTTCACTTCCAGCCTCCCAATACCTGATCATGTTCCCCTCTTCCCCTCCCTGGTGCCTATTCAACCCAGGTCCTTCCCTTCTCTCTCCTCCTGCAACAGATTTCTTCTCCTTCACTTGGGCCCTTGCATTTGTTAGCTTTTTTGAGTTTTGTGTATTGTATCCTGGGAATTCTGTATATTTCTTGACAAATACCCACTTACTAGTCAGTACATACCATGAAAATCCTTTTGGATCTGAGTTACCTCACTCAAGATATTTTCTGGTTCCACCCATTTGCCTGCAAAACTCATAATAGCTGAGTAGTATTTCATTGTGTAAATGATTCACATTTTCTGTATTCATTCCTTTGTTGTGGGACATATGGGATGTTTCCAGCTTCTGCATATCACAAATATGGCTGCTATGAACTTAGTAGAACATGTATGCCTGTGGCATGATGGAGCATCTTTTGGGTATAGCTCTGTCTTCAGGTAGATCTGTTTCCAATTTTCTGGGGAATCTTCAGTTTGATTTCCAAAGTGGTTTTACCAGTTTGCATTCCCACCAGCAATGGAGCAGTGTTCCTCTTTCTCCACATCCTCAGCAACATGTGGTGTCACCTGAGGTTTTGATCTTAGTCATTCTGATAAGTGTAAGGAGGAATTTCAGGGTTGTTTTGATTTTTTTGACTTGCATTTTCCTGAGGACAAAGCACTTTGAAAACTTCTTTAAGTGCTTCTCAGCCATTTAAGATTCAGCTACTGTGAATTCTCTATTTAGTTCTATACCCCATTTTTTGATTGGGTTGTTTGGTTTCTTGGTGGTTAGCTTCTTGAGTTCTTTATGTATTTTGGATATTAGGCCTCAGATAAGATGTGGGGTTAGTGAAGACTTTTTCCTAATCTGTACATTACCCATTTTTCCTATTTGTACTTTACCTTACAGAAGTTTTCCAGTTTCATGAGGTCCTATTTATCAAGTGGATCAAGGACCTCAACATAAAACCAGATACACTGAATCTAATCAAAAAGGAAGTGGAAGAGAGCCTTGAACTCATTGGCACATGGGGAAATTTCCTAAACATAACTCCAATGCCTTAGGCTCTAAGATCAAGAATTGATAAATGGGACCTCATTAAAGGTTTTAAAATTCTAATATTATTTCCCATATGTGACAGCAAGTCTTTTGACATATGTGCAATATATTGTTATCTATGATAATAAATGCTACTGTTTTTATGTTTATAGATGAAAAATACTATTCAATGACAAATTCAAATTTCCATGCTAATAAGTGGCAGCATAGGTTCTTGATAGACTCAAATTACCACAGCTAACAAGTGGTTCTCAAATACAAGTTTTATCAAGATTGATGCCACAATGAGATGGCCGAATCCACCAAATTCATCCAAGAACTCAAACACTCATTTTTCAGGCCGCCAAACATCTTGGTGGCTGAAAGTGCTCTGCTGTGTCAACAAGTTGGCTTTGAGAAATGCCCCATCCCTCTAAGCATACCCGTGCCTATGCTCCTACCTTCTCTTGCAGTGGTTCTCACCCTTCCCAATGCTACAACCCACATTTTGGTGATTCCCAACAATGAAATTATTTTCATACCCCCAACTGTAAAATTATTTTCACTTCAACTTTATAAGTGTAATTTTACTAGTTATGAGTTGTGATGTAAATATCTGAAATGTAGATGGTCATAGGTAACCCTACTGAAAGTCATTTTACCCCAAGAGGAAAAATTTTACCCCAAAGGGTTCACGATGCACAGGTTGGGAACCATCGCTCTAGAGGAATCTGAATTCATCTCTGATGATTACTGATGAAAGAATATGAGAAGTATCTGTTTATTGTAATTATTCAGACTCTAAAATCCAATTCAACTGTAGAATACCCTAGAATGTTACCCTGTGCCTTTGCTGAACATATTATGTCAAAAGGATATATGAACTTTACATTTAGCAAGAATTGAAATTGAATGTACATTTGTGCATGCATGTACATACGTATGTGGAGGCATATATCCTACTGAATTTATAGTAATTTATAGTATAGTAATTTATAGTATAGTAATTTATAGTAATAGTCTAAGATACTATCACAAAAACTTTTATGCATCCCTTCAGTAAATCATTGATCATAATGTTAAGCATTCATTAAACTGTATATGAATTCTACATGTATACTTTATAAGCTACATTAATATAAGCTACATAAATACATTAATGTAAAATTCACAAAATGAACATTAAAAATTAAGATGCATAGAAGTATAAGAAATATAATTTTTGTTCACTACAGTTGAGTGCTTGATGAATTCAACTAAATCAAAAATTTTCTTACCTTTATATTCTTTTCTCTTTTTTTCTTTGATTTTTTTTTATTTATATTTCAAATGTTATCCACTTTATTGGTTTCCCTTCCATAATCACCCTACCCTATTACCCCTTCTCCTTTTTCTATGTGGGTGTTCCCCCACACATCCACCCACCCATTTCCACCTCCCCTCCCTGACATTCCGCTACCCTGGGGGCTGTCCTATATTGGCAGCACCAAGGGTTTCTCCTCCCATTGCTGCCCAACAAGGCCATCCTCTGCTACATATGCAGCTGGAGACATGGTCTGACTATGTGTACTCTTTGAATGGTGGCTTAGTCCCTGAGAGCTCTGATTGGGTGATATTCCTGTTCTTATGGAGTTGCAAACCCTTTCAGCTCCTTAATCCCTTCTCTAACTCCATCAATGGGGACCCCATTCACTGTTCAATGGTTGGCTGCTAGCATTCGTTTCTGTATTTGTCACACTCACAAGACAACTATATCAGGCTCTAGTCAGCTTGTACTAGGCATCAGCAAAGTGTCTGGGATTGGTGGCTATATATGCTCTGAATCCCCAGGTGGGGCAGTCTCTGGATGGCCTTTCCTTCAGTCTCTGCTCAAAATTTGGTCTCCATATTTCCTCCTGTGAATATTTTTGTGCCCCTTTCTAAGAAGGACTGAAGCATCTGCACTTTCATCATCCTTCTTGAGATTCATGTGGTATGTGGATTGTATATTGGTAATCCAAGCTTTTGAGCAAATATTCACTCATCAGTGAGTGCATACCATGTTTGTTTGTTTTTGTTTTGTTTTGTTTGTAATTGGGTTACCTCACTCAGGATAATATTTTCTAGTTCCATCCATTTGCCTAGGAATTTTATGAAATAATTGTTTTTAATAGCTGAGTATTATTCCATTCTGTAAGTGTACCACATTTTCTCTATCCATCCCTCTTTTGAGGGACATCTGCCTTTTTTCCAGTTTTTGGTTACTATGTATAAGGCTGCTATGGATGGAGCATGTGTCTTTGTTATATGTTGGAACATCATTTGGATATATGCCTAGGAGTGGTATAGCTGGGTCCTCAGGCAGAACTATTTCCAATTTTCTGAGGAACCTCCAGACTAATTTCTAGAATGGTTGTAGCAGCTTGCAAGCCCACAAACAATGGAGGAGTATCCCTCTTTCTCCATATCCTTTCCAGCATCTGTTGTCACCTGAGTTTTTTTTATCTTAGCCATTCTGACTGGTGTGAGGTGGAATCTCAGGGTTGTTTTGATTTGCATCTCGCTGATGACTAAGGATGTGAGCATTTTTTAGGTGCTTCTCAGCCATTTGATATTCCTCAGTTGAGAATTTTTTGTTTAGCTCTGTACCCCATTTTTTAATAGAGTTATTTGATTCTCTATAGTCTAACTTCTTGATCTCTTTGTATATATTGGATATCAGCCTTCTATTTTATGTAGGATTTGTAAAGATCTTTTCCTAATCTGTTGGTTGCTGTTTTGTCCTAATGACAGTGTCCTTTGCCTTTTATGAAGTCTCATTTGTCAATTCTTAATCTTCGCATAAGCCATTTGTGTTCTGTTCAGGAAATTTTCCTCAGTGCATATGTTTGAGGCTCTAATATTCTTATTTATGTAGTTCTTTAAGAGTGTAATTTATGTCATGTTCAGTTCTTTTATAAGTTGTTCAATTGCCACTAAAATATGAGGTAATATTTACTGAGTTTTATTGTACTCATCTGACATAGGAATTGCAGAGAATCTAGCCGCACATTTTGCTTCTAAAATATAACATAACTGAAGAAAAGTTGTATGTTTTAATCCCAACTCCTGAAAGAAAAAGAATAAATGCATATTCTGTGCCCTGTGGTGCTCAAAGCAGCAGAGGCTGTGATGATGCTGATAGAAACATGCCTGCTTGTCTTTTATGCTAAAATTGGTTCACAGGTTTGATGGGCCAAAGACTAAAATAGTGTAACCAAATGTGCAGAAGTGTTGAATTGTCTAACAAGTGACCTCAAAAACAGTGATTAGCTGGAAAAATATTAATAACTAGATAGCCATGATGGAGGTAGTTCAGGACATGGCTAACAGTATGCAAAGCTGCAATACATCTCTGCTTGATTTAGGAGTGGATTTACAAACATTTTTTTTTACTAACATTATACAAGAGCACATGTGAGAGTGAAGTGCTAGGTCACCAATCCAAGTTGAGGGTTTTAGACAGAGGAGCAGTAGGTTATTTGATAACAGGGCATGGCATTTAAGTAGAATACAATATTTATGTCTTTATAATTTGTTGTTTCCATTTTACTCTTGGCTTTTACAGCAACCAGTTGGCACAAGAGAGTTGTGACTGATGTACTGTTACCAATAAGAGAATAAAATTCACTCAAGCTTCATGACAGAGAATATGAACATGTTGAATTTGGTTCATGGCAAGAGAAATGTGTGCTTTGAACTTCTTTTTTTTAATGAGTGGTGATATGTTGACTGAGTTCGACTTGGGAGATTATTTTTGAAATAGTTGCTTAGGTTTAAAAAAGGAAACTATTTATCTGTCTATAAAAAGAGTACTCTCTTGCCTAAAATCACTAGTATTTACAAAATAAGGTCTCAGATGAAAATACCCATTTCTGTATAATATAAATTAAAGAGACACCACTGGATATTGAGGGATTAATCAATGCTTTTTCTCATAGCTGAAGATTTCCTACTGAGCTCAACTTAGATACCAGTTATTAACCTTAAAGTCCTTACTATGCAGTCATATATTAGATACCCTTTATATGAAAAGAACCCGACTTTAATTTTTTACAATATCTAAGAAATTCACACAAATACAGACTTTCAAGTATCCAGCTTGCTTAATATGTTATTTACAACTCTGTAGCCATAATACAATCAAGGCAAAAAATCTTACTACAAGCTTCCTGTGTTTTTCCCGTTACATTCCTCTTTTTCCTCCTACTAATTTGACTCTTATCCCAGAAGCCTGGCTGAGACTCCATACATGTTTTGCTCATCTTGACATTTTGGTCTAAGCATACTCACATTAAGCATTATAGTGTATAGTGTTATCCCTCTGAGTACCTGTGAGATTTATTCATAGTGTTTATTTTAGAAACACATTATTCCTTTTCATTACTAAGTAATAATCCATCGTGTCAATATTATAAAATTTAATCCATTAGATTGCCATGAATAAAATCTCCTGGAGTTGTTTCCAATTTCAATTATTTTGAATACTGATACTATCAATTGTTTTGTGTATGTCTTCAGTGTTTCTATGCACAGGTTTTCATAATCTTGCATAATTACTGCTTCACAGTATTTGTATGTTTAGTCTTTTGACTGTTCCTCTAATGAGCATTCTGACTGGCAGTTCTTGCTCTCAGTATGCATAAAGGTGTTATGTTGTGAGTTTTAACTTAATGACCAATAATACTGAACACTTTTACTTATGACTGTTATTTATTTTTCTCTATTTAAATGTGTTTCTCTCTGTGTGTGCCTGTCTTTGACTCTGTCTCTCTTTCTCTTCCCCTCTTTTTCTTTCTTTTCTCTCTCCCTCTTACTCTTCCTTTCATTCTTACTATTTCTGTTTCTTTCTATTATCTATATATTTTATTTATTTATTTTATATATAAAAGTTCACAGCCAGTGTTTACTTTCACTATAGATTTTAAACTAGTTTAAGCGATCTTCAAAAAAGTTGTCATGGGGTTGGGGATTTAGCTCAGAGGTAGAGTGCTTGCCCCAGCTCCAAAAAAAAAAGAAAAAAAAAAGAAAAAAAAGAAAACTTATCATGATAGAACATGACTACAATCCTAACACTAAAGGGGCTAAAACAGGTTGATGGAAAATTGAAAGCCAATCTGGGTTATACTTGAGGATCTCTATAAAAAAATATAAATTATTTTGTTGAATAATCTGACAAAAAGGAAAACTAGTTTTATGAGACAAAATTTATTAGTGACCTTTTGACTAGTAGTTTTTGTCACTTTTGAGGAACTGTCATTATCTTAGTCATGGGTGTATCTGTGTTTATTATCTTTCAAGATATTTCTTTTATCATAGTTCAGATTTAGTAATGCCCTGGTCTAGAATTCTTCTCCAAAGACATGAAGACCAAGATTCACTATTTTATGCTTACTATTGCTGTCATAAAACAGCATGAATAAGGCAACATAAGAAAGAAGAGATTATTTGGGGTTTATGGCTGCAGAGGGAAAAGAATCCATCACCAATAGGCAGGGAGGGAAACATGGACACAAGCACCAGTCACAGTAGCTGGAGTGAACAGATGAGTGTTCTTTGGTTTGTTTGTTTATTGTATACTCCATTTATTTTACGCAAATAGAAAAAGGTTTATGAGAGAGTTTTGAAAGGTACAAATTCTTTTTTGTTGAATATTTTATGTATTTACATTTCAAATGTTCTCCCCTTTCCTGTTCCCCCCTCCAATACCCCTCCCTGTGCTTCTATGAGGATGCTCTCACTCTGGCACACCCACTCCCACCTCGCCACCCCAGAATTCCCCTACACCAGGGAAACAAGCCTTCACAGGACCAAGGGTTTCTCTTCCTATTGATGCCAGTCAATGCCATGCTCTGCAACATGGGGTTGGAGCCATGTGTTCCTCCAGGTGTACTCTTTGGTTGGTGGTTTAGTTCCCAGGTGTTTTGGGGAATGTGGATGGTTGATATTGTTGTTCTTCATATGTAGATGCATATTCCTTTAGCTCCTTCATTCCTTTCTCTAACTCCTCCATTGGGGTTCACCTACTCAGTCCAATGACTAGCTGCAAGCATCCTCATGTATAACAGTAAGGCTCTGACAGAGCTTCTCAGGAGACATTCATATCAGGCTCCTGTCAGCAAGTATTCTTGGCATCAGCAATAGCGACTGGCTTTGGTAGGTGCATATGGAATGGATCAACAGGTGAGGCAGTCTCTGGATGGCCTTTTCTTCAGTATCTGCTCCACTCTTTGTCCCTATAATTCCTCCCATGAGTATTTTATTCCCCCTTCTAGAAGAATTGAAGTATCCACATTTTGGTCTTCTTTCTTGACCTTCATATGGTCTGTGAATTGTATCTTGCGTGTTCTGAGCTTTTGGGTTAATATCCATTTGTCAGTGAGTGCATACCATGTGTGTTCTTTTGTGACTGGGTTATCACTCAGGATGATATTTTCCAGTGTCACTTGCATAAGAGCTTCAGAAAGTCATTGTTTATAATAGCTAAGTAGTACTCTGTTGTATAAATGTACCACATTTATGTATCCATTCCTCTGCTGAAAGACATCTGGGTTATTTCTAGCCTCTGGATATTATAAATAAGGTTGTTATGAACATAGAGGTGCATGTGTCCTTCTTATATGTTGGAACATTTTTGGGTACTACCTAGGAGTGGTATAACTAGATCCTCAGGCAGCTCTATGTCCAGTTTTCAGAGGCAGCACCAGACTCATTTCCAGAGTGATTGTACCAACTTGCAATACCACCAGAAATGAAGGAGCATTCCTCTTCAACCACACTCTTTCCAGCATCTGCTGTCATCTGAATTTTTGATCTTAGCCATTCTGACTGTTGTGAGGTTGAATCTCAGGGTTGTTTTGATTTGCATTTCCCTGATGACTAAGGATGTTGAAGATTTCTTTATATATTTTTCAGCTATTCAATATTCCTTAGCTGACAATTTCTTGTTTAGCTCTGTACCCCATTTTTAAATAGGGTTATTTCATTCTCTGGAGTGATCTTTCCATCTTCTGAGATCTTCAATTTCTTTCTTCAGAGACTTGAAGTTCTTGTCATACAGGTCTTTCACTTGCTTGGTTAGAGTCATACCATGGTATTTTATATTATTTATGTGTATTGTGAAGGGCATTGTTTCCCTAATTTCTTTCAGTCTTTCTATCATTTGAGTAGAGGAAGACTACTGATTTGTTTGATTTAATTTTGTACACAGTCACTGTGCTGAAATCGAAGCAGTCATTAAAATCTCCCAACCAAAGAAGCCCAGGGCATGATGTGTTAATGCAGTATTCTATCAGACCTTCAAAGAAGACCTAATACCAATACTCTTCAAACTATTCCCCCAAATAGAAACAAAAGGACCACTACCAATTCATTCTTTGAAACAATTATGCTTACACTTGAACCCCACAAACACCCTACAGAGAAAGAGAACTTCAGACCAATTTCTCTTATGAATATCGAAGCATAAATACTTAATAAAATTCTCTCAAACCAAATCCAAGAACACCTCAAAACAATCATTCACCACAATCAAGTAGGCTTCATCCCAGGGAGGCAGAGATGATTAACAAACTCAAAGAAAAAAATCCTCTTGACCATCACATTAGATACTGAGAGAGCATTTGACAAAATTCAAATCCCTTCATGATATAAGTATTAGAAAAATCAGGAATTGAAGCCCATACTAATACTAAAAAGCAATATACCGCAAACCAGTAGCCAACATCAAACTAAATGGTGAGAAACTTAAAGCAATCCCACTAATATCAAGGACTAGACAAGTCTGCCCACTCTCTCCCTACCTATTCAATATAGTGCTTGAAAGTCCTAGCTAGAGCAATTAGAAAACAAAAAGATGTCAAAGGAATACAAATTAGAAAGGAAGAAGTCAAAATATCACTATTTGAAGATGATATGTTAGTATATTTAAGTGACACCCAAAATTCCACAGAGAACTCCTAAACCTGATAATTAACTTCAGCTTCTTATCTCTGACCACAAAAAGAAGCAGAGAGAACCAACCCCCTTTTTTTTATAATGACATCAGTAAAATTTATTTGGAACTCAGCAAATATTACACTAACTTTCAGAACTAATTTTTTTTATTAACTTGAGTATTTCTTATTTACATTTCGAATGTTATTCCCTTTCCCGGTTTCCGGGCCAACATCCCTCTAACCCCTCCCCTTCCCCTTCTTTATGGGTGTTCCCCTGCCCATCCTCCCCCCATTGCCGCCCTCCCCCCAACAATCACGTTCACTGGAGGTTCAGTCTTCCCCTTCCACTGGTGATCTTACTAGGATATTCAATGCTGCCTATGAGGTCAGAGTCCAGGGTTAGTCCATGTATAGTCTTTAGGTAGTGGCTTAGTCCCTGGAAGCTCTGGTTGCTTGGCATTGTTGTTCATATGGGGTCTCAAGCCCCTTCAAGCTCTTCCAGTTCTTTCTCTGATTCCTTCAACGGGGGACCCATTCTCAGTTCAGTGGTTTGCTGCTGGCATTCACCTCTGTATTTGTTGTATTCTGGCTGTGTCTCTCAGGAGAGATCTACATCTGGCTCCTGTTTGCCTGCACTTCTTTGCTTCATCCATCTTGTCTAATTGGGTGGCTGTATATGTATGGGCCACATGTGGGACAGGCTCTGAATGGGTGTTCCTTCTGTGTCTGTTTTAATCTTTGCCTCTCTATTCCCTGCCAAGGGTATTCTTGTTCCCCTTTTAAAGAAGGAGTGAAGCATTCACATTTTGATCATCCGTCTTGAGTTTCATGTGTTCTAGGCATCTAGGGTAATTCAAGAATTTGGGCTAATAGCCACTTATCAGTAAGTGCATACCATGTGTGTTTTTCTGTAATTTGGTTACCTCACTCAGGATGATATTTTCCAGATCCAACATTTGCCTATGAATTTCATAAAGGCATTGTTTTTGATAGCTGAGTAATATTCCATTGTGTAGATGTACCACATTTTCTGTATCCATTCCTCTGTTGAAGGGCATCTAGGTTCTTTCCAGCTTCTGGCTATTATAAATAAGGCTGCTATGGAGAGCCAACCCTTTTAAGTCTTGAATCCCCGAAGTCCATGTTCAATTATATACTTCTAGTATCAAACCCACACATACTAAGGCTTTCAAAAAAAGGGGGGGAACTCACTGGGAATCAAGTATTCAAATGCTCAAAATATGGGGACATAGTAATGCCAAAAGTCCGGAAGGTGTTGTTTGACACAGTTCTGATGCTTGGAAAACTCGACTGAACCTTCAGCATCCTAGATAGATACCCACTGCACACATTTTGCTACACTTATGCTTCTTGCCTCTCTCCAAAAACTAGAGCTTGGAAAACAAAAGGCTAGTGTTAACAAGAATGAAATAAATGAAAGTTCCCTGGAAAAAATTATAAAGAAAATTGAATCTTTCCTAAGAACTTAATATTTTAATAAATATTCAGGTCATTAGTGAGTGTTGTTAGTAAGCATGAGAAAGAGAATTAGAGAAGTCCTCTCTTAAGAAAAGATTTTTAAATAAATTCTTAAAGAAGAAAAACTTAGGGAAATTTTAGAAAAAGACAAGCTGTAATTGAATTGCTAGGTTTTTAATGTTCAAATTAGAAACAAGTAACTTGTGTGTATAGGAAAAGATTTTGATCGTGTAAGTTTTTGCCTTGGTACCTTTCAGAGGGTAAAAGTAAAGTTTTAGAAACACTTATATTCTTCCATTCCTTACAGAATTATAATAAAAATAGGAAGTTTATTGAAACAAGGGTTCAAGACAGAGACATAGAGGAAGGCTTCCTGGCTCAGTGAACTGCCTGCTGGCCCGAACAAACTTGTCAGACCAGAACTTTACTGATAAACTGCCCCTACTTAAGCAAAGGGACTGAACAATATTTTAAGAACCAAAGAAATAGGATGGGGGTCTTGTGCCAAATATAAAAGAAATATAGAGGAAGGAAAGGAAGAATTAAATAAGGGTTAAAGATTGAACTTCTATAGAAAGTCAGATTTCACATAGTAGGTAGTAGGAAATAACTTTTGATCTTATGCCAAACTGAAACATAATCAAATGTGAATAGAGTCATCCTGTCTAATATTTCTGTAACTGCAAGACTTTATGAAACCAATCTTAAGGAAAAAGATATTAAATATAAAGAAAATTGATTTTATCATAGTGTGCATTTTTAGTTCTTATAAAATTTCTGTTTGCTCTTTTGTTTCTCTTTCAATATTCTTATATAATCAAGGAATACTTTAGAAGAAAACCTATTTTGAAAAGTTGTGTGATCAATGCATAAAATTTCTGAGGAAATGATTTTATGTATAAATAAAGCTTGAAAAAGACAAAAGTTGTCAGAGTAGAAAAAGCCATATGGAGATGTACTTCCTCTCTGTCCTGTCTCTTATGAAGCATAAATAACATCTTGTGTCTGATCCTTCCTTCCTTCCTTTCACTGCTCTTGCATCCACCCTTTTGCAGACCCTGCCCTCAGCCAAGACTGGTCCTAGGCAGGGTCATCTCATTCAAAGACTGGTGTTCACCAATTGAACTTGCCCATCGTGTTTACAAGAGTTTTTAGGACTGTTTTAAAGTACATTGTTAGTTTTTCCACCACCATGCTACTAATATAACATCTTCATTGTAGTTAAAAAAATAACTCTTGCTAACTAGTATTTCATGTACTTTTACTTTGCCATGCTTTATATTGGTCCTTTGAATTTCTATATAAATATTTTAAATGGATTTTTTGTTTTTATAACATAATATAATCATCTTAATTAAGATAATACTGAATCTATGATTTTGATAATAACCAGCAAATTTATAATATTGGTCAGCTTCACTATTATTTGCTTCACTTCTTAGTAGTAGTATTTAGGGGGGGTTAAGTGTAGAAAATTTTCACACTTTTTACTGGACTCAAAGCTAAAAATTTGAACATTGTAATGCTAAATTTTATGTTTTCTTCTTAAAAAAATTTCTAACCACTGTATATAAAGCCCACATTGTTTCATTTATACATTCTAAAGCTTCATCTAGAGAAGTTTGGATATATTTTGTTTTCTCAACTATATACTTTTTGTACAAGGTATATTACTTACCTCTTTCCAATCATTTTGATTTCTTCTTGAAAAGCAATTTATCACTAGGGCATTCAGAAGTCATCTAGAGAGAAGCACTAATTTGGGACACATTATCCTTATTTTCAATCTTGGTGAGAAGTTCCTGATATTATTATTAGATAGATGATTTATAGATATCTTTTTAAAGGTATCTTTTATTAGACTGACAACCCTCTTCTGTGTTCCTAAGTTGCTGAACATTTTCATGATGATTTTTAGCAAATGCATTCCTGTCACACATGGGCATGAGATCCTTTTATTTGTTTTTTTTTTTCTGCTTCCTCATGTTTAGTTGCACTAATTATTCATAAATGTTACTCTCCTGTCAGTACTCTACAATAAATATTACATAGCTTGATTTATTATGTATCTCACAATTCTATTTGCTAATATTTGTTGAAGGGTTTTCAATCTATTAACTGATGAATAGATAAAAATATTGTACCTATGAAAAATGGAATATCATTCATCTGTTAAAGAATAAAAGCATGAAAATTTCAGGGAAACTCTCAGACTTGGGAAGTATATTACAGGCATGGTCCTAATTCAGCAAGAAAAGGCATTGTGTTCTCCCTCATATGTTGATCTAACCGATAAGGTATATATGTAAATAGATGGGAGATGGTTGAAGTATTAAATTTCAAAGTGGACAAAGAAATTTCTATTTAGTGATTGGGAAGGGTGGAATTCTGTCAAAAGGACACAATGAAAGAGATATAATCATAATTTTTATTTCTAGTGTCAACTCTGTCATAGTGTTTTTTTTACATGATAGATAACTGCATTCGCCTTTTTAAGTATTAGAATTTCAAAAACCATAAAAGTAAGAAAATCACATAATTGATAGTGAAAGTTTAAAAAAGTATTTCAAAGATGTTTCTGGGAAAATGTAATTTTAATTTTTCTTTAACTTATTTTAAAATTTCAAAATAAGAAATATATTGAGTCCATGAAAAACATGTAGAATAATTTATTTCCCTGTTTTCTAGAAGTGACTTTATGGAATTATATTTTCTCCTCAATGTTTGAATGATTTAAACAATGAAATCAAAATGGAACAAAGGATTTTACTGTGAGTTTTTGTTTATACTTAAATATGTATTCAATTGCTCTATAGACATTAAGTTAATCTGAATTTATATTTATTTTTCTGTCAACTTTGATGTATTTATTATTGTTGTTTACCTGTCTCATTTTTTCCAAAATTAAAGAAAATCTAACTTAAAATATGTTTGATTATTTGAAGCAAAACCATTTTATAATTTTATTTGTTCCTGAAAGTTCATTACATAATATATGATGTCGATAGGTTATTTCAGAAATAAGTCAAACTTTATGTGCTACTTTAATTAAGGGTCTTTGTTTTTCAGAGTCATATTAGCTTTACTAAAGTAAAAACAAATTCTAATAACAAGTGCTATTGCCTCATGCCTCAGATATTTGAGAAGCTGTAAAAGCTGCATAGGTCCAGCCAAGCTAATGTTTATCATTTAAAGTCAGTGAATTATAAGCATTTTTCCCCAGTCCTTCGGCTATTTTCTTTCTTGATCCCACCTCACTTTAAGTTTTAAAGGCTTTCCACAGTGAAATCCTTTAAGATGGAAAGAGAAACATTTATAAACTCCATGATACTATCTATCATCTATTGGCATGTCACAAGACACGCTACATGAAGCCTGTAATCCATGAAGCTTCAGCTCAACTTTATTTACATTCACCTTTACTCAAACATTTAGAGAAGAAAAATGTAAAGATTTATATATTGGATCTACCCCCCTCATTTTCCCACTACTTTCTTTGTCCCTCTAAGATTCCTTCCTCCCTCTACTTTCTGAGAGTATTTCCTTCCCCTTTCTGAGTAGGAATGAAGTATTCACATTTTGGTCTTCCTCCATTTTGGGTTTCATATGGTGTATGAGTTGTATCATGGGTATTTCTAGCTTCTTGAGGATAACATCCACTTATTAGTGAGTACATACCATGTGTGTTCTTTTGTGCCTGGGTTACCTCTCTCAGGATAGTATTTTCAAGTTCTGTCCATTTGCCTGCAAGTTTCATAAAGTCATTGTTTTAAATGCTCCATTGTAAATGTACCACATTTTCTGTATCCATTTCTCTGTTGAGGGACAACTGGGTTCTTTCCAGCTTCTGGCTAATATAAAAAAGGTTGCTATGAACATATAGGAGCATGTGTTCTTGTTATATGTTGGAGCATCTTTTGGGTGTATGTCCAGGAGTGGTATACCTGATTCCTCAGGTAAAACTCTTTCCAATTTTTAGAGGAACTGCCAGACTCATTTCCAGAGTGGTTGTACCAGCTTGCAATCTCACCAGAGATGAAGTGTTCCTTTTTCTCCACATCCTCACCAGCATCTGCTGTCACATGAGTTTTCGCTAACATTCTTGACTACTATCCTAGCCACTCCCTTTACTGTTTCACCCCTCACAGCACCATCCCTACAGAATCCCTGACAGTTTCTCTGTGGTCTGCTCTACTCTAAATACATTTCTGAGGAAAGCAAGTTAAATAGTACAGAGGGGACTTTACAACTTGTGGTAAATGTCATCCCTACTGGGTCCTTTTGGGTTACTGACATTTGAGACTTTCTAGTGTCAAGATGGCTCCGTGGTTAAGAGCACTGACTGCTCTTCCAGAGGTCTTGAATTCAATTCCCACCAACCATCTGTAATGGGATCAGATGACCTCTTTTGGTTTGTCTGAAGACAGCTACAGTATACTTGTATTTATACAATAAATACATACCTCTTAAAAAAAAGAAGCAGTGGACGACTTCAGAAAAATAGTTTTTCCAAATATAACATGGGCTAATGTAGATCTGAAATCACAAAGACTGTGGCAGTATGCACAGGACTAACTGGTGTCAGGTGGAATCTCAGAGTCATTTTGATTTGCTTTTCCCTGTTGACTGAGAATGTTGAACATTTCTTTAAGTGCTTCTCAGCCATTCAAGATTCCTCAGTTGAGAATACTTTGCTGAACTCTGTACCCCATTTTAATAGGTTTATTTGGTACTCGAGTCTAACTTCTTGATGGGGAGAAGTACAGAATTTGAATGGAGGTGTGCCTTAGTGGGGGATAGGGAACTGGATGTAGGCACTAGAAAATTCCAGATATCAGCAACCCAAGATGTTCGAAGGACCCAACAAGGATGACATTAATCAAAATACCCAACAAAAAGGCAATAGAACCTAAACAGACCATATCCAGTGGATAGGCACAGCCCTCAGTTGAGAAATGGGACCACACGCCCATCTAAAAATATTAACCCAGAGTTACTCCTGTCAAAAGGAAATGCAGGGACAAAGAGTGGAGAAAGAAAGGCCATCTAGAGATTGTCCCACCTATGGATCCATCCCATCTGCAGACAGCAAACCCAGACAATATTGCTAATGCAAAGAAGTGCTTGATGACAGAAGCCTGGTATTGCTGTCCCCTGAGAGCTTCTGCCAGAACCTGACCAATACAAATGTGGGTGCAAGCAGCCAACCATTGGACTGAGCATAGCAACCCCAGTGGAGAAGTTAGGGGAAGGACTGAAGGAGCTGAAGGGGTTTGCAACTTCATAGGAAGAACAACAAACCAGATTCCCTAAAGCTCCCAGGGATGAAACCACCAACTAAAGACTACACATGGGGGGACCCATAGCTGCAGCTCCATATGTCTCAGAGGATGGCCTTATTGGGCATCAATGGGAGGGAACCCCCTTGTATCTGTGGAGGTTCAATGACCCAGTGTAGGTAAATGTTAGGATGCCAAAGCATAAGTGGGTGGGTAAGGGAGCATCCTCATAGAGGCAGAGGGACAGGGGAGGGGATAGAGAATTTGTGGAGGGGAAACTGGAAATGGGGATAGCATTTGAAATGTAAATAAATAAAATAATCAATTAAAAAAAAGAAAAAGGTAAAATGTAAATAAATTGCGACTAGGTTTTTAGCTTTTCCCCAAGAGAATGAATACAGATTGCATTCCCTCCAAAAATATAACCCCAAAGTTGTAAAGTTCCCTTCATACTATTTACCTTCCTTTCCTCAGAAATGAGTTCAGTGTGGAGCAAAAACCATAGGTAAACTATCAGGGATTCTGTAGGGATGGTGCCTTGAGGTCAGGAACAGTAAAGGGGCTGGCCAGGATCTTAGTCAAGAACATTATTGAAGGCTCCACCAATTCAAATTTAGGGTAACTTGTGTGCAGCACAGAGCCAGGACTACACAGGCTGCCTTTATGAGAACTTCAGTTATATAAACTCTGGACCAGGTCCCACTCTTTGTGGGTATCTAGGCAGGCCATGTCACCTATTTAACGTGGCCACATAGACCAAGAAAAGCATAGACAACTGGGTGCTTTTCATTGCTAATCCTGGCCCTGACTCACTCTGTGACTTTTCTGGATGTGTTTCCTCGGCTGGAAAGAGAAGATAATAATAATGACCTATTTAGCAAGGAGTGTTGTACGAATTAGTAGTTAATAACATGTTTCATGAGACAAGGCAGCACTGAACTTGTAAATAATAAATTTCTCCACTCAACAAAGTAAATTCATACTTTTCTTGAAGAAAACCCAGCACACTGGAACATGAACATACAAAACAGTTAACATAAGGTCAGTTTTCCCTGGACCCAAGAATCTTCAGTTTCTAAAAGGAGAGCTGAGTAACTTTTCTGTACATTTCACTTTGAGCATTTTAGGTTTTAGTTTTTGTAAGAAAGATGAAAGAAAGAAAAAAGAAAGAAAGAGAGAGAGAAGGAAGGAAGAAAGAAAGAAAGAAAGAAAGAAAGAAAGAAAGAAAGAAAGAAAGAAAGAAAGAAAGAAAGGGAGAAAGAAAGAAAGAAGGAAAGAAAGAAAGGAAGAAAGGAAGAAAGGGAGAAGGAAAGAAAAGAATGAAGGAGCCATCCACAACTCTAGCATATTTTAGCACTTAGTGTTTATATTCTGATGACATTTTTGTGTATACTTGGCTATAGTTTTCCATCTAAAAATCAACTAAGAATGAAATTTATACTCATTTCTATGTGAGATCATAATACTCCTGTCAAGTCAACATGACAGACAAGCCTTCTCATCACTGTGCTTTATCATGGATGCTTGCTCTACTTGAGGAGACCATGTTAGTTAATTGATTTGAACTCATGCACAGCTTTCCATGACCATAGAACATGTCTCATTATGTAATATACAACAAATAAGTTGGCTCTGAGTAGGTAATGATTTCTCTTCCTTTGCAGGAACTTGTGTTTTCCACAAAATGTGAAGAAAACACAGTAAGATTAATAAATACAGAGCTGTCAGTTATTTTATAAGACAAAATTAAAAGTATATCATCTAGGGTTCAAATCAAATCAAATAAAAGCATGCTGTTAAAGAAATCTGGTAATGGGAAGTCAATATTGTGCTTAATAAGATATTTTGAAAACATAATATTATTGGAAATTTAGCTCAGGCTACTATTTAAAGTATTTTAGTAATAATCACAATTATTTACTGTTTTTAATTATGTGTATTTTAATGAGAGATTGAAAGGACTTTAATAATACACATTTTTGACATTTACACATGAGCAAACATGAAGGTCATCATTATACTTGTTTTTCCTTAATCTCTTGAGTGACAAAAGGATATATATATCTATATACACACATACATATATACATACATATATTTATAGAACCAATTATTCATTCCTGTAATTTTTAATTTTTTATTTTCATATTTTAAATTATTGTTATTAATATAATTTCTTTTTTATTAGATATTTTATTTATTTACATTTCATATGTTATGTTATCCCCTTTCCTGGTTTACCCTCCATAATCCCCCTTATCCCATACCTCCCCCTGTTTCTATGAATGTGTTATCCCACACCCACTTATATACTCCCTCCTGCCTCTCTACCCTGGCATTGCCCTATCAATGTAGGGCATTGAGCCTTCACAGGACCCATTGATGCCCAACAAGGCCATCCTCTGCTACATGTGTGGCTGGAGCCATAGGTTCTTCCATGTGTATCCTTTGATTGGTGGTTTAGACCCTGGGAGGTCTGGGGAGTCTGCTTGGTTGATATTGTTGCCCTTTCTATGGATTGCAAACCCTTCAGCTTCTTCAGGCCTTTCTCTAACTCCTCCATCATAGACTCCATTCTCAGACCAATGGTTGGTTTTGAGCATCCACAACAGTATTTTGTCAGGCTCTGGCAGACCTTCTCAGATGAGAACTATATCAGGTTCCTGCCAGCAAGCATTTCTTGGCACCCACTATAGTGTCTAGTTTGGTGTCTATATATAGGAGGGACCCTCAGGTTGGGCAGTCCCTCAATAGCCATTTCTTCACTCTCTGCTCCCCACTTTGTCTCCATATTTCCTCCCTTGAGTATTTTGTTCCCCCTTCTAAGAAGGATTGAAACATCCACACTTTGGTCTTCCTTCTTCTTGAGTTTCATGAGTTCTGTGAATTTTATCTTGGGTATTCTGAGCTTTTGGGCTAATATCCACTTATCATTCACTGAGTGCATACCATGTGTGTTATTTTGTTACTGGGATACCTTACTCAAGATGATATTTTCTAGTTCCATCCATTTGCCTAAAATTTCATGAAGTCATTATTTTTAATATCTGAGTAGTACTCCATTGTGTAAATGTACATTTTCTGTATTCATTCCTCTGTTGAAAAACATCTGGGTTATTTCCAGCTTCTGACTATTATAAATAAGGCTGCTATGCTCACATAGTGGAGCATGTATCCTTGTTATATGTTGGAGCATCTTTTATACCAGAAGAATTACAGCTAGGTTCTCAGGTAGTACTATGTCCAATTTTCTGAGGAACTACCAGACTGATTTCCACAGTGGTTGTACCAGCTTGCAATACCACTAACAATGGAAGAGTGTTCCTCTTTCACCATATCCTTTCCAACAACTGTTGTCAACTGAGTTTTTTATCTTAAATGTTCTGACTGGTGTAATATTGAATCTCAGGGTTGTTTTGATTTTCATTTCCCTGATGACTAAGGATGTTGAGTGTTTCTTTAGGTGCTTCTCAGCCATTCAATATTCCTCAGCTGAGAATGTTTTGTTTATCTCTGTACCCCAGTTTTTCATAGCTTTATTTGGCTTTCTGGCATCTAACTTCTAGCTTTCTTTGTATATGCTAGATATTAGCCCTCTATTGGATGTAGGAGTGGTAAAGATCTTTTCCCAATCTGTTGGTTGCCATTTTTTTCTAATGACAATTTCATTTGCCTTACAGAACCTTTTTAATGTTATGAGGTCTCACTTGTCAATTCTTGATCGTGGAGCATAAGCCATAGGTGTTCCTATTCGGGAAATTTTCAACTTTTCCTGTGTGCTCGAGGCTCTTCTGCACATTGTCTTCTTACTAATCCAATTTGTATTGGAAGAAAATGATGCTAAGTATGTTGCCAAACTGCTTGATATATTTCTATATTTACTTTACCACCTGCCAGGAAGAAAGAAAAAAGAAAAGGAGAGTTAAGTTTTATATTGATAACATAAGGGACTGCTTACCTTTTCTTAAAAGTTCATTAATATGTTTGACCTACAGTTACATATACCTATGTTGTACTCTCTCTCACCCCCTCTCTCTCTGACACACACATACACATACATATACATATTCACATATAGAGTCTTAAAAACCAATATAAGTTAAGATAGAACTATGTGACATCTACTTTACATTGCCACAGATAAAAATGTCTCACAGGAAAGGTTCTCTTAAGCATCAGTGGATATTAACCCAAAAGCTTGGAGTACCCAAGGTACAATTTACAGACCACATGAAGCTCAAGAAGAAGAAAGATCAAAGTGTAGATGTCTCAATCCTTCTTGGAAGGGAGAACAAAATGCTTATAGGAAGAAATATGGAGACAAAGTGTAGAGAAGGCACTGAAAGAAAGGCATCCAAAGACTGCCACACATGGGATCCATCCCACATGCAGTCATAAAACCCAGTCACTACTGGAGATGGCAAGAGATGCATGCTGATAGGTGCCTAATATAGCTGCTTCATGCAAAGCTCTGCCAGAGCCTGACAAATACAGAGACAGATGCTCACAGCCAACCATTGAACTGAGAATGAGGTCTCCAGTGGAGGAGTTAGAGAAAGGACTGAGGTACCTGAGAGGGGTTTCAACCTCATAGGAAGAACAACAATATCAACACCCCAGAGATCCCAGGGAATAAACCACCAACCAAAGAGTGCACATGAAGCGACCCATGGCTCCAGCTGCATATGTAGTAGAGGATGTCCTTGTTAGGTATCAATGGGAGGAAAAGTCCTTGGTCCTGTGAAGGCTCAATGCCCCAGTTTAGGGGAATGATATAACAAAGAGACAGAAAGGAGTGAGTGAGTGGGTGGGTGGGTAGGGGAGCACTCTCATGGAAGCAGGGGTGGGGGGATGCAATAGAGGGTTTCTGATGGGGAACTGGGAAGGGAGATAATATTTGAAATGTAGATAAAGAAAATATCCAATAAAAAAAGAAAAAAGAAGCATAAAATTAATTTCTCCCAGGAATTGATGTTTAAACTGAAAGCAATATTTTACTCCCAGTTGAATCTGTATACAAAGAGTTAAAGTGTTTGGTTTTATTCACAAATTCCCAGTCTTACCACTTCAACAGTTTATTGTCACGAGTTTGTAAAAAACAAAGAAACAAGCAAACAAACAGTTAATGTGAGCACCATTGTTAGAACGATTACACTTATCCGACTATTCTTTCTTTGATCATAGAATTTTATTTGCTATCTTTCAAAGACTAGCTTCTCACAAAAAGAATTATGTGATACTAGGATAGAACACAAGAGACCACAATTAATTTTTAATTAATATGGAAACTATCTAAATAAATAAAGCCTTTTTATAAGAACAGCATATTTTCAAAAATGGTAAGGCTTTATTTGTGGAAATTTCAGTTATATGTTTTATCCCAAAACTTGAAAACTTTAGCTGAAAAATCTCTATTTCAAGATCATTGGCAGAGACTTGTTACGTTTATTATCTGTAACTGGTGGTCATTTTATTCTTTTGTTTAGTAGTTGGTACTGATATTTTAAGGTACAATTGATTTATATGTAATTTACCCACTCTTATCTTCATTAATGCCTTCCTGTTTCATAGGCAAAGCTATAAACATCCTTTCTTCAAGTTTCAATTAAATTTGTAAATGGAGATCACATTTATATTTTATTTTATTTAAGTTTCTTTATTGGTTATTTTATTTATTTTCACTTCAAATCTTGTCCCCCTTCCCAGTTTCCCCTCCAAAAATCCCCTATCCTTTCCCCCCTCTCCCCACCCACACACTTCCACCTCACACTCCTAACATCCTTCCTCAGGCCCAAGAGCCTCTCCTCTCATTGATGCCAGATAAGGCCATCCTCTGCTACATATGCAGCTGCAGCCATGGGTCCCTCCATGTGTATGCTTTGGTGGGTAGGGTGGATTAGTCCCTGGGAACTCTGGGGGTCCAGTTAATTGATTTAGGTTTTCCTATGGGGTTGCAATCCCCTTCAGAAGATCACATTTTTCATATAGTTCTCTGAATAATGATATTAAAGCTGTTTGGGTTTAGATGCTGAGGTCTTGGTCCCTAGATAACGATACTATCTGGGAAAATTCTGGAAATTTTATGCAGCCGCCTTGAGAAAGTGGGCTCCTTTTTCATCATATAGAAGGTCTGCTGCTGCTTTATACACCTGTTCCTCTCTATCACGAAATAGTCAGCTGTCCTGTTCCTTGAGCTTCCACTGGTATGTTTATTCTTCTCCAGCACATAGGGTATGAAGTAAACCTAAAATTGTGAACTTAGATAAATCTATTCTCCTTCAGTTGTTTGTGCTAAGCATTATATCACTGCAATGAGAAACAAAAACAGGTGTTGGTAGTATTTCTTTGTGATGCAAAAATCAAAGAATCAGGAAGAAATTCACAGAAACACACCAATGGGAAATTATCTTAAATAAAAGAACACTAGTAGTGTTGTAAAATAAATAGGGTATATGCTTCTAAAACTTCATGTAAATGAGAAAATAGTCATAGTTTTAATAGTTTGAATATTTATCAGTGCATGGCCATTATAACATGTGACTGTTGTTGAAGCTCTTGGAATTGTGTGTACCATTATCCCTGTACCCATTCACTCCAGTCATCCTACACTGGACTCCAAAGGATAGGTCACTGAACTTAAGTATTAGATGGCACCTGTTTGTGTGTATGTGTGTATATAAATATGTGTGTTTCAATAAATACTATAATGCTGTTCCTTGATTTCAAGCAATTTATAGTGGATTGTCCAGGTTCTACTCAACTAGGCTTCACAAGAAGAGCACAAAAGCTCTATCAGTTTACATGATGGAAAGAACTCAGAGGTGGCATGTTCATGTGACACATTCAGACTTTGTAACTAATCTGAAATTTACAGACAAAATCTCCTTTCCTTTCATTTTGAAAGACTAATGTATATCTATTTTAATTTGCTATAAGTACATATAAAGTTTTATACCCTAAGACCACACATACATATGCACTTACGCACACACATATGCACACAATACACATAGACACATACTGAAAGAATGACAAGAAATAAGTTAAAGGCACTTATTACCTTCTCTAAATACTAAGTAAATAGTATAGTCAGTAAATGACCAAAACAGCTCACCTTTTACTGATGAACTAATTACCGAGAGGGTGATCAATTTACTCACTATCAGACGCATAAGGGTCTGAGCCTAGTCTGCCTGAAGACCTAGAACAGGAAACCTCAGCATCAAATGACCTCATTCTATGTTTATCTTGGACTCCATTTCATAGTATGGAACAATTGTTCTATTTAGCCAGAAATGGCTACAATTAAAATAGTGATTTAGGGCATGCACAATGGTTATTCAGATAGACATAATTGTGCCAATCATAAAGTGGATATTTGGGGACAAATGGAAATATTAAATAATTAGTGTTAATTTTCAGAGGTGGCAAGTGATTGTTTTGAGTATATTGTGAGTCATGAGGCATTGACAGAAGGAAGATGCTGAGTTGTCAATGATGCATAATAGGTTAAAGTTATAGATAAAGCTACTTTTCTAAAACATTGATGCTAACACATATTATGTAATGACAGTATTACATCATCTAGTATACTTTGTGTTTGAAAGTTTTGTTTTGAATTTTGGAACAAACACACAAATTAAAAATAAAAAAAAATGTTATGAAGGACTTTAAAGAGTCATGTCATGCCACCATATTTCTACAATAAATTCATCCCATAGGAACATGACACTGTTCACTAGACTGAAGAATCAGCATAGGCATTAGAAATAATGGTTTCAGTTGAGGGCATTCTCGATGGAGTAGGGTGTGTCTACAGAAGAAACCTATCAGAAGCAATGTGGAAGGAAGATGTGTGAGTAATACAGTGTCAGAGAGGCTCTCTAGTAGTCTCTTTCAAGTGGACTGCATGGGCCTAGGGATGTGTGGACAAGGAATAAGTGGCAAAAAAAGTTTATGCCATTAAGTGTTCATGTCCCAATAATGGCGACTTTGAAGAAAATTAGACAAAGTAACTCTTAGACTATTGATTAATTAAATGTCTATACAAAAATAGGTCCAAAGATATTATATAATGAATTTTAATAAATCAATTTAAAGAAAATTATGAAAGTAAAATTTTAAGGTAGATACTTTAAAAATGAGATATTATGGATAGTGGGACCATGTGGGGAGAATCATTATAGATATTTAATTAGCCATTATTTATTTGTGCCATCATAAATGACATCAACTGTTAAACTTAATGTTGGGTTTCAAATAATATGATCATAAGAAAGACAATGTCATGTAACAGTGATTTGCAAACATGTGGAAATTCTTAAATGTGCTGAAAAAATGAAAGAATGTACCTATGAATTACATTAGAAATGACATATGTGTACTGCTATAAATAGTAGCAAATCCTTCTAGAGAGCAAAGGAAATTGCATTGAACATTTTGTAAGCTGTTATTAATTTTCAATGAATCAGTAGAAATAAGTTTGCTCAAGGAATTTTAATTTCAGCTCAGAAAAAAATAAGTATAATCTTGTTTTTTCCCCTGGAAATTTGGTTCAGCCTAATAAATCCAATTTATACCTTCTTCATTACAGGTCAAATTAAGCCTTAGATATTCTCTTCTAGTATAGAAGAAAAACAAGAGAGGCCAGGAATAGGGCATTTCTTCATTGCAAAATGTCCATGTATTACAAGAAGAACAGGCAATTAATCTGTCTTGTATTCTCAGTGTGATACAGATAAATAGTCATTATATGTTCAGAACTATGCAATTTTGACCATCTAGTAGTCATAAGAGCATATATCTTTTTTTGTAAAAAGTGAATTATGAAAGTATTATCTGTCACATAATTCTGTATTTTTAAAATATTTTCATTTATTCTTTGGTATTACATTCTTTTTTTTATTAACTTGAGTATTTACATTTCGAGTGTTATATAAAGGTCTACCTTTATATGTTACTTGACCTTTTTCCCTTACTACTTTTAATATTCTTTCTTTATTTTGTGCGTTTGGTGTTTTGACTATTATGTGACAGGAGGAGTTTCTTTTCTGGTCAATCTATTTGGAGTTCTGTAGACCTTTTGTATACTTATGGGTATCTGTTTCTTTAGGTTAGGGAAGTTTTCTTTTTTTTTTTTATTAACTTGAGTATTTCTTATATACATTTCGAGTGTTATTCCCTTTCCCGGTTTCCGGGGAAACATGGCACTCCCCTCTCACCTTCCTTATGGGTGTTCCCCTCCCAACCCTCCCCCCATTGTTGCCCTCCCCCCAACAGTCTAGTTCACTGGGGGTTCAGTCTTAGCAGGACCCAGGGCTTCCCCTTACACTGGTGCTCTTACTAGGATATTCATTGCTACCTATGAGGTCAGAGTCCAGGGTCAGTCCACGTATACTCTTCAGGTAGTGGCTTAGTCCCTGGAAGCTCTGGTTGCTTGGCATTGTTGTACATATGGGGTCTCAAGCCCCTTCAAGCTCTTCCAGTTCTTTCTCTGATTCCTTCAAAGGGGGTCCTATTCTCAGTTCAGTGGTTTGCTGCTGGCATTCGACTCTGTATTTGCTGTATTCTGGCTATGTCTCACAGGAGCAATCTACATCCGGCTCCTGTCGATCTGCACTTCATTGCTTCATCCATCTTGTCTAATTGGGTGGCTGTATATGTATGGGTCACATGTGGGACAGGCTCTAAATGGGTGTTCCTTCAGTCTCTGTTTTAATCTTTGCCTCTCTCTTCCCTGCCAAGGGTATTCTTGTTCCCCTTTTAAAGAAGGAGTGAAGCATTCACGATTTGATCATCCGTCTTGAGATTCATTTTTTCTAGGCATCTAGGGTAATTCAAGCATTTGGGCTAATTGCCACTTATCAATGAGTGCATACCATGTATGTCTTTCTGTGATTGGGTTAGCTCACTCAGGATGATATTTTCCAGTTCCAACCATTTGCCTACGAATTTCATAAAGTCATTGTTTTTGATAGCTGAGTAATATTCCATTGTGTAGATGTAACACATTTTCTGTATCCATTCCTCTGTTGAAGGGCATCGGGATTCTTTCCACCTCTGGCTACTATAAATAAGGCTGCAATGAACATAGTGGAGCACGGGTCTTTTTTATATGTTGGGGCATCTTTTGGGTATATGCCCAAGAGAGGTATAGCTGGATCCTCAGGCAGTTCAATGTCCAATTTTCTGAGGAACCTCCAGAGGGATTTCCAGAATGGTTGTACGAGTCTGCAACCCCACCGACAATGGAGGAGTGTTCCTCTTTCTCCGCATACTCGCCAGCATTGCTGTCACCTGAGTTTTTGATCTTAGCCATTCTCACTGGCATGAGGTGAAATCACAGGGTTGTTTTGATTTGCATTTCCCTTATGACTAAAGATGTTGAACATTTCTTTAGGTGTTTCTCAGCCATTCGGCATTCCGCAGCTGTGAATTCTTTGTTTAGCTCTGAACCCCATTTTTTAATAGGGTTATTTGTCTCCCTGCGGTCTAACTTCTTGAGTTCTTTGTATATTTTGGATATAAGGCCTCTATCTGTTGTAGGATTAGTAAAGATCTTTTCCCAATCTGTTGGTTACCGTTTTGTCCTAACCACAGTGTCCTTTGCCTTACAGAAGCTTTGCAATTTTATGAGATCCCATTTGTCGATTCTTGATCTTAGAGCATAAGCCATTGGTGTTTTGTTTAGGAAATTTTTTCCAGTGCCCATGTGTTCCAGATGCTTCCCTAGTTTTTCTTCTATTAGTTTGAGTGTCTGCTTTGATGTGGAGGTCCTTGATCCACGTGGACTTAAGCTTTGTACAGGGTAATAAGCATGGATCGATCTGCATTCTTCTACATGTTGCCCTCCAGTTGAACCAGCATCATTTGCTGAAAATGTTATCTTTTTTCCATTGGATGGTTTTGGCTCCTTTGTCAAAAATCAAGTGACCATAGGTGTGTGGGTTCATTTCTGGGTCTTCAATTCTATTCCATTGGTCTATCTGTCTGTCTCTGTACCAATGCCATGCAGTTTTTATCACTATTGCTCTGTAATACTGCTTGAGTTCAGGGATAGTGATTCCCCCTGAAGTCCTTTTATTGTTGAGAATAGTTTTAGCTATCCTGGGTATTTTGTTATTCCAGATGAATTTGCAAATTGTTCTGTCTAACTCTTTGAAGAATTGGATTGGTATTTTGATGAGGATTGCATTGAATCTGTAGATCGCTTTTGGTAAAATGGCCATTTTTACTATATTAATCCTGCCAATCCATGAGCATGGGAGATCTTTCCATCTTCTGAGGTCTTCTTCAATTTCTTTCTTCAGTGTCTTGAAGTTCTTATTGTACAAATCTATTACTTGCTTGGTTAAAGTCACACTGAGGTACTTTATATTATTTGGGTCTATTATGAAGGCTGTCGTTTCCCTAATTTCTTTCTCGGCTTGTTTCTCTTTTGTGTAGAGGAAGGCTACTGATTTATTTGAGTTAATTTTATATCCAGCCACTTTGCTGAAGTTGTTTATCAGCTTTAGTAGTTCTCTGGTGGAACTTTTGGGATCACTTAAATATACTATCATATCATCTGCAAATAGTGATATTTTGACATCTTCTTTTCCTATCTGTATCCACTTGACCTCCTTTTGTTGTCTGATTGCTCTGGCTAGAACTTCAAGACCTATATTGAATAAGTAGGGAGAGAGTGGGCAGCCTTGTCTAGTCCCTGATTTTAGTGGGATTGCTTCAATTTCTCTCCATTTAGTTTAATGTTAGCAACTGGTTTGCTGTATATGGCCTTTACTATGTTTAGGTATGGGCCTTGAACTCCTATTCTTTCCAGGACTTTTATCATGAAGGAGTGTTGAATTTTGTCAAATGCTTTCTCAGCGTCTAATGAAATGATCATGTGGTTTTGTTCTTTCAGTTTGTTTATATAAAGGATCACGTTGATGGTTTTCCGTATATTAAACCATCCCTGCATGCCTGGGATGAAGCCTACTTGATCATGGTGGATGATTGTTTTGATGTCCTCTTGGATTCGGTTTGCCAGAATTTTATTGAGTATTCTTGCATCGGTATTCATAAGGGAAATTGGTCTGAAGTTCTGTTTCTTTGTTGGGTCTTTGTGTGGTTTAGGTATAAGAGTAATTGTGGTCCCAGACCCGGTGAGAGAGAGACCCAACCGCCTGGTCAGGTGGGCACTCCTGAGGCTGCAGAGCGGAAGAGACCACCAACACTGCTCACCCCAGCCCACATCCCTGGCCCAAGAGGAAACTGTATAAGGCCTCTGGGCTCCCTAGGGGGAGGGCCCAGTAGCGGGAGGACACCTGCCTGAGACACCGCCGGAACCTGAAAGAAACAGACAGGATAAACAGTTCTCTGCACCCAAATCCTGTGGGAGGGAGAGCTAAACCTTCAGAGAGGCAGACAAGCCTGGGAAACCAGAAGAGACTGCTCCCTGCACACACATCTCGGACGCCAGAGGAAAAAGCCAGAGACCATCTGGAACCCTGGTGCACTGAAGCTCCCGGAAGGGGCGGCACAGGTCTTCCTGGTTGCTGCCGCTGCAGAGAGCCCCTGGGAAGCATCCCACGAGCGAACCTGAGCCTCAGGACCACAGGTAAGACCAAATTTTCTGCTGCAAGAAAGCTGCCTGGTGAACTCAAGACACAGGCCCACAGGAACAGCTGAAGACCTGTAGAGAGGAAAAACTACACGCCCGAAAGCAGAACACTCTGTCCCCATAACTGACTGAAAGAGAGGAAAACAGGTCTACAGCACTCCTGACACACAGGCTTATAGGACAGTCTAGCCACTGTCAGAAATAGCAGAACAAAGTAACACTAGAGATAATCTGATGGTGAGAGGCAAGCACAGGAACCCAAGCAACAGAAACCAAGACTACATGCCATCATCGGAGCCCAATTCTCCCACCAAAACAAACATGGAATATCCAAACACACCAGAAAGCAAGATCTAGTTTCAAAATCATATTTGATCATGATGCTGGAGGACTTCAAGAAAGACATGAACACACTCAGTGAAACACAGGAAAACATTAATAAACAAGTAGAAGCCTACAGAGAAGAATGGCAAAAATACCTGAAAGAATTCCAGGAAAACACAATCAAACAGTTGAAGGAATTAAAAATGGAAATAGAAGCAATCAAGAAAGAACACATGGAAACAACCCTGGATATAGAAAACCAAAAGAAGAGACAAGGAGCTGTAGATACAAGCTTCACCAACAGAATACAAGAGATGGAAGAGAGAATCTCAGGAGCAGAAGATTCCATAGAAATCATTGACTCAACTGTCAAAGATAATGTAAAGCGGAAAAAGCTACTGGTCCAAAACATACAGGAAATCCAGGACTCAATGAGAAGATCAAACCTAAGGATAATAGGTATAGAAGAGAGTGAAGACTCCCAGCTCAAAGGACCAGTAAATATTTTCAACAAAATCATAGAAGAAAACTTCCCTAACCTAAAAAAAGAGATCAAGAAAAAAAAGCAATCAAGAAAGAAAACATGGAAACAACCCTGGATATAGAAAACCAAAAGAAGAGACAAGGAGCCGTAGATACAAGCTTCACCAACAGAATACTAGAGATCAAATCCAGCACTACAAAGGATAATAAATGGTAAAGCCCAACATAAGGAGACACGCTATACCCTAGAAGAAGCAAGAAACTAATCATCTTGGCAACTAAACAAAGAGAAGAAAAGCACACAAACATAACCTCATATCCAAATATGAATATAACGGGAAGCAATAAACACTATTCCTTAATATCTCTCAACATCAATGGCCTCAACTCCCCAATAAAAAGACATAGATTAACAAACTGGATATGCAACGAGGACCCTGCATTCTGCTGCCTACAGGAAACACACCTCAGAGACAAAGACAGACATTACCTCAGAGTGAAAGGCTGGAAAACAATTTTCCAAGCAAATGGTCAGAAGAAGCAAGCTGGAGTAGCCATTCTAATATCAAAAAAAATCAATTTTCAACTAAAAGTCATCAAAAAAGATAAGGAAGGACACTTCCTATTCATCAAAGGAAAAATCCACCAAGATGAACTCTCAATCCTAAATATCTATGCCCCAAATACAAGGGCACCTACATATGTAAAAGAAACCTTACTAAAGCTCAAAACACACATTGCACCTCACACAAAACTAGTGGGAGATTTCAACACCCCACTCTCATCAATGGACAGATCATGGAAACAGAAATTAACCAGAGCTGTAGACAGACTAAGAGAAGTCATGAGCCAAATGGACTTAACGGATATTTATAGAACATTCTATCCTAAAGCCAAAGGATATACCTTCTTCTCAGCTCCTCATGGTACTTTCTCCAAAATTGACCATATAATTGGTCAAAAAACGGGCCTCAACAGGTACAGAAAGATAGAAATAATCCCATGCGTGCTATCGGACCACCACGGCCTAAAACTGGTCTTCAATAACAATCAAGGAAGAATGCCCATATACTTGGAAATTGAGCAATGCTCTACTCAATGATAACCTGGTCAAGGAAGAAATAAAGAAAGAAATTAAAAACTTTTTAGAATTTAATGAAAATGAAGGTACAACATACACAAACTTATGGGACACAATGAAAGCTGTGCTCAGAGGAAAACTCATAGCGCTGAGTGCCTGCAGAAAGAAACAGGAAAGAGCATATGTCAGCAGCTTGACAGCACACCTAAAAGCTCTAGAACAAAAAGAAGCAAATACACCCAGGAGGAGTAGAAGGCAGGAAATAATCAAACTCAGAGCTGAAATCATCAGGTAGAAACAAAAAGGACCATAGAAAGAATCAACAGAACCAAAAGTTGGTTCTTTGAGAAAATCAACAAGATAGATAAACCCTTAGCCAGACTAACGAGAGGACACAGAGAGTGCGTCCAAATTAACAAAATCAGAAATGAAAAGGAAGACATAACTACAGATTCAGAGGAAATTCAAAAAATCATCAGATCTTACTATAAAAACCTATATTCAACAAAACTTGAAAATCTTCAGGAAATGGACAATTTCCTAGACAGATACCAGGAACCGAAGTTAAATCAGGAACAGATAAACCAGTTAAACAACCCCATAACTCCTAAGGAAATAGAAGCAGTCATTAAAGGTCTCCCAACCAAAAAGAGCCCAGGTCCAGACGGGTTTAGTGCAGAATTCTATCAAACCTTCATAGAAGACCTCATACCAATATTATCCAAACTATTCCACAAAATTGAAACAGATGGATCACTACCGAATACCTTCTACGAAGCCACAATTACTCTTATACCTAAACCACACAAAGACACAACAAAGAAAGAGAACTTCAGACCAATTTCTCTTATGAATATCGACGCAAAAATGCTCAACAAAATTCTGGCAAACCGAATCCAAGAGCACATCAAAACAATCATCCACCATGACCAAGTAGGATTCATCCCAGGCATGCAGGGATGGTTTAATATATGGAAAACCATCAACGTGATCCATTATATAAACAAACTGAAATAACAAAACCACATGATCATTTCATTAGACGCTGAGAAAGCATTTGACAAAATTCAACACTCCTTCATGATAAAAGTCCTGGAAAGAATAGGAATTCAAGGCCCATACCTGAACATAGTAAAAGCCATATACAGCAAACCAGTTGCTAACATTAAACTAAATGGAGAGAAACTTGAAGCAATCCCACTAAAATCAGGGACTAGACAAGGCTGCCCACTCTCTCCCTACTTATTCAATATAGTTCTTGAAGTTCTAGCCAGAGCAATCAGACAACAAAAGGAGGTCAAGGGGATACAGATCGGAAAAGAAGAAGTCAAAATATCACTATTTGCAGATGATATGATAGTATATTTAAGTGATCCCAAAAGTTCCACCAGAGAACTACTAAAGCTGATAAACAACTTCAGCAAAGTGGCTGGGTATAAAATTAACTCAAATAAATCAGTTGCCTTCCTCTATACAAAAAAGAAACAAGCCGAGAAAGAAATTAGGGAAAGGACACCCTTCATAATAGACCCAAATAACATAAAGTCCCTGGTGTGACTTTAACAAAGCAAGCAAAAGATCTGTACAATAAGAACTTCAAGACACTGAAGAAGGAAATTAAAGAAGACCTCAGAAGATGGAAAGATCTCCCATGCTCATGGATTGGCAGGATTAATATAGTAAAAATGGCCATTTACCAAAAGCAATCTACAGATTCAATGCAATCCCCATCAAAATACCAATCCAATTCTTCAAAGAGTTAGATAGAACAATTTGCAAATTCATCTGGAATAACAAAAAACCCAGGATAGCTAAAGCTATCCTCAACAATAAAAGGACTTCAGGAGGAATCACTATCCCTGAACTCAAGCAGTATTACAGAGCAATAGTGATAAAAACTGCATGGTATTGGTACAGAGACAGAAGATAGACCAATGGAATAGAATTGAAGACCCAGAAATGAACCCACATACCTATGATCACTTGATTTTTGACAAAGGAGCCAAAACCATCCAATGGAAAAAAGATAACATTTTCAGCAAATGGTGCTGGTTCAACTGGAGGTCAACATGTAGAAGAATGCAGATCGATCCATGCTTATCAACCTGTACAAAGCTTAAGTGCAAGTGGATCAAGGACCTCCACATCAAACCAGACACACTCATACTAATAGAAGAAAAACTAGGGAACCATCTGGAACACATGGGCACTGGAAAAAATTTCCTGAACAAAACACCAATGGCTTATGCTCTAAGATCAAGAATCGACAAATGGGATCTCATAAAACTGCAAAGCTTCTGTAAGGCAAAGGACACTGTGGTTAGGACAAAACGGCAACCAACAGATTGGGAAAAGATCTTTACCAATCCTACAACAGATAGAGGCCTTATATCCAAAATATACAAAGAACTCAAGAAGTTAGACCGCATGGAAACAAATAACCCTATTAAAAAATGGGGCTCAGAGCTAAACAAAGAATTCACAGCTGAGGAATGCCGAATGGCTGAGAAACACCTAAAGAAATGTTCAACATCTTTAGTCATAAGGGAAATGCAAATCAAAACAAGCCTGAGATTTCACCTCACACCAGTGAGAATGGCTAAGATCAAAAACTCAGGTGACAGCAGATGCTGGCGAGGATGTGGAGAAAGAGGAACACTCCTCCATTGTTGGTTGGATTGCAAACTGGTAAAACCATTCTGGAAATCAGTCTGGAGGTTCCTCAGAAAATTGGACATTGAACTGCCTGAGGATCCAGCTATACCTCTCTTGGGCATATACCCAAAAGATGCCCCAACATATAAAAAAGACACGTGCTCCACTATGTTCATTGCAGCCTTATTTATAATAGCCAGAAGCTGGGAAGAACCCAGATGCCCTTCAACAGAGGAATGGATACAGAAAATGTGGTACATCTACACAATGGAATATTACTCAGCTATCAAAAACAACAACTTTATTTAATTCGTAGGCAAATGGTTGGAACTGGAAAACATCATCCTGAGTGAGCTAACCCAATCACAGAAAGACATACATGGTATGCACTCATTGATAAGTGGCTATTAGCCCAAATGCTTGAATTACCCTAGATGCCTTGAACAAATGAAACTCAAGACGGATGATCAAAACGTGAATGCTTCACTCCTTCTTTAAAAGGGGAACAAGAATACCCTTGGCAGGGAAGAGAGAGGCAAAGATTAAAACAGAGACTGAAGGAACACCCATTCATAGCCTGCCCGACATGTGGCCCATACATATACAGCCACCCAATTAGACAAGATGGATGAAGCAAAGAATTGCAGACCGACAGGAGCTGGATGTAGATCGCTCCTGAGAGACACAGCCAGAATACAGCAAATACAGAGGCGAATTCCAGCAGCAAACCACTGAACTGAGAATAGAACCCCCGTTGAAGGAATCAGAGAAAGAACTGGAAGAGCTTGAAGGGGCTCGAGACCCCATATGTACAACAATGCCAAGCAACCAGAGCTTCCAGGGACTAAGCCAGTAACTAAAGACTATACATGGACTGACCCTGGACTCTGACCTCATAGGTAGCAATGAATATCCTAGTAAGAGCACCAATGGAAAGGGAAGTCCTGGGTCCTGCTAAGACTGAACCCCCAGTGAACTAGACTGGTGGAGGGAGGGCGGCAATGGGGGGAGGGTTGGGAGGGAACACCCATAAGGAAGGGGAGGGGGGAGGGGGATGTTTGCCCGGATACCGGGAAAGGGAATAACACTCGAAATGTATATAAGAAATTCTCAAGTTAATAAAAAAAAAAAAAAAAGAAAGTGCTTCTTCTTGAGTTTCATGGGGTCTGTGGATTGTATCTTGGGTATTTTGAGCTATTGGGCTAATATACACTTATCAGTGAATGCATACCATGTCATTTTTTTTCTTACTGGGTTACCACAATCAGGATGGTATTTTTTAGCTCCATCCATTTGCCTAAGGATTTTATGAAGTCATTGTTTTTTGATAGTTGACTAGTACTCCATTGTGTAGATGTACCACATTTTCTGTATCCATTCCTCTGTTGAAGGGCATCTGGGTTCTTTCCAGCTTCTTGCTATTATGAATAACGCTGCTATGAACATGGTGGATCATGTGTCTTTGTTGTATGTTGGAGCATCATTTGGTTATATGCCCAGGAGTGGTATAGCTGGATCCAGAGGTAGTATAATGTCTAAGTTCCTGAAGACCTCCATACTGATTTCCAGAGTGATTGTACCAGTTTGCAGTCCCACCAACAATGGAGGACTGTTCCCTTTTCTCCACATCCTTGCCAGCATCTGTTGTCACCTGAATTTTTGATCTTAGCCATTCTGACTGGTGTGCGGTGGAATCTCAGGGTTGTTTTGATTTAAATTTCCCTGATGGCTAACAATGTTGAACATGTCATTAGGGACATCTCAGCCATTAGACATTCCTCAGCTGAGAATTCTTTGCTTCGCTGTACCCCATTTTTAATAAGATTAATTGGCTCTGTAGAGTCTAACTTCTTGAGTTCTTGATATATAATGGATAATATCCTTCTATCAGATGTAGAATTTGCAAAGATCTTTTCAAAATCTGATAGTTGCCATTTTGTGGTAATGACAGTGTTCTTTGCTTTACAGAAGCATTGCAGTTTTATGAGTTCCCATTTGTCTATTCTTGATCTTAGAGCCATTGGTGGTTTGTTCAGGAAATTTTCCCTAGTGCCCATGTGGTCAAGACTCTTCCTCACTTTTTCTTCTATTAATTTGAGTGTATCTGGTTTGATGTGGAGGTCCTTGATCAACTTAGACTTAAGCTTTATACACGGTGATAAGAATGGGTCAATTTTCATTCTTCTACATGCTGATCTCCAGGTGAACCAGCACCATTTGTTGAAAATGGTATCTTTTTTCCACTAGAGTGCTTTAGCTCCTCAGTCAAAAATCAAATGACCATAGGTGTATGGGTTCATTTCTGGGTCTTCAATTCTATTCCACTGCTCTAGCTGCCTGTCTCTCTACCAATAACACTACAGTTTTTTAAAAATCATTATTGCTCTGTAATACTGCTTGAAGTCAGGGATGGTTATTACCCTAGAAGTTCTTTTATTCATGTGAATAATTTTTGATATCCTGTGTTTTTGGTTATTCCAAATGACCATGCAAATTGCTCTTTCTAACTCTATGAAGAATTGAATTGGAATTTTGATGGGAATGCCAATGAATCTGTTGCTTGCTTTTGGCAAAATGGCCATTTTGACTATATTATTCCTGTCAATCCATGAGCATGGGAGGTCTTTCCATCTTCTGAGACCTTCTTCAATTTCTTTCTTCAGGGACTTGTCATAAAGATCTTTTGCGACCGCCCAGACCTGAAGGGAATCGGACAACAGTTCTCTGCACCCAAATCCTGAGGGAGGGAGAGCTAAACCTTCAGAGAGGCAACACGCCTGGGAAGACAGAAGAGACTACATTTTGCCCACATTTCTGACTCCAGAGGAAAACACCTAATGCCATCTGGGATCCCGGTGCACGGAGACTCCCAGAAAAAGAGGCGCAGACCATTCTGGTTGCTGCCCTCATCGAGAGCTCAAAAGCAGCCCCGAACGAGCAACTTGAGCCTCGGGACCACAGGTTGCTCCAAGCGACCTGCCTGGTGGACTCAGGAAACAGGTCCACAGAAACAGCAGAAGACCAGTAGACAGGAAAGACTACATGCCCGAAAGTAGAACCCTCTGTTCCGATAACTGGATGAAACAAAACCGGAAAACAGGTCTAAGCACTCCTGACACACAGGCCTAAAAGACAGTCTAGCCACTGTCAGAATAAGCAGAACAAGGTAACACCAGAGACAACCTGATGGCGAGAGGCAAGCACAGGAACCCAAGAAACAGAAACCAAGACTACACGGAATCATCAGAGCCCAATTCTCCCACCAAAGCAAACACTGAATATCCAAACACACCAGAAAAGCATGATCTAGATTTAAAATCACATTTGATCATGATGCTGGAGGACTTAAAAAGGATATGAAGAACTCCCTTAGAGAAGTGCAAGAAAATATAAATAAACAAGTAGAAGAGAGAAATCACAAAAATCCCTCAAAGAATTCCAGGAAAACATAATCAAACAGGTGAAGGAGTTAAAAACGGAAATAGAAGCAATAAAGAAAGGACACAGGAAAATAACACTGGATATAGAAAACCACAGGAAGAGACAAAGAGCCGTACATACAAGCATCACCAACAGAATACAAGAGATAGAAGAGAGAATCTCGCCCAAACCCCGTGGGAGAGAGACCTCACCGCCTGGACAGGTGGGCACTCCTGAGAATGCAGAGCGGAAGAGACCACCAACACTGCCCACCCCTGCCCACATCGCTGGCCCAAGAGGAAACTGTATACGGCCTCTGGATTCCCTTGGATAAGGGGACAGCAGCAGCAGGTACCCTGTGTCTGAGACACTGCCGGAACCTGAAGGGACCGACCAATAAACAGTTCTCTGCACCCAAATCCCATGGGAGGGAAAGCTAAACCTTCAGAGAGGCAGACACGCCTGGGAAACCAGAAGAGACTGCACTCTGCCCATATTACTGATCCCAGAGGAAAACACCAAACGCCATCTGGCACCCTGGTGCACAGGGGATCCCGGAAAGGGAGGTGCAGGTCCTCCTGGTTGCTGCCCCCACGAAGAACTCATAAGCGACACCCCACGAGCAAACGTGAGCCTCGGGACCACTGGTAAGACAAACCTTCCTACTCCAAGCGACCTGCCTAGTGAACACAGGACACAGGCCCATAGGAACAGCTGAAGACCTGTAGATAGGAAAAACAACACGCCTGAAAGCAGAACACTCTGTACCCATAATTGGCTGAAAGAAAACAGGAAAACAGGTCTACAGCACCCCTGACACACAGGCTTATAGGACAGTCTAGCCACTGTCAGAAATAGAAGAACAAAGTAACACTAGAGATAATCTGATGGCGAGAGGCAAATGCAGGAATCCAAGCAACAGAATTCAAGACTACATGGCATCATCGGAGCCCAATTTTCCCACCAAAACAAACATGGAATATCCAAACAAACCAGAAAAGCAAGATCTAGTTTCAAAATCATATTTGATCATGATTCTGGAGGACTTCAAGAAAGATGTGAAGAACTCCCTTAGAGAAACACAGGAAAACATAAATAAACAAGAAGAAACCTACAGAGAGGAATCACAAAAATCCCTGAAAGAATTCCAGGAAAAAACAATCAAACAGTTGAAGGAATTAATAATTGAAATAGAAGCAATCAAGAAAGAAAACATGGAAACAACCCTGGATATAGAAAACCAAAAGAAGAGACAAGGAGCCGTAGATACAAGCTTCACCAACAGAATACTAGAGATCAAATCCAGCACTACAAAGGATAATAAATGGTAAAGCCCAACATAAGGAGACACGCTATACCCTAGAAGAAGCAAGAAACTAATCATCTTGGCAACTAAACAAAGAGAAGAAAAGCACACAAACATAACCTCATATCCAAATATGAATATAACAGGAAGCAATAAACACTATTCCTTAATATCTCTCAACATCAATGGCCTCAACTCCCCAATAAAAAGACATAGATTAACAAACTGGATATGCAATGAGGACCCTGCATTCTGCTGCCTACAGGAAACACACCTCAGAGACAAAGACAGACACTACCTCAGAGTGAAAGGCTGGAAAACAACTTTCCAAGCAAATGGTCAGAAGAAGCAAGCTGGAGTAGCCATTCTAATATCAAATAAAATCAATTTTCAACTAAAAGTCATCAAAAAAGATAAGGAAGGACACTTCCTATTCATCAAAGGAAAAATCCACCAAGATGAACTCTCAATCCTAAATATCTATGCCCCAAATACAAGGGCACCTACATACGTAAAAGAAACCTTACTAAAGCTCAAAACACACATTGAAACTCACACAATAATAGTAGGAGATTTCAACACCCCACTCTCATCAATGGACAGATCATGGAAACAGAAAATAAACAGAGACGTAGACAGACTAAGAGAAGTCATGAACCAAATATACTTAACATATATTTATAGAACATTCTATCCTAAAGCAAAAGGATATACCTTCTTCTCAGCTCCTCATGGTACTTTCTCCAAAATTAACCATATAATTGGTCAAAAAACAGGCCTCAACAGGTACAGAAAGATAGAAATGATCCCATGTGTCCTATCAGACCACCACGGCCTAAAGCTGGTCTTCAATAACAATAAGGAAAGTACTCCTACATATACGTGGAAGTTGAACAATGCTACTCAACGATATGCTCTACTCAACGATAACCTGGTCAAGGAAGAAATAAAGAAAGAAATTAAAAACTTTTTAGAAATTAATGAAAATGAAGGTACAACACACCCAAACTTATGGGACACAATAAAAGCTGTGCTAAGAGGAAAATTCATAGGTCTGAGTGCCTGCAGAAAGAAACAGGAAAGAGCATATGTCACCAGCTTGACAGCACACCTAAAAGCTCCAGAACAAAAAGAAGCAAATACACCCAGGAGGAGTAGAAGGCAGGAAATAATCAAACTCAGAGCTGAAATCAACCAAGTAGAAACAAAAAGGACCATAGAAAGAATCAACAGAACCAAAAGTTGGTTCTTTGAGAAAATCAACAAGATAGATAAACCCTTAGCCAGACTAACGAGAGGACACAGAGACGGTGTCCAAATTAACAAAATCAGAAATGACAAGGGAGACATAACTACAGATTCAGAGGAAATTCAAAAAATCATCAGATCTTACTATAAAAGCCTATATTCAACAAAACTTGAAAATCTGCAGGAAATGGACAATTTCCTAGACAGATACCAGGTACCGAAGTTAAATCAGGAACAGATAAACCAGTTAAACAACCCCATAACTCCTAAGGAAATAGAAGCAGTCATTAAAGGTCTCCCAACCAAAAAGAGCCCAGGTCTAGACGGGTTTAGTGCAGAATTCCATCAAACCTTCATAGAAGACCTCATACCAATATTATCCAAACTATTCCACAAAATTGAAACAGATGGATCACTACCGAATTCCTTCTACGAAGCCACAATTACTCTTATACCTAAACCACACAAAGACCCAACAAAGAAACAGAACTTCAGACCAATTTCCCTTATGAATACCGACGCAAAAATACTGAATAAAATTCTGGCACACCGAATCCAAGAGCACATCAAAACAATCATCCACCATGATCAAGTAGGCTTCATCCCAGGCATGCAGGGATGGTTTAATATACGGAAACCCATCAACGTGATCCTTTATATAAACAAACTGAAAGAACAAAACCACATGATCATTTCATTAGATGCTGAGAAAGCATTTGACAAAATTCAACACCCCTTCATGATAAAAGTCCTGGAAAGAATAGGAATTCAAGGCCCATACCTAAACATAGTAACAGTCATATACAGCAAACCAGTTGCTAACATTAAACTAAATGGAGAGAAACTTGAAGCAATCCCACTAAAATCAGGGACTAGACAAGGCTGCCCACTCTCTCCCTACTTATTCAACATAGTTCTTATATATTGGGCCACCTTATGACCACGGGGTCATGAAATTAACCTCCACATAGATAGAAGGTAATGCATACACAAGTATTATTATAACCCACATTAACCGCAACAAGAACTCAGAATGTAGATATATTAGTTAATTACTTTCCTCATTGCCATGACAAAATGCCCAGCCAAATCTACTTATGGAAGGCAGGAAGACAAGGCCTATGTTGGCTCATTGTTTGAGGTTTCTTTCCATCATAGTTGGGGAGTATGGCCATAAGAAAAGATCTATCTGGGGGCTGAAGTAATATTATGTGACTCTTTCCATTGTCTTCAGTCTCTGGAAATAGAGAGAGCTGAATACTGGTGCTCAGCTCACTTTCTCCCTTTTCACTTAATCTGGGATCTCAATCTATAGAATGGTGCTACCTACAGGCAGACTGGTGTTCCCATCTCAGTAAAACCTCTCTGGTAACACCCTTTCAGATTTATCCAGGGTTTTGTTTCTTAGATGATTCTAAATCCTGCCAAGAAGACAGCCAATATCAACCATCCCCAAGTCTACCCTTGTTAATTTGACAAGAAAAGCATCAACTTTACTTCATAGCATTTACACCTCATCCCTAAAGCCTCCCATTCATCTCATAATGCAAAATGTGTTTAGTCCATCTGCTAAAGACCAAAGTCTTAACACTTCTAAAAGTGTTCAAAAGTGTAAAAGTCAGGTCTCTTCCAAGATTCAGGCAACCTCTTCACTGCATACTTATGGGAGTCTACACATTGTAAGTTTCCTATATACAATGTCACAGAGTAAACATCCCCATTACAAAAGGAAAGGTTGGGGCCACAGCAAGGAAATACTGGACCAAAATCAAATCCAGCAGAGAAAGCAAATTCTGGCATTTAGAATTCATAATAGAATCATCTGAACTCCAACATTCTTGAGAAGTCCTGCTCTTCATTTGTGCCATTTGTAGCATGCACACCCTCTGTGTTGGGCTAGTTCAACTTACCTTGGTAGGTTACTCTAAGATCCAACATCTCCAATGTTCTTGGCTTTCCATTGTAGCCTAGGATTAATATTCACAGCTTCATGCGATGGCCTCCTGAGGGGTCTCCTTATAGAAAATAAAGTACTGCTAAAGAAAAACAAAGTAAATTTCAGAGATAATGTCTTTACATCATTAATGTTTTTAATGATTTTCAGGACATTAGTTTCATTTTTGATATTGTTAATTTAATCAGATTGGTTAGCACATGTTCAGAATATTCCCTGCAGAGTTACTGTGTATCTTAGAACTATACTAGATATATTATCTTGTTATGAGATGTGCTGAGATATGGTAGATATCCTGATATTTCTGAACAGCAGTTTGTCAGCAACTGTTTATGATTCTGCTCTGAGTCAATTCTTATAATGGCAGTTTGAAAATGATAGATTTGAAGGCCCACCTTCTAAGGTGCTATGGTCACACAATAAGCCTTTTAAAACTAGCTTTACTTTTTTGTTGGAAAAAGAATGTCAGTAAGTAATTTGCTATATTTTCAGGATAAGTTTGTTAGCTAAAGTTAGTTTTAAACATCTTTAACCGAAAAGGATGATTTTCTTCAGGAAATTGTGGGAACGAGGTTATACTAGTTCCTAAGAGTGATATTATTGGAGAGAAAAATGTATGGATATTGAAAGAAAGGTTCTTTCATAAAAAATTTTTAATATTAGACATACAGATGGCTCTGAATGATGCTATCCATCTCATCCGAAATTCTGAGGATGTTGAACTTAGAAAGAATGATTCAAATGCTTGTGTGTGGGTGTACCTTGAGGCCAGATTTTTCTGGTGAGCCAAGTAGGGCAATTATAGACACAAATTCTCCTTTACTAATGATTTCTTTTAAAAAAAGAACAAGGTCAATGAACCACAAAATTTTCATTAAATTAAACCATTTTTGAAACATTTCCCCTAGACTCCTTACAAGAAACAGTAGGTGAGAAAGGAAGCAACAATGTCTAAGCTCGTGAAGCCATTGATGTATATGAAAGAATCTAAAATCAAACCTTCTAGTCCACACACTATATAGTATTTTAAGCCTCAGATTTCCTGAACGTTTGTAAACTTTGCAAACAATGTAATGATGTAGTTGAAAGATCTAATGAGGAAAGTCAGACGCAATAAAAGTTTACAAGACACAGAGTTTGGGGAGCCAAAATGAATGGTGAGAAATTGTAGCCAGGTGTCTTCATTTCCTGGTTCCTCAAGGACTATGCAGTCAGCTTTCTCTGACAAAATGGGGAAGGTCTGTGAAATTCCACCAGCATTTGTCCACTTCAGTATGTCATGCCAGAAATCTTAGTTCTTTACTTAAGAACCTCACCAGCAGATGAAATAAACTATTTGAAAATTACAAATAAAGTATAAAGAAAAAAAGAATTATAATGATCCTGAGAGTAAGAAATACATGGGGATATTTTTAGTCCTATATTTACTATGTATCCTCATTTATATTAATTTCAAGAATTTTTATTAAGTTTTACATGCTATAGACAAAAATAAGACAAATAACTTTTAATCTAGGGAAAATAATACAACAAAGATTAAGATGTACATCAGCTAGACTGCAAAGAAGTCTGAGTTAGATGCCTACTTTCTATACATTAAACCTAAAAATGCACTGACCAACACAAGGAAGGAAAACAGTTACAGTAGAATTGAGGACAGAATTGCTCCCTTCCAACCTTCTGTTGGGACAAAGTAAAAAACGCACATAACAGAAAAGTTCATACCATCAAACCTCACAGAGGAGAAGAAGAAAGCTTTCCTCAAGAGGTACTTTTTCTTGTGAGATACTCATAGAGTTATTCACTAATATATTCATGCCCAAAGATACTTTGCTCCAGGAGTTTCACTTTTAAGATACAAAACACCATGAAATTTTATGACCATTGTGTAAAATGGTTTCATAAATGTCAAAATATTAAAGGTAGTAGGTCTTTCAAAAATATATATAGTGTTCTTATGTTTGATAATAACAGAAGGCAGGTTTCATAGGACTCTTTAATAGACTTAAACATAATCTCTTCAAATGAAATCACACATATGTTTTTAATTCTTTTATACAGTGGAATTTTTAAATGAGGGTCACAATTTAAGTCTTAACAAAAGAAGATCAAAGCTAAGATATTCAAGGTATTGTTCAGTAAGTTCTAAAGAAACAAACTCATGTCAAAAATTTGAATTAAGAAGATACCTCTCAGCAGATTCAGGGAAGAATATATTATGGTGTATCCAAAAGATGGAATACAATTTTATCCTAAAAGAGGCAAAGAACAAGTTGTGGAACAACATGGAGACTGAATAACTTTAAAGTGTATAGAAGTTCATCTGAAAAATTTACAGACTATATAATTCTAACCATGCATCAGTCTGGAAAATTCAAGCAGGAAATGAAAAGGATGGGGGTTCAGAGAAACAGAGGTATGACCAAAAAGTGAAGAAGACTTTCTAGAGCAGTATAACTATCCTGTAAAACACCAAGAGAGGTAATATGGAATAATATTTGTGGAAAAACCTGTCGTATAACACCAAAGTGGAGTCCATACGCAACCTGGTACTGTGAATGGTGGTGATTTCTTAGATTTTTTTTTAATTATTGTAACAAATGCTCCATCTTAGGGTGGGATGTTGACAGAGGGTGACAGAGGTGGTGCCTACAAGAAATGGATGTGGGAGGCTCATAAGGGACTCCATACTTTCTACTTAATTTCATGGTGATTTAAAATTACTTTTAAAGTCCTTTGAAATGAAATAAACAAATTGAAATATTAATTACAAAGATGATGAAAACATGTCCACCTAAAAAAATACTTGAAAAACAAATGTATAAATGCCTGAGTAGTGTTTGGTTGAGATATGTTGCAGGATATTTGCTCACACTGTGAACCCCAAGAGTGTGTTATTTACTGGAAGAACTTTCTAGTTGTGGTATGGCTCAGCCTTAGCACACATCTTTAATCCTCTGCCTGAAATATAGACAAACCCTTAGCATATATATTTAATCCCAGATAATGAGGGTAAAGTTAGTTGGTAAAAGGAAGCACCCATGTTTGAAATTGATGTCAGACAAAGTGACAAATCAGAGAAAATATCTAGTATGTGTCCAAAACTCACAAGAAGAGGAAAAGAGCAGCTACTAAAAATGGTGGCGAGAGAGAGAGAGAGAGAGAGAGAGAGAGAGAGAGAGAGAGAGAGAGAGATTGTATCAGTCATCAGTCATCCTGGAGAGGAGTCTGAGCCAAAACAGTTGAGTTGAACCAGCAGCAAGAGAGAGATCAGAAAGAACTAGGAAGGTGAGCTTATTCAGCAGCAAGTATTAGAGACTGAAAACATTCTGGGCTTAGATTAGATTGTATAGCATCTTCCAGGACTAGGTCTAGGTTAGCAGACTGGAAACAGGAGACTTTGGAAGGAAGGAGGTAGAGAAGACCCTCTAGAATGTACCAGAGACCCGGTACAAGTAAGAAACTCTCAGGACTCGAAGCAGGTGGGGTAGATGAAAGGCCCTACAGTGGAGAGAAGTGAAGAGTCTGAGGAAAAGTAGGTCCAGTGACAGGCCCAAAGTGGGTTCCAACTCAAGGGGAGGCCCTAAGACCTGACACCATTACTGAGGCTATGGGGCTTCTACCATAACTGTTCTACAAAAGACCTAACGAACAGCTGAAAGAGCCAGATGCAGATATGTGTACCTAACCAATAAACAGAAGCTGCTGGCCCCTCCGTTTGAATTAGGGAAAAGCTAGAGGAAGCTAAGGAGGACGGTAACTCTGTAGGAGGACCAACAGTCTCAATTAACCTGGAGACCTGAGATCTCTTAGACACTGAATCACCAACCAGGCAGCATATACCAGCTGAGATGAGGCCTCCAATACATATACAACAGAGGAGTGCTGGATCTGGGTTCAGTCAGAGAAGATGCACCTAACCCTCAAGAGACTGGAGGCCACAGGAAGTTTAGACGTCTGGTGGGGTGGGGATATCCTTGTGGAGATGGTGGGAAGGGAGTGCAGGGGGACAAGGAGGAGGTATGGGATGTGGAACTCTCAGGGATGGACCCAGAGGGGAATAAAATTTGGAGTGTAAAAATAAACAAACAAACAAACAAATAAATAAATTTTTCAAAAAGACCTGAGATGATAATTATATCAGGAGAATAAAAGATACTTTTATATGGATATGTGACATATTCTTTAAGTTCTATAAAAATAAAAATCTAAAGGCAAAAATATAAGAACACTTGACTTGTTTGCCAACCCCATCTTATTAGAAAGTACTAACATCTGGACAAATTTAAGTGTAAATTTTTGCTTTCAGTTTCATCATTAATCTAGTTCCAGAAATGAATGAGAAGCAAACATATATATTTTTTCATGTTTGTATTTAATATTGTGACAGTGAATTTTTGTTCTTGAGATGGGGTAAAGTGTAAAACACACTGGATATGATGCTTCTGTAGCAATAAAATAAAATAAAAGGCTCAAAGAAACAACATTCTTACTTCACTTCAGGGTCCAGGAAGAGAAATCTATATAGCATGCAGTTGGCCACCACCACTAGCATAAAAGGCAAAATAAGAGGAGAAATAAAAGAAAGGAAGGGTGAGAGAAATGCAAGCTGAAAATGGCCCTTGACAGATTGTGCATGCAAAGCCATAGCAAAGATAGTCATATAACTTCTCAGAACTTCACATTAGTATACTACATTATGGTAAAAAAGAACAACAATGTTCTCAGGCCATCCCAGACACAGGAAGATGAGCACACCACCCTGAGAACAGATTTTTAAAATAGCAGTGTTGCATATTATTTAGATAAAATTATTCTCAACACTGGTGGTAATTTTGTTACTGGTAAGATAAAATGTAGAATCCAGTTGTCAGCTCTTTTCCTCACTAGTTACATAACCAAATATAATACTTAGGTATTAAACTGTCTCTCATTAACTTCTTTGCCTCAGTTATTGACATAACAAGTTGAGTTTTTTTATCTTGAAACTGTGCTAAAATACACTTAGCCCTGCCAAAGTTCTAAAATGACTTACTGTTTTCTTTCCAGAAAATAAGAAACTAGCAACTTTTAAAATGGAGTAATAATTTAAGCTCTAATGGTCTACGCCTACCTCATTGTGTAAGTTATAATGCTGCTTCACTTAAATGCTTTACTACATTAATTTATCACTGATTAAAACTACTTGCTTTGCATTCTCAAGACTAAATAGTTTGTCTGGAATTGTATAACTAACACTGTGGGGAATAACCTGGTAGTGTCCTGTGTACCCAATTGCCTGTCCAATTACTGCATGTTTAATGAAAGTCACCAACTTCAGGACCAGTAGTATTTATTATTTTTTCTAAGCCTTAACTTACTGATCATTATTGTCGTTGCAAGTCTTATTCAAGTGATCAACATGTTTATATTTGATTAGCGAATAGTATTACCAGCAAGTAATATCACAGGTTATATGTTCATTATATAGAACTCAGAGAAGAAATTTTAGGTTGCTAAAAGGTAATTGTCATTCTCCATCTTTTTATTTGTTTTCCCTAAATAAAAAAAAAGGTAGGAAGAGCACCAACATAGGAACATATGAAATGGATGGCAAAGCAATGGTATAATGTTTAAAAACAACAGTCATTTAAATATAACTTGAAAATACATAGTCAGGGCCTGTAAAGTTTCATTGCTGCTCTATCCTCTTTCTGATTGTGCTCCTGCAAACATGGTGGATGTTCCTAAGACCCACCGGACATTCTGCGAGAAATGTGGGAACCACTAACCCCACAAGATGACACAGTACAAGAAGGGCCAGCATTCTTTGTATGCCCAGGGTAAGATGCGTTATGACAGGAAATAGACTTGCTATAGTGGGCAGACTAACCCATTTTCTGCAAAAAGGCTAAAACTACAAAGAAGATTGTGCTGAGACTGGAGTGTGTTTAGCCCAACTACAGATCTAAGAGGATGATGGCTATTTAGAGATGCCAGCATTTTGAACTGGTAGGTGACAAGAAGAGAAAGGGCCAAGTGATCCACTTCTAAGACGATTTTCTTATGAAGACAATAAGATCTTGACTTTTAATTTTAAAAAAAAGTCAGGAAACAATAACAACAACAAAAGAAGTTTGAGGAGAAGAGAAGAAAGAAAACTCAGTAGTTTAAAACTGAAAAATATAAAGCTCCAGAGGACAAAACTGTCATATAACTGCATCTCTGCAAGCCTATGTGGCAAGCAAAGACAGTCCAGCAAATGCTGTAGAGAGGAGAAAGGAGACAGAAGTTTTTTGCTGTTTTGAGCAACTGGGTAGCAAGAGAGAAAATAGCAGAGAGGAACACAGAGGTTCTCAACAGATGAAGGAGAACCATGCTTCAGAGACACGAAGTGTTCTCCAACCAACAGAAAAAATAAAATTAAGTGATCCAGTGTAGTGGTTGGTTATGTGTGTCTACTTAACACAGGCTGGAGTTATCACAGAAAGGAGACTCCACTGAGGAAATGCCTCCATGAGATCCAGCTGTAAGGCATTTTTTTAATTAATGGGGAGGACCCATTTTGGGTGGTACCATCCCTGGGCTGGTAGTCTTGGGTTCTATAAAAAAGCAAGCTGAGCAAGCCAGTTGGAAGCAAGCCAGTAAGTACATGCATGGCCTGTACAACTCCTGCTTTCTGACTTGCTTGAGTTCCAGTCCTGACTTCTTTTGGTAATGAACAGCAATGTGGAAATGTAAGCTGAATAAGTCCTTTCCTGCACAACTTGCTTCCTGGTCATGATGTTTTGTGTAGGAGTAGAAACCCTGACATCTTAGTGAAGGGTTTTGTTTTCTTTAAAGATTTTGACTATGAACAAAAGATATGCCACCAACATACAATTTCCACACAAGGAATAAACTACACATGAATATTTAGTTTACTTACATTTTATTGTTTTATATGTTTCCGAAGAGAGATTTCTTTTTTCTTTTTTTCTTCTTTTTTTTCCATCTTTATTAACTTGGGTATTTCTTATTTACATTTTGATTGTTATTCCCTTTCCTGGTTTCCAGGCCAACATCCCCCTAACCTCTCCCCTTCTCTATGGGTGTTCCCCTCCCCATCCTCCCCCCATTACGGTCCTCCCCCCAACAATCATGTTCACTGGGGGTTCAGTCTTGGCAGGACCAAGGGATTCCCCTTCCACTGGTGCCCTTACTAGGTTATTCATTGCTACCCATGTGGTTGGAGCCCAGTGTCAGTCCATGTATAGTCTTTGGGTAGTGGCTTAGTCCCTGGAAGCTCAGGTTGGTTGACATTGTTGTTCATATGGGATCTCAAGCCCCTTCAAGCTCTTTCAGTCCTTTCTCTGATTCCTTCAATGGCGAAGAGAGATTTCTAACATATTTTAAAATATATTGATGCTTTGAGAATTTCATATACTGTATTTTGATCACATTAATCCCTCTTTTGTACTTATACATTTTATACACTCCTTTTAAAAATCAAGAGCAATTTATGCTGCCCACATATGTTTAAGTGTGTGACCAATGGAGAATGGTCAACCTACCAGAGGCATATCCTTAAAGGAAAATGATTCTGCTTCTTCCAGCAACTATCATTGCCAATACCCCCTCAGTTAAGGGTAAGACTTGGTGCTCACATTCCCTCTTTATACTGAGGTTTTGTCCTGTGTGAGTTTATTCAAGTCTAGTGTGTGGGGTCACAACTGCATTAGTATATAACTGTCCATTATGTCAGGAAAACACTGTTTCCCTGTGGTTATTTACCACTGCTGGCCTTTACAAGCTTTCCATACCTGAGCCTTGGGTATGTACGGTAGGGGTGATATACATGTGTTATTTATGGCAGTGACTCCTTAGTCAGTCATTAACTATACCTTGGCCAGTTGTGGGTCTCTGTATTATCCACTGCCTACTGCAAAAATATGCAAAAACATTGTCTGATGACTATCGAAAGATGTACTAATCTCATATGATATCCTAGATGCTTCTTGAAGGTGCTAGCATGTATGATTTAAAAGTGGGGTAAAAACTGAATTTCTTTTCACCATGCTTTGCTAGCTAAGCCAAATAAATGTCTTGGCCATGAAAAATATTTTTATTAGATATTTCTTTATTTACATTTCAAATGTTATTCCCTTTCCCAGTTTCCTATCCATAAGTCCCCTATCACCTCCCCCTTCCCTTGTTTCCCCTCCCCATCCATCTTCTCATTCCCAACCCCTCCAACATCCCCTTATACTGGCAGTCCAACATGAGTAAGACCAAGGCCTTTCCCTTCCTTTCTTGCCCAATAAGGCCATCATCTGCTACATATGCAGTTGGAGCCATGAGTCAGTCCATGTATAGTCTTTGGTTGGTGATTTAGTCCTTGGGAGCTCTGAGTGGTTGGCATTGTTGTTATTATGAGTTTGCAAGCCCCTTCAGATCTTTCAATCTGTTCTGTAATTCTTCTAAAGGGGATCCCATTCTCAGTCCAATGGTTTGCTGCTAGCATTCACCTCTGTCTTTGACATGCTCTGACTGAGTCTCTCAGGAGACATCTATATCTGGTTCCTGTAAGCATGCACTTCTTAGCTTCATCAATTTTATCTTCCACATGTGGGGCAGGCTCTGAATGGCCATCCCTTCAGTCTCTGCTCCAAACTTTGCCTCAACATACACTCCTATGAATATTTTTGTTCCTACTTTTAAGAAGGAGTGAAGCATCTGCATTTTGGTCATCCTTCTTCTTGAGCTTCATGTGGTCTGTGGATTATATCTTTGGTAATTCAAGCTTTTGGGCTAATATCAACCTATCAGTGAGTGCACACCATGTGTGTTTTTCTGTGATTGTGTTACCTCACTCAAGATGATAATTTCTAGTTCAAAACATTTGCCTATGAATTTCATGAAGTCATTGTTTTTGATAGCTGAGTAGTAGTACATTGTGTAGATGTACCACATTTTCTCTATCCATTCTTCTGTTGAAGGGCATCTGAGGTCTTTCCACCTTCTGGCTATTATAAATAAGGGTGCTATGAACACAGTGGAACATGAGTCTTTGTTATATGTTGTGTATATATCCAGGAGTGCTATAGCTTGTTCCTCAGGTGGTGCAATGTCCAATTTGCTGAGGAACCTCCAGATTGATTTCAAGAGTGGTTGTACCAGTTTGCAATCCCACCAACAATGGAGGAGTGTTCCCCTTTTTCCACATCTTTGCCAGCATATGTTGTCACCTGAATTTTTGCTCTTAGCCATTTTTAATAGGGTTATTTGGCACTTTGAAGTCTAACCTCTTGAGTTCTTTGTATATTTTGGATATTATCCCTCTATCAGATGTAGGATTGATAAAGATGTTTTCCCAATCTGTTGGTTGCCCTTTTGTGGTAATGACAGTTTTCTTTGGCTTACAGAAGCTTTGCAGTTTTATGAGATCCCATTGGTCGATTCTTGATCTTAGAGCATAAGTCATTGGTGGTTTGTTTAGGAAATTTTCCCCAGTGTCCATGTGATTGAGACTCTTCCCCACTTTTTCTTCTATTTGAGTGTATCTGGTTTCATGTGGAGGTCCTTTATTCACTTGGACTTAAGCTTTGTACTAGGTGATAAGAATAGGTTGATAAGCATTCTTCTACATGCAGATCTCCAGTTGAACTAACACCATTTGTTGAAAATGCTCTCTTTTTGCCACTGTATGGCTTTAGCTACTTTGTCAAAGATAAAGTAACTATAGGTGTGTGGGTTCATTTCTGGGTCTTCACTATTCTAGTGATCCACTTGTTGGTCTCTGTACCAATACCATACAGTTTTATCACTATTTTTCTGTAATACTGCTTTATGTGAGAGATGGTGATTCCCTCAGAAGTTCTTATGTAGTTGAGTATAGTTTTCTCTATTCTGGGTTTTTTGTTATTCCAAATGAATTTGAAATTGGTCTTCCTAACTCTGTGAAGAATTGAGTAGGAATTTTGATGGGGATGGCATTGAATCTGTAGATTGCTTTTGGCAAAATGGCCATTTTTACTATATTAATCCTGCCAATACATGCGCATGAGAGGTCTTTCCATCTTCTGAGATCTTCATCAATGTTTTTCTAAGAAGACTTGAAGTTCTTATCATACAGATCTTTCACTTCCTTGGATAGAGACACATCAAGGTGTTTTATATTATTTGGTACTATTGTGAAGAGTGTCATTTACATAATTTCTTTCTCAGCCTGTTCATTCTTTGAGTAGAGGAAAGCTATTGATTTGAGTTAATTTTTACCCAGTCATTTTGCTTAACTTATTTATTAGGCTTAGTAGTTCATTGGTGGAACTTTTGGGGTCACTTAAGTATACTATAATATCTGCAAATAGTGATTTTTTACTTCTTCCTTTCTGATCTGTATCCCTCTGACCGTCTTTTGTTGTCTGATTACTCTGCCTGGGCTTTGAGTACTATATTGACTAAGTAGGGAGTGGACAGCCTTGTCTAGTCCCTGATTTTAGTGGGATTGCTTCAAGTTTCTCTCCATTTAGTTTGATGCTACCTACTGATTTGCTAAGCATTTTAATAGGTTTAGGTATTGACCTTGAATTCCTGATTTTTAAAGGATTTTTATCATGAAAGGGTGTTGAATTTTGTCAAATGCTTTCTCAGCATCTAATAAAAAGATCATGTGGTTTTTGTCTTTGTGTTTATTTGTATAGTGGATTACTGTCCCGCGCTATCGTCTTGCCAGCAAGAATGCATGCGCAGACACACGAATCCTTCTGCAGCAAAGCGTTTATTGCATCTTAAAGAGGGGGCCCGGGGCCCCAGCATGGCGCGGCTTATATACACCCTAGTGCGGCGCATCCACACCTGATTGGTTGCTTACCCATGATCTCATAGGCATGCCCCGGAGTGGGCAAAGATCTGGCACGAAGACACTCTTGCACATGCACACACAGCTAACTTCCTGAAAGGAAGTCGGGCTGGCGCAGCGGAAGCCAGCGCCATCTTGTAATGGTGAATGCTATCCCGGCTTTCCACGTGGGGCGCAGTGGAAGCCAGCGCCATCTTGTGATGGCGAATGTTATTGCAGCTTTCCACATCTCCCCCTTATTGTTTTACTAGTATGAGGCTGGTCTAGGTCCCTGCAGTTACGTCCATCTGCTGTGGCTCCTGTCTTAGGTCGTTCTTCTATGTCACAGCCTTATCCATCATAGGGTAACCCTATCGCCACCAGGCCCCGTGTCTTAGATTGGTCTGTGCATGAGGAAAGTTGTCCGTCTCTGGATACCGCAGTGCTGTGTGACAGTAACTGCTAAACGACCTAGGGCAAACTCTATAAAAGAGGCCAGCCAGAAAATGAGTTAGTGGAGAAATCATGATCACCCTATCGCGTCCAATGAAGAAACCTCAGCGATGTAGAAGGGCAAATCAAAGAATCATTGAGTCTCTCTCGTCCCAAATGATGAGATCCACAAATCCATGGGGTGCAAGAGCAGAGAACTCAGATGCCGACTAATTAAACAAATTCCAGCAGAGGCCCCTTGTTCAATGGCCACAAGTGCCTGAGTGACAACGACCTTGTCACATTTCTGTTGAGATCTGAGTTTGCAAACCAACCATAGCATGAACACTAATCCACAGCATAGGGCTGCACCAAACAGAGCCACTCCCGATAAGTAGTGGGCACCTCATCTGGTTCTCCTCAGCTGCTACCACCAAGCACCGTAGTCAAGTCGCTCCTATAATAAAATTTAGAATTCCCAATTGTTAGCAACTACTCCAGAAAGTTCACCCACTGTGCTTGCCTAACAATAGATTAGGGGAGGGTAACTCTAGACACTGCAGACACAATGTCTGCAGCAGTAATGGCTGCTACAATAGCAGCGAAAGTAACAAGGTCTTTCTCAGGACTGTTTAGGATCAGCTATTCTTTTCTGGAACAACCAGCAGGCAATGGAACCATGTCTGAGATCTGCACAACCAGGGCAGAGTTCCCCAGTCCACAGCAGCTTCACACAGGTGGCATTCCTGTGAAGCTACAGACTGTAAGATGACAACACCAGTCAAGGCAGCAAGAGTCACCAGGGGAATGAGGGGGGCAGGAGTAACAGCTGGAGTCCAGTCTTCTCCAGCAAGCAGCAGTGCACAGAGGGTCAGAGCGCAGGCCACAGTGGGACGGGACACACGCAGTGGTAACACTGACTGTAGCAACGCCAAAATCTCTGTGATGACAAAAGATGAGGGGGAATCTTCCATCTTCCTCTCAGGGCAGGAATGACTCTAGGGACCCGAACCATGGAAGCTGAATCTTCATGTAACCAGGATCAGCAAGTCTCACCAACCACCTCTGGCAGCTGGCATACTCTTATAGCATCCTGTAGAAAAAACACAAACATTCCCTCTTCCCCATATAAAATATCTGAACAGGATCATGCCAATATGTGAATCTTTCTATTTCACCTAGGCAGAAGTATGCCTAGTTGTAGGGTGCCATAAACACTCAAGGGTTCCTTGGCATCCAAATTTTAAAATTGAAATAAAAGGAGCATTATTTAGCATACAGGGATAACTCCCCCTTTTTACTTATTAAGATATAAACTGTCTACTATCATTGTCCTCCCTCGTTAAGGGGTCCAGGCAACCCAGTTTGAGTTCTTAAAGCCCTATAAAGGAACAGTACTTAGTGTTCTTAACCACTGAGCCATCTCTCTAGCACCTCAACAAACTTTATTTACCTAAACATAAGCATTAATTAGAAATGCCAAATCCTGTAAATATTGTCCAGATTCAGTCCTACTAGAAATCCCTGAAAGGGGAAGTTTGAGGCTTGGAATTGAAAGTAAGCAAATGGAGTCTTCCTCCTTTCATATAAACTCCATTACCATTTTCAAAGAGCTGGGTATATGGTTTTGTTTAGTTGTCTGAGCCAGAGCACTGAAAGGACAGTGAGTTGTCAGACAATTTACACTGACATGTAGAAAACTTGTCTCTAGTAAAGCATTAAGTAATTGAAATCAATTGTAAACCACAAGCCACACATTGGCTATCAGTATATGAATTGAAAGCTTGATTTTTTAACATTTAAAAAACAGCGGCTAAAGCACAGAATTTAATAATCTGTGCTGAAGCAGCAGAAACTCAAGAGAATAAACAAGTGATCCAATCATACATGTGGCCTTTTCATTAGATGAACCACCTATAAATACAGTAAGCGCATTTTCTATGGGTTGCATATACAAATTTACAGTAAATACAAAGGCATGTAAAGAGTAAAATTATCAACTTTGCCTGAAAAATTTGTATAAGTGATAGGCCAAATATCAGTATTTTGTAATAACCAATTTAACTGTTGTTTGGAATAAGATATGTTTTACCAGGTTTCTTTTTAAAATACTTCCATGACTCTAGCCTACAATTCTGTATTAACACAACTGAAGCTTTATCTCCAATGAGGATAACAAAATTAAGACCTCTGATAAGGTGAGGTACTTAGCCAACTAACATATCCTTAGAAGCTTAAAATTAGTTTTAAATATTCTTTTCTGGAGTAGTGTAACAGCTACTCCCCAAATATTAAAGCTCATTTTGAGAGCAAAGATTTGTAGTAAAAATTTCCATATACACTGAAAGATTTAAAGTTCTAACTTCTTACATTGAAGAAGCAACAAAATTACATAATATAAGGCTGTTAGCCATTCTTTTGTAAAAATTTTTAATGATATAACTTCATGGGCTCCCTAAAATTATAAGCAAGCTCATGAAATGAAAACTCACAATAGCTATGACGTAAACAAATTGTGTAAAATCAATCCTCTAAATCTGTCTTGAGATGGCAGTTGGAGTAAGTAAACTGGCTGTAATGTTCTCACAAGTTCTAAAACCTTATCAATCCTTTGTAAATCCTGTAACAATCTCTATCTGATTGATTTTTTCTTAATTACAAATAAGTTAGAGTTAGTCAATGTAACACTGGCAATCTTTAATCAAATCCTTAAGTTCTCCTTGTAACACCAGAGCACAACCACAACTTTGGCAAGTCACCTGAGTTCTGAGTACTGTTTTTGGGGCAGTAGAATTAGCATTAAAATACAGTAACTTCAGGGCAAACCACAACTCTGGAAAGCAAAACTCAACCTCCAACAATCTAGTCTCCAAAATCCAGTCTCCAAAACACCAAGTCTATCCTTCATGCTACAAAGTTTGACTGCCAATTCTTATATTTGAACGCACGATGGTGCGGTCTCTAATACCTCAACAAAGAGACATTGTCCTAAATTCTTTTAGAAGCCTGGTTTCTAGAATAAGAATTCCATAAAAATATTACCTCAACTTAGATCTGTTTCCCTAGGTTGGCCCATGTCACATGTTGTCTAGAATGACTTCATCTAAATTACAGTTTTAAGCCAACTTTCTGTTACCAATGTTACACCTTTTTAACCATATCTAATAATTTAAAAGCCAATAGTCCATAACCAAGGCATGTAGAGAATAATTATACATTTAAAACCAATGAGAAACAAAATTGAAGTGACTACACATGTCTTTAATATTTACACCAAGCACCATTTTTACTTTTCTAGCTATGATTTTAAGAGAAGCACCTTGTCACCTGCTAAGTCTAATAATAAGTCAGGGAATTTTCTAAGAGAAACAGCCATCAGTTCCTGTACCAAAGAAGCTGAGGAGCTGCTGGCGCCTTTAAGATGAGCTCATGTAGACGCTCACCCCCCGGCAGCTTCTCCAGCTGACCTATGCTCCTAGCTACATGTGTAGGGCTCTAAAGGCCGATTGAATCTGCTTTTTATTCATTTGTTCCTTTTTGAAACGAGTTAAAACCAAATCAAGGTGTGAACGACCAGCAGATAAAGGTTTTACCATTTTCTCTTTTGAACATGAAACATAAAACATTTAAGCAACAGGAAACAAAAACCACAGACATAAACTGACAGACATGGACAGCTTGGTGCACCAAGGACAGACAATAGACAAAGGGGAAAAACTAGATGGTGTCCCAGCAAAGGGACCCAGATTCCAATAGGAGTCAGCAGAGAGGTAGGATTTTCCCTTTCCCACCACTTCCATGGTGACCATCCACTCGAGTGGAGTTGATATGGACGATGGATTATCTCAATTCCTGGACTAGTCCATCGTGTTGAAACCAAATTCCTGTAAGATTCTGAGATATATTACGGGATATCTGAGCAGCACAACTGACATTCACAAATGGTATGGAAGTGAAACACTGCAACTCTGAAGACAAAAGTTTAGAATTGAGATATCTTTTTGTTTGATTCTCCTGAATAAATTTTTCAGGCGGTCTACCTCTATCAAATCTGATCAGTATGACTCTGTGAAGTTTAAACAAAATTACCAGCCTTGCCCACAAAGGATCCATAACTTTCAGTTTCTTCACAGTGGCTCTCCACCTAGGCCCATATCTTTCTTCTTCATAGCGAGCTGCCTAATCTTCTAAATCCTCTTCCTCAGAGGGGCTAAGCTTGTCTGTTTCTGAACTATCAAGCTCCAAAGCCTCTAACTCCTTTACCGGATAAAGGCTTTTTCTTTTCAGAGCTTTCTCCTCCTTTCCCTGTTTCTCTCCCGGGGCGTTCTTTCCCCTATCTCTCGCTTCCTCGGATCTGAAGTCTTTGGAAGGGTCTGTTTTCTTATGTGTACCTTTTCTCTTTGAGCTCTTTAATCTTTTATCCCGCTCTGTTTCTGACATGCTGTCTTGTAACTCCCCTAGCACTCCCTGTCCTGCTATCACTGTTGGGCGGCATTTCCCATCTTCTAGGCACGACCTCTGATGGTGCCTAGCAGCAGCTGCAAAATCAAAAACCAAAAGAGAAAGAATGAGGGCTGCTAAAACGATAACAAAAGCCTCCGCCGCATCTTCTAATGGGGGAGAGAAGTGAAAGAGATCAAGACCAAACATATCTCTCAGAGCTTACCCGCGTCCTGCAGCTTTTGGATTCTCTCCACAGACGGAGGGCCTCCTCAGCACCTGGCGATGGTGTGGCGTTTCTCCCGGGTTTCGGCACCAGATATCCCGTGCTATCGTCTCGTCAGCAAGAACGCACACGCGGATACACGAATCCTTCTGCAGCAAAGCGTTTATTGCATCTTAAAGAGGGGGGCCCGGTGCCCCAGCATGGTGCGGCTTATATACACCCTAGTGCGGCACATCCACACCTGATTGGTCGCTTACCCATGATCTCATAGGCACGCCCCAGAGTGGGCAAAGACCTGGCACAAAGACACTCTTGCACATGCGCACACAGCTAACTTCCTGAAAGGAAGTCGGGCTGGCGCAGCGGAAGCTAGCGCCATCTTGTAATGGTGAATGCTATCCTGGCTTTCCACGTGGGGCACAGTGGAAGCCAGCGCCATCTTGTGGTGGCGAATGTTATTGCGGCTTTCCACAGATTACATGGATGGATTTTCAGATATTGAACCATCCCTGCATCCTTGGTTGTTTATTTGGTCATGATGGATGATTGTTTTGATGTGTTCTTAGATTTGATTTGCAAGAATTTTATTGAGTATTGTTGTGTCGATATTCATATGGGAAATTGGTCTGAAATTCTTTCTTTTTGGGTCTTTGTATGTTTTAGCTGTAAGTGTAATTGTGGCTTCAGAGAAGGAACTGGGTAGTGCTCCATCTGTTTCTATTTTGTGAAATAGTTTGGAAAGTATGAGATCTATGGAGTCTGATAGAATTCTACACTAAACCCATTTGGTCCTGGTATCTTTTGTTTGGGAGATTTTTAATAACTGCTTCCATTTCTTTAGGAGTTACTGTGTTGTTTAAATGGATTGTCTGATCCTGATTTAACTTTGGTTTTTCAGTAACCTCTTCAACCCGAATATGTCCATGCAAAGAAAACAGAACTTGATTAATATAATACAAGAGCGCACCTTGATTAGGCAGATCTACCACTACACTATTCTATTTTCAAGCTGTGAAATCCCTCATAACTTGCAGTTTCTCCATGCCATGTGCTTCAGCTCCATATTCCTCCTCTCCTTAGACCCCCTCTCTCTCCTCCTTTCCTCCAACTTCTCTTTCCCTGCCCAATCACAGGTTCTCACCTTTATTTTACAAATTAAATGGGGAGAAGTTTCTGATGAAGTCACCTGAGTCCTTTACTAGGCAGCCTTCCTAGGGGCAGCAGAATTACCATCAAAATACAGATAACTCCAGGGCAAACCACAACACTTTATCTGGTATTTGTCTAGAAAACTGTCCATTTCCTCCAGATTTTCCAGTTTTGTTGAAAATAGGCTTTTGCAGTAGGATCTGATGATTGTTTGAATTTCCTCAGATTCTATTGTTATGTCTCCTTTTTCATTTCTGATTTTGTTACGTTGGATCCTGTGTCCATGCCCTCTTGTTAGTCTAGCTAAGGGTTTATCTATCTTGTTGATTTTCTCAAAGATCCATCTCCTGATTTTGCTGATTCTTTGTATATTCCTTTTTGTTTCTACTTGGTTGATTTCAGCCCTGAGTTTGATTATTTCCTGCCTTCTACTCCTCTTGGGTACATTTGATTCATTTTGTTCTAGAGCTTTTAGGTCTGCTGATTTTTGCTCTCTCCTGTTTCTTTCTGCAGTCACTCACAGCTATGAGTTTTTCTCTTAGCACAGCTTTCATTGAATCCCATAAGTTTGGGTATGTTGTGCCTTCATTTTTATGAAATTCTAAAAAAGTCTTTACTTTCTTTATTTCTTCCTTGACCAAGTTATCATTGAATAGAGTGTTGTCCAACTTCCATGTATATGTGGGCTTTCTGTAATTTTTGTTGTTATTAAGACCAGCTTCAGCACATGGTGATCTGATAGGATGCATGGGATTATTTCAATCTTCTTATTCCTGTTGAGGCCTGTTTTGTGGCCAATTATGTGGTCAGTTTTGGAGAAGGTACTGTGAGGTGCTGAGAAGAAGGTGTATCCTTTTCTTATAAGATATAATGTTCTGTAAATATCTGTTAAGTCCATTTGGTTCATAACTTCTGTTAGTTTCTCTATGTCTTTGTTTAATTTCTGTTTCCATGATCAGTCTATTGATGAAAGTGGGTTGTTGAAATCTCCTACTATTATTCTGTGAGGTACAGTGTGTGCTTTGAGCTTTAGTAAGGTTTCCTTTATGAATATAGGTGCCCTTGTGTGGGGGCATAGATATATAGGATTGAGGGTTCATCTTGGTGAATTTTTCCTCTGATGAATTTGAAGTGTCCTTTTTTAATCTTTTTTGATAACTTTTGGTTGAAAGTCGATCTTACTCAATATTAGAATGGCTACTCTACCTTGTTTCTTCAGACCATTTGCTTAGAAAGTAGTTTTCCAGCATTTTACTCTCAGATACTGTCTGTCTTTGTTGCTGATATGTGTTTCCTGAATGGAGAAAAATGCTGGATCCCTTTTAACTATCAAGTCTGTTAGTCTGTCTTTTTATTGGGGGAATTGTGTCCATTGATGTTAAGAGATATTAAGGAATAGTGATTGTTTCTTCCTGTTGTTTTTGTTGTTAGAGGTGGAATTATGTTTGTGTGTCTCTCTTCTTTTGGTGTCTTTGCAAGGAGATTACTTTCTTGCCCTTTCGAGGGTGTAGTTTTCCTCCTTGTGTTAGAGTTTTCCATTTATTATCCTTTGTACGACTGGATTTGTAGAACAATATTGTGTAAATTTGGTTTTGTCATGGAATATCTTAGTTTCTCCATCTCTGTTAATTGAGAATTTTACTGGATATAGTAGCCTGGGCTGGAATTTGTGTTCTCTTAGTGTCTGTATGACATCTGCCCAGGATCTTCTGGCTTTCATAGTCTCTTGTGAGAAGTCTTGTTTAATTATGATAGGATCCCATTTATGTTACTTGACCTTTTTCCCTTACTGCTTTTAAAATTCTTTCTTTGTTTTGTGCATTTGATATTTGGACTATTATGTGACAGGAGGAATTTATTTTGTGGTCCAAACCATTTGTAGTTCTGTAGGCTTCTTGTATGTTTATGGGCATCTCTTTCTTTAGGTTCAGGAAGTTTTCTTCTATAATTTTATTGAAAATACTTGCTGACCCTTTAAGTTGGGAGTCTTCACTCTCTTTTATACCTATTATCCTTAGGTTTTATCTTCTCTTTTTGTCCTGGATTTCCTGGATTTTTATCTGCCAGGAGCTTTTTACATTTTACCTCATTTTTGGTGGTCGTGTTCATGTTTCCTATGGTATCTTCTACCCCTTAGGCTCTCCATACTGTCTCTTGTGTTCTGCTCATCTATGATTCCTGATCTCTTCCCTAGATTTTTTAATCTCCAGAGTTGGCTTCCTTTGTGCTTTCTTTAGTGGTTCTATTTCTATTTTTAAATCCTGGATGGTTTTGTTCATTTCCTTCACCTGTGCCATTGTGTTTTCCTGTAATTCTTTAAGGAATTCTTTAAGGGATTTTTGTATTTCCTTTTTAAGGGTTTCTATTTGTTTACTTGTGTTGTCCTGTATTTAAGGGAGCTATTTATGTCCTTCATCATAAAATATGATTTTTAAACCAAATCTTGATTTTCCTATGTGTTCGGATATCCAGTATTTGCTTTGGTAGGAGAACTAGGCTCTGATGATGCCAATCAATCTTGGTTTCTGTTGTTTAGTTTCCTGTGCTTGCCTCTCTCCACCAGGTTGTCTCTGATTTTTACTTGTCTTGCTCACTCTGAAAGTGGCTTGGCCCTCCTGTAGGCCTGTGTGTCAGCACTTCTGTAGACCTGTTTTTTTTTTTTTTCATCCAGATATGGGAGCAGAGATCTCTGCTCTCAGGTATGCAGGCACTCCTGGTGAATGGCTTTCAGCTCTCAGAGCAGGCTGAAACCTGATGGGTCCTGCCCTGTGCTGCTTGTAGGTCCTGAAAGGAAAAAGTTTAAAATTGCCCCCTAGACAAAAATATGAAGCCAAAAGCAGGCCCTGAAACTGCCTGTTCCAAGAACTAGCTGATCACAGAAAGAGTAATTGCACCAGCTGGTTCAGCCACTTTGTTCCAGGAACTAGCTAACCATAATAGCAGCTGACCATAATAGCAGCTGACCATAATAGCAGGAACTGGTTAACCGTAAAGTTAGATTAAAATCTTAAAGAACAATCATGAGAAACAGGAGATTCTTCCTTGTGATTCGGAACAATCATGAGAAAAAGGAGGTTCTTCCTTGTGATTCGGAATGGTTTTTCCTTTAAATAACCCTTCTTCCAACCATTTGAAGTGTTACTCCTCTACCCCTGTGTGGGATGCGAGTCTCGATCCCAGTGCACTGGTTTCTGTTGTCCCTATTAATAAACCTTGTGTGATTGCATCAAGATCGGTCTCTCATGAGTTCTTGGGAGGTTGCGTCATCCTGAGACTTGAGTCAGGGTCTCCCCACTCCAGGGGTCTTTCATTTTGGGGCTCGTCCAGGATCGGCAACCACCCTCTTCTCTGGAAATCCACTTGGAGGTGAGATACTGTCAGTGTCTTTGTGTTTCTGTGCTGGCTGAACTCTGGGTCTATATTTGCTCACGAGTTCTGGTTTTGCAGTCACTCGAATCTTGGGTAGAGGCGGAGGTGTGTGAGTATTGGTAGATGTGCCATGGGCTCACTGACTGCGCTGTCCTGGGAGATGTCCTAGGAGGACTGTAGGGACCCTAGGAATGCCTGAGAGATTCCTGTCTGGGTGCTGGTGAGGATTCGGTGATTCTCCTGGCTGCCCTCCCAGCCCTCTGGGTGCTGGTGAAGACACAGTAGTTCTCCTGTACTGAAGAAGCGAAATGTCCTCCTGGCCGTCTGTTTTTCCAGAATGGTCTTGCCTGTCTAGGTGAAGAGGGTGTTTGTTAGTCTTTGTGTGTCTTAGGTCTCTGTTTTGTGTTACTTATGACTTTGACGATGGGACAGACTGTGACGACGCCTCTTAGTTTGACTTTAGACCATTGGACTGAAGTTAAGGCTAGAGCACACAACCTGTCAGTTAAGATGAAGAAAGGACCATGGCAGATTTCTTGCTCCTTGGGGTGGCAGCATTTGATGTCGGCTGGCCTCCAGAGGGCACCTTTAACTTAATCATTATTTTTGATCTGCTCGCCTTGGGAAGGAGGAGTGATGTGGAATCTGCTCCCCACCTTCATCTGTCTGTGGTGAGCTCATGGAAGCTCCCATCTGAATCAGTTCAGTTCTGTGGTGATCTCGCCGGAGCCGCTTGTTTTTTTGTTTTTGTGCACACTTCTGTTTTTGTCTGTTAATCTTTTGATTGACTTTCTGTGTGACTAAATTTTAGTTGCTGTCTTCGGTGGACCTCTATTTTCTAGACTCTCTTCTTTTTCCTCACTGGCCCACTTGAGATGCTTGCTAGTAGCTGTTATGTGGATGGAAGGCCCTCGCTCCTGCCTTTTGACTTAAATAGGCCCTACCGTAGGGAGGGCCTGGTCTATAGCCAGGCTTCAATGGTGGATCTCTGAGAGGCTGGAAAATGCCCCACCAATTTAGCTAAGGTAAGGAAAGATATGAAGAGGAAGTTGCAGAAACATGAAGGGGTAAGCTAAGTCACTTAGGGAGTTAGTGTAAGTTGTAGAGAAAGTGACGTTAGAGAGACTGAGGAAGAGAAGCAGAAAAGAAAAGAGAGAAAGGGAAGAGAGAGAGGATAAGCAGATTGTAAGCAAGAGAGAAACTTGACTAGATTACTGGCCACAGTAGTAGCAGATAGAGATAGAGAGAGGGCAGGATCTAAACAGACAGAGAACCTGGGCAATAGAAGACTAAGACCGAATGGGAGCGGAGAGATGAAGAGATGTTCGTTGGAGAAAGATCAGTATTGCAAAGAAAAAGGACATTGGGCCTGAGATTGTCCAAAGAAGAAAGGCAGGACCCCTAAAGTCCTGGCTCTTGAAGATGATTAGGAGATGGGGCTCGGACCTCCTCCCTGAGCCTAGGGTAAACTTAAATGTGGAAAGGACCCCTATAGACTTTCTGGTGAATACTGGAGCAGAGTATTCAGTCCTAAAACAATCATTGGGAAAATTAAAAGACAAAAAGACTATAGTTGTGGGGGCAACTGGGCAGAAACAATATCCTTGGACCACATCACAAACAGTTGACCTGGGAAAAGGATGGGTGTCCCATTCCTTTCTGGTCATTCCTGAATGTCCTGTGCCTTTGTTGGGACAAAGTTAAAGGCACAGATTCAGTTTACTCAGACAGGACCCGAAGTAAAGTGGGGTACTCCCACTTCCACGATATTGGCTTTAAAGCTAGAGGTCAAGAAGCCCCAGACATTAGCAAATGACTAAAAGAATTTCCAAAAGCCTGAGTGAAGACTGGTGACATGGGGATGGCAGAGAAGGTCCCTCCCATTGTGGTTGTACTGAAAGCCAGTGCCTCCCCTATCCGGGTATAATAGTACCCGATGAGTTGTGAGGCCAGAGAATGCCAGTACCATGAAGAGCAGCAACAGCAGCAATAGAGAACAGACATCTGGACCATTGCTGTTTTGATTGTGGAGATTCTGTGGTTTTGGTTAGCTGGGGCTATGAGACGGTGTGATTAACAAGATACCTGAACTACTAAAGAGAACCTTTGCATTACTGGGACAATTGATGCTGGTCAGCTGGATCTAAGAAATTAGTGGTGATTAAGAAGAGACCAGCATCATTGATATGAAATCTTCTTAAAAGTGTTTTCTGAGAGCAAAAAGAGGCTGTGTTCCAGAGAAAACCAAGGTTGTGCCTGGTGCTGTGACTGGACTTAGTAGTGTATAAGAGTCACCCAGGTGGTACTGGTTTTGAAGGCATGAAGGAGTCATGAAGAGCAGCTGAGGTTGGGCACTGTGAGAGGCCATGGAAGGCCATTGGAGAAGGTGTACCATCAGTTGTAGTTGATGGCCCAGGACTGAGGGGGTCATGAAAAGGAGTTGAGGCTTGGCACCATGAAGAGAACCTGTGAGAGGCTATTGGTGAAGCCTAGTTGCAGCAGAAGAGAGCAGTATTTTGGAGATGCCAGTACCATGAGATGACCAGCAAGAGCAGCAGCAGTGGAGTACAGGCATGTGGAACCTAGAAGATAATGTGTGTGCTACAAAGGGCAGAGCTGGAAAAGTGATCTAAGTCCTTGGGGGAGCCTAGAAGATTATAAGTGGATCCTAGACATTGGACAATTAGAATTTGATTTTGCTTTGGGTTGTATTGTGATGACTATGGTTTTGGTTAGCTGGACTGGTCTTCAGGCAAGGGTATATGAGTAGTTGTGCTCCCCTGCTAGAACTTCCAAACAAGCTATCAAGGTCAATTGTAGAAAACTAGGGTAGTAAAGCTTACGGACTACCTGAAGAACTGTGGACAGTGGTGTGAGCTGGGTAATCCACTAGTTCATGGTCATTCCTGACTGCCCCTATCCCTTACCATCTCTTGAAGTCAGCCTGATGAAGTCAGCAACTGTGAGTATTATTCATTGCCCAGGACATCAGGAGGGAAGAGATTCAGTGGCATGGGGCAATAACGAAGCAGATCAAGTGGCTTGAGAAATGGCTATGAAGGAGTCTATCTTGGTTGCAGGCCTGCAAGAGACCGCCACTGGGAACTGGGATTGGACTAAGAGATGGCCTCACTTAGAATGTACAAAAGAAGAAAAGGCCCAAATTGCTTAGAAGAGGAAGGACAATGGCACACTTGAGGGGAAAACAATACTCCCCAGAGAATAAACAAAAGACTCAAATGAACTCATTTAGGGGAATAAGAAGCGTATCCAAGTAGTTAAGGTATATGTAATAGACTTTAGGATTTTAGCCAGAGAGACAGTAGAAAATTGAAGGTATGTGAATGTTTAGCAAGCAAACAGAGCAAAGAGACCTAGTGGGAAGTCGAAGTGAACTTCACTGAGATAAAGCCAGGAGTGCTTGTAGATACCTTTTCAGGAATAGATAGACGCTTTCCCCACCAAGCAAGAGATGGCCTCGGCACCCCGGTTTAGAGTGCCCAATGTAATCGGGCCAGACAACGGCCGGGCTTTCATTGCCAAGGTAAGCCAGGGTGTAGCCAGTTATTTAGAGGTCGACTGGAAATTGCATGACAGACCTCAAAGCTCAGGACAGGTAGAGAGAATGATAGAACTCTAAAAAAAACCCTGATCAAATTGACCATGGAGACTGGCACAGACTGGGTGGCACTCCTTCCCTCTTGCTCTCTTCAGAGCAAGAAATATCCCTTCCAGATTCAGCCTTACCCACTTTGAGATGTTATATGGGGCCTCAGCTCTTCTGACTGTATTAGATGTTATTGAACCAGCATATCATAGTAATAATGATTTGTATGCCAGGCTAAAAAACCTACAGATGATACAGAAAGAAGTCTGGTCACAGCTGGCAATAGCCTATGTCCTGAGGACCCCTGAGACATCTCACCAGTTCCAGGTCAGAGATTCCATCCACGTATGACAACAACGGGTCCAGACACTTGAGCCTTGCTGGAGAGGACCATACCTGGTGCTGCTGACCACCCTGACAGACGTCAAGTGTCAGCCCTCACCAGCCGCATACTAGACGTTGGGTTTGGGAGCTGAGAAAAGGCTAAGATAAGTGGATACTTCAGAGATGTGAGCTGTAATGTTCACTTGAAGAGTGTGCTTTGAAAGCAAAAATTTCATGTTTACCCTTGGTTCCATCGAGATGGGTCCCCCAATCGCAGGTGTGGGGGTAGGCTTGATTTCTATTGCAAATGATGTAAAGGCATTGCGTATGTTAGTACTCCTAACCCTTCTTGGGACTGTGCCTCAGGGATCACAATCTCTATAAATTTAGAAGGTCTAAAAGGCAGTCATGAGTTTTGTGTGTAGGTTCAAATAGTGCCCAGATTGGAATCCTGATGCTAAAGACTTAGTAAGACACAAAGACACTGTAAGACACTGATCCTCTTAAGTTGTGACTATGCCGCAAGTGTCTTACCAATAGTGGATAAATATCTAAGCTCAAGGAATCCCTGACCTCCCTCTTCAAGGTAGTCTTACAAAACAGGAGGGGGCTAGATTTACTCTTCCTCAAAGATGAAGGGCTATGTGCTGCCTTAAGAGAGGAACTACAAGGAAGGATGGTTCAATAGATCTCCCTGGTTGACTACTTTAATCTCTTCATTAATAGGATCTCTCTTAGTTTTACCCTTGCTCCTTGCCATGTGTCCTTAATAAGTTAGTAACTTTTGTTAAAGAAAGAGTGAGTCCTGTACAGATTTTGATGTTATGCCAACAATATCATGCTTCAGGAGGACAAGAAAATCAATATTATGAAGATACTGAAGTTTAGTTCTATGATTAGAACTAGCCATTAGAAGAAATGGAGAATGAAAGGAAAAAGTTTAAAATTGCCCCTTAGACAAAAGTTGAAGCCAAAAGCAGGCCCTGGAACTGCCTGTTCCAAGAACTAGCTGATCACAGAAAGAGTAATTGCACCAGCTGGTTCAGCCACTTTGTTCCAGGAACTAGCTAACCATAATAGCAGCTGATCATAATAGCAGGAACTGGTTAACCGTAAAGTTAGATTAAAATCTTAAAGAACAATCATGAGAAACAGGAGATTCTTCCTTGTGATTCGGAACAATCATGAGAAAAAGGAGGTTCTTCCTTGTGACTCGGTATGGTTTTTCCTTTAAATAACCCTTCTTCCAACCATTTGAGGTGTTACTCCACTACCCCTGTGTGGGATATGAGTCTCGACCCCAGTGCACTGGTTTCTGTCATCCCTGTCAATAAACCTTGTGTGATTGCATCAAGATTGGTTTTTCGTGAGTTCTTGGGGGGTTGCTTCATCCCGAGACTGGAGTGAGGGTCTCCCTGCTCCAGGGGTCTTTCAGTCCTTGTAGCCAGGGGGCACAGATGGCACTAAGTGATGTCCTCTTGGGTCAGGAATGTAGGCCAAAAATTTTTATCAACTATGGGTTGTCCGCTTCTGAGGGTCCAGCTCTCTCCCCCACAGGATTTGTACACAGTGAGCTGTGGCACAGGTTCAGTTCAGTTCCTTATAAAAAATTAATTTTTAAAAGTGAACTCTGGACTTTTGTATGTACAAGCAGTGTTCAGTGCACTCAGTAGAGTGTGTGTCTGTCTCTGTGTGTGGGTTTATATGTGTCTGCCTCTTTGTGTGTTGTATGTGTGTGTCTGTGTTTGACTGTCTCTGTGTGTTTCTCTGTGTGTGTGTGTGTGTGTGTCTGTGTGTCTGTGTGTGTGCGTGTCTTTGTGTCTGTGTGTGTGAAAATCTAACCTGGGCAATCATGAATGTGAAATGAACACTGCCAATTACACTATATCCATGTTTCCTTGTTTTTTGTTTTATTTTATTTTTTTCTGTCAAAACATCAGAGATCTTAATTTGAAAACTAAATAATGCCAATAAAAAACAAAATGAGCCAGTAAATAGATATCATATTTTGTATTGTTAAAAATAAACTACCTTCTAAAGAACTTGGATATTTCTAAATATAAAGCCAGAGAGAAAAATTCCATCAGTCTTTGATGCCTGGAGGCCTCAGACTGTAACCTCTCAGGCTCCCATATTTTTCCCAACCACATTTATACATTTGTTGATCTGAACTCACACATAGTTAGAGATGAAACAACCACTCTGAGAATTATAGGCTAGCTAGCAAGGACTATAACTCCTAGATGAAAGAGATCTAACTACAATGCTAGCTATTCAGAGCAGCTTGAGACTGGAAGCTGAATGAGGTGGTGAAGCTCAGTATTAGTGGAGCTCTTTTACAGCAAGATGCTGTGATCACTGGTGAGAGGGAGGCTGCACTAGTCATAAACACTCCTTGCTTTATCCTCAAGATTAGATCAATGTTCTTGACTGTGTGAGAGTCCTCTAGAGCCTCCTATTTTCATCTTTGTGGACGAGAAGTTGGAATTTGTTAGAATGCATGATCTCAGATTCAAAGGCCTGCTGTCTTACAAATGTGTTTTAGTAAGACACAGGTGATTAATAGGGTACATTTATGTTTGGGAAAATTTGTTTTAGGTAGCTCTATGAAAATTAAGACTATTATTAAAGCCTCATTTTTTAAATCAGGAATTGGGGGTTAAGGTAAAGAAATCAACAATTTCTACAGAGTATGACATGAAAATTAAATTTAAGATGGCCATGTGGAATAGGTATGTGGAATGTTTTGAAAAGAAGAGTGACATCTTACAGCTTTTCTCACAGACTTTACCTGGATGTGATGCTGATGGTTTTTTGAGGGATGGTGAAATTGTCAAGCAAAAAGGGCAATGATAATTGCCATTAGGGATTTCATCACAGAGTAAGGACCATGAATCAGGCCAAGGTGTGGAATAGAAGAGAAAGAAGGAAGGAAATTACTGAGCTTAAAGTACTGTCATATTTATATCATGGAGTATTGTCACTGCCATTTATATTTATTATTAAAATCACATTGCCAGTATTGCTAGCATTTACATAGGAAATGCCTTTTCTCATTAAATTCTGTCATAAAAATTTGGAGCAGATATGAGTCTCTTGAAATGCTTGTCTTTGGGTATCAAGATTTACCTTCTAGAGAAAATAAAACCTACTTTAATTGAAGATTAAACAGAAAGAAATAAAGATGCATTAATCTCTTGGCATAAAGATATGTCATTAAAAGTTAAAAGTGCCTTCATTAAAAAATGGTATTAATTTCTTCCTTAAGGCCTGTGGTTTATCTAGCCACAGGATTTTGGCCCAGATACTGATACCAGCCAGGCACTAGTTTCATCCTGTGGAGATTACAGTAAACCAATAGGTTGTTAGTTATTCCCATGACATTATGTCACTATTACACCAGTGAATATGTTGCCAGGCTAGTCATCACTGTAGATTGCAAGTTTCACAGCTGAATCAGACTGATTATCACTGCTCTTGCAGCATATTTAGTGCCTTTTCTCAGTATGAAAGTTATACAGTAGTAATGAAACTTCCAGGTTAATACCATCTTTATTTTTCCAGGTTTTATGACTTACGTATATAATATCTTTAGCAATCATGTCTTACTATCAAGTTCTCCAGGGTAACCAAGAACACTCACAATATCCTATAGTGTTTGGGTAGGTAGGTTTGTCTCTACATGATCTTACTAGCTAATAATTCCAAAACATACTACCTAATTCTGGCACTGGGCTTTTAATTGCTAGCTTGAGGTATATAAAAAAGGCTTTGTTGGCCCATTATATGGCAATTCATATATATAATGTATGATATATTTGTTATATATAGATGCTTCTAAAATATTAGGTTTCCATACAACTTTTTCAAAAGACCTTACATGCTAACTTCCTCTATATTTTCCCCTCTACTGTTCTCTCTCAGCCATCACCTCACTTAATCTTTTCTGCCCTAATTCCTTTCCCCTATATCTATCTGTACCACTGTATTCTGTCTCTTATTCCTTGAAAGCCTTTCTCCATGGCCCCTTACTAATTTTTCTATGGGTATTCCAAACGAATCCTATACAACTGAAGACTCAAATATAGCATCCACAAATGAAAGAAAGCATGTGATACTGGTCATTCTGTGATTGAGTTGTTTAACAGAATGGTTATTTCAATCTCCATCTGCTTAACTGAAAATTTCATTTTTTACAATTTACTTGTTTATTTATAGCCATTTCTGTCTACCAGAAGACAGCATCAGATCCTCAGTCAACTGAACTACATGGGTTTGTAAGTCACCATGTGGTGCTGTGTTGGGAACCTGGGAACTTGGAAGAACAGCCAGTGCTATTGACCTCTGACTCATCTTCCCAGCACAGTTTCATTAATTATTTAATAGTTTGATAATACTCAGTTGTTTAAATGTATAATATTTCATCATCCATTCATCAGTTGATAGGCATCTAGAATAGTTGTTTATATAAATGAAAATAATTCATGAAGAACTAAATTCTCAACTAAATACGGAGTGATTCTTCAGATGAATTTATAGTAGTCTGTCCAAAACAATTTTATCTGATAAAAGTAAATAAAATTATTAATAAAACAAAGTCTTAGGAATCATCTGTAACATTTTTTAAACTCAGCAGTCATCATATTACAGTGATGGGAATTATTCTGTGGTCTAGTGTTCTTTTCTCAAGAGAAATTTATATTGTTTTGACCATGGAAGCACTACTAACTCATCTTTAAGTAGGTTCAAAATTCCTGCCTTAACCAAATAAAGATTTTTTAGAACTACTTTTATAAAAGTATTCTGGATATATTTCTATTGCATCTATCAGCATTGCTTATTTTTAATTACGTATTATTTGTATTTATGAGATTGGGGTAGCATATGAATGTGGATGTCAGAAGACAATTTTTAAGAGTTGGTCCTGTCCTTCCACCATGTAGGTTCCCAGAATTTAACTGAAGACGTAAGTCATGATGTCAAGTACATTTATCCAGACAACCATCTAAACATCTCTTTGTATTTTTTTACTTCAACATGTCATTTTGCTGTCTTAGCACAATAGACACATCCAGAAAAGGGACTTTAAAAATCTATGAAAACTATCCTTAGAAAAATTGACAACTTTAATTACTTGAAATTGAGTTCTTATTTCAGTAAAAATGATACAGGTTGAATTATTCATTCTAAAGCCTGAGAATCCAATATAAACTGCTGAATTCTTTTAATCCCTCCTCAATATTTTTTAAATCAGCACTTGCTTCTATTGAGAGCAAATATTCTCCTTTGTAGGAGTAATTGCCAACACTGATAGAGATGGAATCCTCAACTAATTTTCAGAAATTCCGGTTGCATGTAGTAAATGACCATTGAGAAATCTAACTCCATGAACTCTGCCCATAAGCTCTGATAGTTTGAGGAGGCAGCAAGACAGGACTTGCTCAAGGCAACCTATAATCACATACTTTAGCTTCTCCTCTCTGGAGTAACAGCTTCTAAGTATAAGTTGCTGCTGTCTTTTATCCAGTTTCTTAGAGATCATGTGACAACTGTCCAGATAGTTCAGGGAGATACTTTTTTCCTTTTTTTAGATTATAATGTAATTACAGCAGACTTTTTAAAATATCTGATGGTCGGACGAACTCCTGTGTCCCTGTGTGGGGTATGAGTCTCGACCCCAGTGCACTGGTTCCTATCAATAAACCTCGTGTTTATTACAGCAAGGACGGTCTCATGTGAGTTCTTGGGGGATTGCATCATCCCGAGACTTGAGTGAGGGTCTCCCCGCTCCAGGGGTCTTTCATTTGGGGGCTTGTCCAGGATCAGCGACCTCCCTCATCTCAGAAGACCCACTTGGAGGTGAGATAGCATCTGTGTCTTTGTCTGTGTCCTTGTGTTTTGTGCCAGCTAAACTCTGGGTCTGTATTTGCTACTTTGGGTCTGTATTTGCTCATGAGTTCTGGAGTTCTGGTTTTGCAGTCGCTTGTCTTTGGCTGAGAAGGGAGGCTCGTGTCTCAGGCTCATGTCTCAGGAGTGACACGAGTGTGAGCGGTAGATGTGCCAGGGGCTCACCGATTGTGTTGCCCAGGGAGATGTCCCAGGAGGTCTGGGGAAACCCCAGGGATGCCTGGGAGATACCTTCTGGGTGCCGGTGAGAATTCGGTGATTCTCCTGGACTGAAGAAGAGACCCGTCCTCCCAGCTGTCTGTATTTCTAGAGTGGTCTTTGTGTGTTTTAGGTCTTTGTTTTGTGTTACTTGTGACTTTGGTGATGGGACTCCTCTGAGTTTGCTAGAGTGGTCTTTGTGTGTTTTAGGTCTTTGTTTTCTGTTACTTGTGACTTTGATGATGGGACTACTGAGTTTGACTTTAGACCACTGGACTGCTAGAGCACACAATTTGTACCGTGGCAGACTTTTTGCTCCTTAGAGTGGCCAGCGTTTGATATTGACTGGCCTCCAGAAGGCACCTTTGACTTAACCATTATTTTTGATCTGCTGTCCTTCATCGGTCTTTGGTGTCCCCTTGGGAAGGAGGAGTGAAGTGGAATCCACTCCCTTTCATCTGTCTGTGGTTGAGAAGGAAGAGTGATGTGGAATCCACTCTCTTTCATCTGTCGTTGGTGAGCTCACGGAAGCTCCCTTCTAAATCAGTTCAGTTTTGTGGTGATCTCGCGGCGGCTGCTTGTGTTTTGTTTTTGTGCGCACTTCTATTTTTTGTCTGTTAATCTTTTGATTGTCTTTCTGTGTGACTGAATGCTATTTGTCCTGTTCGACTGACCTCTATTTTCTGGACTCTTGTTTTCTTGCCATCTCACTTGAGATGCTTGTTAGTAGCTGTTACAGGAAATACAGAATCCTACTAGAGGCAAGAAAAATGTTCCAGACATGGATGGAAGGCCCTCACTTCTGCCTGTTGACTTCAATACACCTGAAGATAGGGAGCGCCAGGTCTACTGTCAGACTCCAATGGTGGGTCTCTGAGGGGCTGAAAAAAACGCCCCACCAATTTGGCTAAAGAAAGGAAAAGATATGAAGAAAAAGTTGCTGAGATAGTTATTGTAAGTTGCAGAGAAAATAAGGTTGATGTGTGGTTCAGGGTCTGTGCAAAAAAGTGGACAGCACCTAATAGCTGTAGAAGAAGATGCAGACAGAGAGACTGAAAAAAGAAAGAAAGAGAGAAAGAAAGAAAGAAAGAAAGAAAGAAAGAAAGGAAGGAAGGAAGGAAGAAAGAAAGAAAGAAAGAAAGAGAGAAAGAAAGAAAGAAAGAGAGAAAGAAGACAAAAAGAGCAGAAAGCTAGGGAAGAAAAGAGACAAAAAGAAAAGGAAGCTAGAGAGCTAAAGAGAGATAAAAGACAAGACAGGAACATATATTGGCCACAGTAGTTAGGGAACCTAGGAAGACAGTACCTGGCAACAGGAGAGAATTCCTGGCTAAAGATCAGCGTGCCTAATGCAAAGAAAAAGGACACTGGGTCAGGGACTGCCCCAGAAAGAACAAGATGGGCCACTGGAGAGCCTCTGGGTCCTAAAGTGCTGGCTATGCACAAAGATAGAAGGGAAGCCCACCCAGTTGTTTTGTAGATACAGGGACCCAACACTCTGTGCTCCTATGCCCCAGTGGGCCAGTATCCAAAGACCTTGGGTACAGGGGACTTCTGGCAACAAACAATACTTATGGACTGCCTGAAGGACAGCGGACCTTGGCGTGGGCCAGGTAACTCCACTAGTTCATGGTCATCCCTGACTGCCCCTATCCCTTGCTCATGAGAAATTTGCTCTCCAAAATGGCTTGCGTGGGCTGAAATGGCTGGGTGAGGCCATGTGTATGCATATCTGCAGACTGTGTATGTGGAACTTAAGACTTGTCTCAGTGCACCAGTACCTGATACTGGTAGATGTGTGGCTTAGCGCCATTCTGCCTGGAACACAATGCTCCTGCCAACTGGGCACTAACAATTATCACCCAATCCAGGACTTAAACTGTGATAGAGTGGCTGATGTTTTGCCTTTAAATGAAATGTCCCAGAGGATGGGACCACCGGTCAGCTGACATGGACTAGATTCTCCACCTGTTTGGGGGCAATCTGGTCACCTTGCTGCCCAATCCTGACCTGCAGCCACCACAGCATGAGTGTCAAGCACTGGCAGAAGCCCATGGGTGGAGGGAAGACCTCTGCAACTGACCGATCGACCCCTGCTGAAAGCTGATGCTACCTTGTCCACAGACGGCAACAGTTCTCTTCATGAAGGTCAGAGATAAGTGGGTGCTGCCATGGTGGACAACGCAAATGTCATCTGGGATGGCTGAACCTCTACCCTCCAACACATCAGCCCCACAGATGCCTTTGCCATCTCTTGGATGCCCTGATGAAGCCAGCAACTGTGAGTATTATTCATTGCCCAGGACCTCAGGAGGGAAGAGATTCTGTGGCATGGGGCAGTAACAAAGCAGATCAAGTGGCTCGAGAAATGTCTTTGCAGGAGCCTATCCTGGTTATAGGCCTGCAAGAGACAGCCACTGGGAACTGGGAGCAGACTAAGGGATGGCCTCACTTAGAATGTACAACAGAAGAAAATCCCAAATTGCTTAAATGAAAAAAAGACAATGGCACACTTGAGGGAAAACTATATTCCTCACAGAACAAACAAAAGACTCACTTTGCCAAATATACAAATGGACTCATTTAGGAGATAAGACGTTTGTCCAAGTAGTTAAGGTATATGTAATAGACTTTAAGATTTTAGCCAGAGAGTCAGTAAAAAGAAAGTAAAAGATATGTCAGTAAGTGAATGCTTAGCAAGCAAATAGGGCAAAGAGACATAGAGAGTTTAGTGGGAAGTCAAAGTGAACTTCACTGAGATAAAAACAGGAAAATATGATCACAGTATCTCCTAGTGCTTGTAGATACCTTTTCAGGAATAGATAGAAGCTTTCCTCACCAAGCATGAGATGCCTTCAGTAGTAATCAAGAAGATGCTGGAAGAAATCTTCCCCTGGTCTGGAGTGCCCAGGGTAATCTGGTCAGACATCGGCCCTACTTTCATTGCCAAGGTAAGCCAGGGTGTGGCCAAGTATTTAGAGGTCGATTAGAAATTACGTTGTATTTACAGAGCTCAAAGTTCAGGACAGGTAGAGTAAATAAATAAAACTCTAAAAGAGACCCTGACCAAATTGCCCATGGAGACTGGCACAGACTGGGTGGCACTCCTTCTCTCTTGCTCTCTTCAGAGCAAGAAATACCCCTTCCATATTCAGCCTTACCTACTTTGAGATCTTATATGGGGCCTCAGCTCCTCTGACTGTATTAGATGATGTTACTGAGCCAACATGTCATTGTAATAAGGATTTGTATGCCAGGCTAAAAGACCTACAAGTAATACAGAAAGAAGTCTAGTCACAGCTGACAGCAGCCTATGACTCGGGGACCCCCAAGACAACTCATCAGTTCCAGGTCAGAGACTCTAGATACATACAATGACACGGAGTCCAGACACTCGAGCCTCACTGGAAAGGACTGTACCTGGTGCTGCTGACCACCCTGACAGACGTCAATTCTCAGGCCTCACCAGTCACGTACTAGAACTTGGGGCTGAGAGCTGGGACCTAGAGGGACACTCAGATCTTGCAAAAGCTCCCTAGACTTGAACTTCAGATAAGTGGATACATCAGAGACATGACTGGGGATTTGCTATAACGCTCACTTGAGGAGTGTGCTTTAAAACAAGAATTTCATGTTTGCCCTGGGTTCCATCAGGTTAGGTGTGCGGATAGACTTGATTTCTATTGCAAATGATATAACACTGCATATGTTAGTACTCCTAACACTTCTTGGGACTGTGCCTCAGGGATCACAACCTGTATAAGTTTAGAAGTTCTAAAAGTCATGACCTTTGTGTGTAGGTTCAGATAGTGTCCAGGTTGGAATCCTAATGCTAAAGACTTAGACAAAAAAGAGAGTTGAGAATTACTTAGGGCTATCCTAAGGCTGAGTCTAGGTGCTGCAAGGGCAGCTACAAGGACATCTGCTGTTGCCCTGCAACACAAAGCTTATGGAGAATTCAGAACTGCCATTTACTTAGATATAAAAAGAGTGAAAAAGACTTTTTTTAGCTGACCTCCAAGAATACCTAACCTCCCTCTCAGAGATAGTCCTTCAGAATAAGTGAAGATTAGACCTGATATTCCTTAAATAAAGAGGTCTGTGTGCTACACTAAAGAAAAGAATGTTGCTTCTATGTAGACCATTCAGGAGTAATTAAAGACTCCATGAGTAAACTTAGTGAAAGGTTAGACAAAAGACAGAGACCGAGAAGCGCATCAGGGATGGTTCGAGAGCTGGTTTAGTAGATCTCCTTGGATGACTTCTCTGATATCTTCCCTTATGGGACCCTTTTTAGTTTTGCTTCTGCTTCTGATTATAGGTCCATGTGTGTTAAATTAACTAGTTACCTTCATTAGAGAAAGAGTGAGTACTGTTCAGATTTTGATGTTATGCGAACAGTATCATGTTTTAGGAGGACAAGAGAGCCAATAATATAAAGATACTAAAATTTAGTTCTATGATTAGAACTAGCCAGTAGAAGAAGTAGGGAATTAAAGAATAAAAAATACAGCCAAAAAGCCAGAAGTTCAGGAATGCTGTCTCACCCCTAAGAAGCCCTAAATACCTCAAATTCCAGACTCTGCCCTCTACCTGTAAGTAAATAAAGGGTCACATTTCTTGAACCTGCTCTCCCAGGGTCCAGATAAAAGGGGTTAAGATAAGGCCCTTAGATCCCAACCTAGTAAAGATAAGAGGAAGCTTCTTCCAGGAACTAGCTGACCATAAAGTTAAATTAAAATCTTAGAAAGCAACCTTTAGAAGCAGGAAGCTTCTAGGAACTAGCGGACCATAAAGTTAAGCAATCTTGAGAGACAGGAAGCTTCTCCTTGTCATTTTCCAATGACGCTATCCCTGCCCCCTTGGGTTGTGGCTTCTTCCTTTAAATACCCTTTCTCCCAGCCTCTCAGGATCGAATTCCTCTGCCCTGCCTGGGATATGAGTCTCAACCCCAGTGCACTGGTTCCTATCAATAAACCTCATGTTTGTTACAGAAAAAAAAAAAAAAACCCGATGGTCATAAGTGTCTATACCTTCATTTGCTATATAGACTTTTGTACCTTCATTTCACATGCAAACTCCTAAATAGGGACACATTTCTTTAACACACTTTAAGATCTATTCCTCCCTGTGCATGAGATAAGGCTTCAATGCAATGGGGAACTTACCTATTGACTATTTGAGTCTACTAGGATCACCCTAATACAAAATATACCCACTTGAACAGAGGCATTGTAGAACAATCTCCCCAATACATTTTTAAAATGAAGTAATTCCTGAAAAATATGGTTTCACCTTCATAACATAGCTTAACGTGCATTATTATCAGTCCTTCTCTACATAGAATGTTAAGTTTAGGCTGAAATCTTCAACATGTGGATTTGGACCAGCAACAAATATCCCATCACAGAAAGAAACAGTTACAATGGACCACTTAATTAGGAGCATTGACTTTAAACTCCCAAATTCAATTGTCGATTTTTGGAATTCTTCCTTTTGATGACTATTGCATTTGTGTGTGTGTGTGTGTGTGTGTGTGTGTGTGTGTGTGTGTGTGTGTGTGCCTCCATATTGGTTTGTGCAACTTGAAACTCTTGCCATCTGATTACTGACAGAAAGGTTGTCCACCTCTGATATAACCACACAATTTGGTTGATCTCTTTGTTATTGAAATACTTGTCTAAATGGCTTATATTTATACAGCTTTCTGCTGCAGTCTTTATTTGTACTGCCTTACACCTCGATGATTTTGCTAGATTTTTCTATTTCACTTTAGCACTCTTCCCACAGGAATTCTTCTCATATGAATTCATTTTTGCAGACTCGCAGGTACTGTTTTGATAAATATAACATATATACATGTGTTTATTGATATATAAACTACTCTTGTAAATCCCTATTTTTAAAAGCAATTTTATTAGGATTATAGATGCATGGCACTGAGAAATCTCCACAGACTCATTTTAAACATATTGGTTTTTTGTCTTTTCTCATAGTTAGATCAAGGGCTCCCAGATTCCTAAGGGTCTTCAGTAATTGGAATGCATAATCCAGATCTAGGTGCCAGGCACATGTGGCAAGACTGAGGAATTCTGCTCATATTTTCCACATTCTTTTGAATTATTCTGTAGTTTTCCATAAAAGAATGGCTATCACTGGCTTTGGTATACAGGTAAAATATGCTAGTTAGCATTTTACTTTCAAATTTATGTATAGAAAATCTTGCAGAGGAACAATTTCTGTTTCCATGTAGTACTGGTTTTACTTGAACAATGTATTTGAACATTAATCATGGCAAAATAAGCAGATTATCTAAAAGGAATCTCTCCATGCAGAAATTGCATTACTATATTTATAATGTAAATTCTATTATGATTTTTACTGTATGAACAAAATATTAAGTTCCTATCAATTGTATAAAACTTATCTAAAACTAGATGCAGTTTTACATTAACACTGACTCTCAATCTTCCTAATGCTGCAACACTTTAATATAGTTTCTCATGTTGTGGTGAACCCTACGCACACAGTAATTTTGTTGCTACTTTCTAGATGTAATTTTGCTACTGTTATGAATCATAGTGTTAAGTATCTGAAGTGCAAAATATTTGACATGTCAACCCCTGTATGGAGTGTGACCTACAGGTTAAGAATCATTACATTTGAAGGACTGTATCTCAAACTTGAAGCATTTTGTCATCAAATCTGATTTTTGCTTTTTTCCACACATACTTTTCTACTAGAAGCTTTCTTTCCCTCTTTATTCACTTTACATCTTGATTGCAGCCCCCTGCCTACTCTCCTTTCAGTGCCATCTTCCCCTCTTCCCCCACCTCTTTTTCCTCTCGGAAAAGTGGAGGCCCACCTTGAGTACCAACATGCCCTGCCATATCACATCTCAGCAGAACTAAGTGCATCCTCTCTCACTGAGGCCAAATAAGGCAGCCCAGCAAGGGGAAAGAGATCCAAACGTAGGCAACAAAGTTGAAGTCAGAGTCCTAGTTCCAATTGTTAGGAGACTCACATGTACATCTGCTACATATGTGCAGGTGGCCTAAGCCCAGCCCAAGAATGATCCTTTGTTGGTGGTTTAATCTCTGCAAGCCCCCATTGGCCCTGAGTAGTTGACTCTGTGGTTCTCGTTGTGGTGGAGCCCATGAACTCTCTGGCTCCCCTAATTCTTCTCCCTGCTCTTCCACAAGAGTTTTCAAGCTTCACTCAATATTGGCTCCACAGCCAAATAGGTCTCTTCACCTGGTTCCATCAGCTGCTAAATGAAGCCTCTCAGAAGACAGTTATACTAGGCACCTCTCTACTAGTATAGCAGAGTATCATTAATAGTGCTAAAGATTGTTCTCTGGGAGACTCATTCCACAGGATGGGTCTCAAGTTGGACAAGTCATTACTTGGCCATTCCTCAATCTCTGTTCTATCTTTATTTCTACACATCTTGGATGCAAGACAATTTTTGAGTTGAAACTTTTGTGAATGGGTTGGTGTTCCCCTTCAACTACGGTTAAGTCAAGTCTTGCTAAAGGATGTGGCCACTTCAGACTCCATATCTCCCAATGCTAAAAACTTACTTTCATTGTAATGTAAAAAAATTCTTAAGAGAGTGGAAAATAGCCAAAGGAACCACTATAATGATCTATGTAATATCCATGTTTTTTAGTTTAACAAAGTATCTGGAGAATACAGCTTTTCTTAGGATCATATCCTATCTAAGTTAAACCCACTTGGACTTATTCTTACAGGAGAGGGTGATGGTATATGATTGCTTATACTAGAAAACTGTCCTGATATATGTTTGTGCATATGTTTGTACACATGTATGTGCGCACACACACACACACCATGTACACACACACACACACATTTGCACATACACACACACAAACAGAGATAGAGAGAAAGAGAGAGAGAGAGAGAGAGAGAGAGAGAGCGTTAGAGAGAGAGAAAGCTCCCATAGGCAAGACCTAGAAAAAATCATTTTAGGAAAGATTCCTGCTTTTAGTATGCCTTCCATGTTATTATTAAACATATATAACAACCACTAGATATTAACCCACCCTTTTGAGCAGATCTCTGCAGATCTATGAAGATGTACTGTCTTGTAGTGATGCCATATAGACAAATGGATGACTTCTTAATTCTTAATGATGATCATATATGAATTCCTAAAACCATATCAGTGTTTACTAAGCTCTTTTATAGTAGGACTGTTATTAGGTCCTTTTCTGATAGTCAAAATTGCAATGAGAACTCTGTCAATCTCCCATGTGTCACCAGTTAATTGCTTCTAGATAGTATCCAGAGTTTCTTCTACTCAGAGTCCATTTCAAGAGGTTGATTTTCTGAACATAACAATGTTAGCACAGGTACTAAGGTAAAATATTAATATATGGAATCTCATGAAACCAAATAATGCTCTTTGGCAGGTATTAGGAGATGCGGCATTGTTGGAGTAGGTGTGGACTTTTGGAAGAAAATATGTTACCAGAGACAGGCTTTGAAGTTTCCAGGGCCCAAGACAGGTTCAGTAGCTCTCTCTCTCTCTTTTTTTATGCTGCCTGGGGATCCAGATATAAAACACTCAGTTAACTACTATGCTACCATGTCTACATGCATTCTGACACATTTCCTGCCATGATGACAATAGACTAAGACTCTGAAATTGTAAGCCAGACACAATTAAATACTTTCATTTAAAGAGCTTTAGTGGTTATATTTTTTAACAGCAGTAGAACACTGATTAAGACAGAATTGGTGATCTACCTATCTTCTGATATCTCCTTCAATTTCTTCAATGTCTTAAAGTTTTTATCATAAAAATCTTTCACTTTCTTGGTTAGAGATACTCCAATATATTTTATATTATTTAACATTATTGTGAAAAGTATTGTTTCCTTAATTTCTTATTCAGTTAATTTGTCATTTTTATATAGGAGGGGTACTGATTTTTGGGAGTTTTTTTTTTTTTTATTAACTTGAGTATTTCTTATATACATTTCGAGTGTTATTCCCTTTCCCGGTTTCCGGGCAAACAACCCCCTCCCCCCTCCCCTTCCTTATGGGTGTTCCCCTCCCAACCCTCCCCCCATTGCCGCCCTCCCCCCATAGACTAGTTCACTGGGGGTTCAGTCTTAGCAGGACCCAGGGCTTCCCCTTCCACTGGTGCTCTTACTAGGATATTCATTGCTACCTATGGGGTCAGAGTCCAGGGTCAGTCCATGTATAGTCTTTAGGTAGTGGCTTAGTCCCTGGAAGCTCTGGTTGCTTGGCATTGTTGTACATATGGGGTCTCGAGCCCCTTCAAGCTCTTCCAGTTCTTTCTCTGATTCCTTTAATAGGGGTCCTATTCTCAGTTCAGTGGTTTGCTGCTGGCATTCGCCTCTGTATTTGCTGTATTCTGGCTGTGTCTCTCAGGAGAGATCTACATCCGGCTCCTGTCGGTCTGCACTTCTTTGCTTCATCCATCTTGTCTAATTGGGTGGCTGTATATGTATGGGCCACATGTGGGGCAGGCTCTGAATGGGTGTTCCTTCAGTCTCTGTTTTAATCTTTGCCTCTCCCTTCCCTGCCAAGGGTATTCTTTTTCCTCATTTAAAGAAGGAGTGAAGCATTCACATTTTGATCATCCGTCTTGAGTTTCGTTTGTTCTAGGGATCTAGGGTAATTCAAGCATTTGGGCTAATAGCCACTTATCAATGAGTGCATACCATGTATGTCTTTCTGTGATTGGGTTAGCTCACTCAGGATGATATTTTCCAGTTCCAACCATTTGCCTACGAATTTCATAAACTCGTTTTTGATAGCTGAGTAATATTCCATTGTGTAGATGTACCACATTTTCTGTATCCATTCCTCTGTTGAAGGGCATCTGGGTTCTTTCCATTTTCTGGCTATTATAAATAAGGCTGCGATGAACATAGTGGAGCACGTGTCTCTTTTATATGTTGAGGCATATTTTGGGTATATGCCCAAAAGAGGTATAGCTGGATCCTCAGGCAGTTCAATGTCCAATTTTCTGAGGAACCTCCAGACTGATTTCCAGAATGGTTTTACCAGTCTGCAATCCCACCAACAATGGAGGAGTGTTCCTCTTTCTCCACATCCGCGCCAGCATCTGCTGTCACCTGAGTTTTTGATCTTAGCCATTCTCACTGGTGTGAGGTGAAATCTCAGGGTTGTTTTGATTTGCATTTCCCTTATCCCTTAAGATGTTGAACATTTCTTTAGGTGTTTCTCAGCCATTCGGCATTCCTCAGCTGTGAATTCTTTGTTTAGCTCTGAACCCCATTTTTTAATAGGGTTATTTGTTTCCCTGCGGTCTAACTTCTTGAGTTCTTTGTATATTTTGGATATAAGGCCTCTATCTGTTGTAGGATTGGTAAAGATCTTTTCCCAATCTGTTGGTTGCCGTTTTGTCCTAACCACAGTGTCCTTTGCCTTACAGAAGCTTTGCAGTTTTATGAGATCCCATTTGTCGATTCTTGATCTTAGAGCATAAGCCATTGGTGTTTTATTCAGGAAATTTTTTCCAGTGCCCATGTGTTCCAGATGCTTCCCTAGTTTTTCTTCTATTAGTTTGAGTGTGTATGGTTTGATGTGGAGGTCCTTGATACACTTGGACTTAAGCTTTGTACAGGGTGATAAGCATGGATCGATCTGCATTCTTCTACATGTTGCCCTCCAGTTGAACCAGCACCATTTGCTGAAAATGCTATCTTTTTTCCATTGGATGGTTTTGGCTCCTTTGTCAAAAATCAAGTGACCATAGGTGTGTGGGTTCATTTCTGGGTCTTCAATTCTATTCCATTGGTCTATCTGTCTGTCTCTGTACCAATACCATGCAGTTTTTATCACTATTGCTCTGTAATACTGCTTGAGTTCAGGGATAGTGATTCCCCCTGAAGTCCTTTTATTGTTGAGGATAGCTTTAGCTATCCTGGGTTTTTTGTTATTCCAGATGAATTTGCAAATTGTTCTGTCTAACTCTTTGAAGAATTGGATTGGTATTTTGATGGGGATTGCATTGAATCTGTAGATTGCTTTTGGTAAAATGGCCATTTTTACTATATTAATCCTGCCAATCCATGAGCATGGGAGATCTTTCCATCTTCTGAGGTCTTCTTCAATTTCTTTCCTCAGTGTATTGAAGTTCTTATTGTACAGATCTTTTACTTGCTTGGTTAAAGTCACACCGAGGTATTTTATATTATTTGGGTCTATTATGGAGGGTGTCGTTTCCCTAATTTCTTTCTCGGCTTGTTTCTCTTTTGTATAGAGGAAGGCAACTGATTTATTTGAGTTAATTTTATACCCAGCCACTTTGCTGAAGTTGTTTATCAGCTTTAGTAGTTCTCTGGTGGAACTTTTGGGATCACTTAAATATACTATCATGTCATCTGCAAATAGTGATATTTTGACCTCTTCTTTTCCGATCTGTATCCCCTTGATCTCCTTTTGTTGTCTGATTGCTCTGGCTAGAACTTCAAGAACTATATTGAATAAGTAGGGAGAGTGTGGGCAGCCTTGTCTAGTCCCTGATTTTAGTGGGATTGCTTCAAGTTTCTCTCCATTTAGTTTAATGTTAGCAACTGGTTTGCTGTATATGGCTTTTACTATGTTTAGGTATGGGCCTTGAATTCCTATTCTTTCCAGGACTTTTATCATGAAGGGGTGTTGAATTTTGTCAAATGCTTTCTCAGCATCTAATGAAATGATCATGTGGTTCTGTTCTTTCAGTTTGTTTATATAATGGAACACGTTGATGGTTTTCTGTATATTAAACCATCCCTGCATGCCTGGGATGAAGCCTACTTGATCATGTTGGATGATTGTTTTGATGTGCTCTTGAATTCGGTTTGCCAGAATTTTATTGAGTATTTTTGCATCGATATTCATAAGGGAAATTGGTCTGAAGTTCTCTTTCTTTGTTGTGTCTTTGTGTGGTTTAGGTATAAGAGTAATTGTGGCTTCGTAGAAGGAATTCGGTAGGGCTCCATCTGTTTCAATTTTGTGGAATAGTTTGGATAATATTGGTATGAGGTCTTCTATGAAGGTTTGATAGAATTCTGCACTGAACCCGTCTGGACCTGGGCTCTTTTTGGTTGGGAGACCTTTAATGACTGCTTCTATTTCCTTAGGAGTTATGGGGTTGTTTAACTGGTTTATCTGTTCCTGATTTAACTTCGATACCTGGTATCTGTCTAGGAAATTGTCCATTTCCTGAAGATTTTCAAATTTTGTTGAATATAGACTTTTATAGTAAGATCTGATGATTTTTTGAATTTCCTCTGAATCTGTAGTTATGTCTCCCTTTTCATTTCTGACGCACTCTCTGTGTCCTCTCCTTACTCTGGCTAAGGGTATATCTATCTTGTTGATTTTCTCAAAGAACCAACTTTTGGTTCTGTTGATTCTTTCTATGGTCCTTTTTGTTTCTACTTGGTTGATTTCAGCTCTGAGTTTGATTATTTCCTGCCTTCTACTCCTCCTGGGTGTATTTACTTCTTTTTGTTCTAGAGCTTTTAGGTGTGCTGTCAAGCTGCTGACATATGCTCTTTCCTGTTTCTTTCTGCAGGCACTCAGCGCTATGAGTTTTCCTCTTAGCACAGCTTTCATTGTGTCCCATAAGTTTGAGTATGTTGTATCTTCATTTTCATTAAATTCTAAAAAGTTTTTAATTTCTTTCTTTATTTCTTCCTTGACCAGGTTATCATTGAGTAGAGCATTGTTCAATTTCCACGTATATGTGGGCATTCTTCCCTTATTGTTATTGAAGACCAGTTTTAGGCCGTGGTGGTCCGATTGCACGCATGGGATTATTTCTATCTTTCTGTACCTGTTGAGGCCCGTTTTTTGACCAATTATATGGTCAATTTTGGAGAAAGTACCATGAGGAGCTGAGAAGAAGGTATATCCTTTTGCTTTAGGATAGAATGTTCTATAAATATCCGTTAAGTCCATTTGGCTCATGACTTCTCTTAGTCTGTCGACATCACTGTTTAATTTCTGTTTCCATGATCTGTCCATTGATGAGAGTGGGGTATTGAAATCTCCCACTATTATTGTGTGAGGTGCAATGTGTGTTTTGAGCTTTAGTAAGGTTTCTTTTACGTATGTAGGTGCCCTTGTATTTGGGGCATAGATATTTAGGATTGAGAGTTCATCTTGGTGGATTTTTCCTTTGATGAATAGGAAGTGTCCTTCCTTATCTTTTTTGATGACTTTTAGTTGGAAATTGATTTTATTTGATATTAGAATGGCTATTCCAGCTTGCTTCTTCTGACCATTTGCTTGGAAAGTTGTTTTCCAGCCTTTCACTCTGAGGTAGTGTCTGTCTTTGTCTCTGAGGTGTGTTTCCTGTAGGCAGCAGAATGCAGGGTCCTCGTTGCATATCCAGTTTGTTAATCTATGTCTTTTTATTGGGGAGTTGAGGCCATTGATATTGAGAGATATTAAGGAATAGTGATTATTGTTTCCCTTTATATTCATATTTGGATGTGAGGTTATGTTTGTGTGCTTTCATTCTCTTTGTTTTGTTGCCAAGACGATTAGTTTCTTGCTTCTTCAAGGGTATAGCTTGCCTCCTTATGTTGGGCTTTACCATTTATTATCCTTTGTAGTGCTGGATTTGTGGAAAGATATTATGTAAATTTGGTTTTGTCATGGAATATCTTGGTTTCTCCATCAATGTTAATTGAGAGTTTTGCTGGATACAGTAACCTGGGCTGGCATTTGTGTTCTCTTAGGGTCTGTATGACATCAGTCCAGGATCTTCTGGCCTTCATAGTTTCTGGCGAGAAGTCTGGTGTGATTCTGATAGGTCTCCCTTTATATGTTACTTGACCTTTTTCCCTTACTGCTTTTAATATTCTTTATTTTGTGCATTTGGTGTTTTGACAATTATGTGACGGGAGGTGTTTCTTTTCTGGTCCAATCTATTTGGAGTTCTGTAGGCTTCTTGTATGTCTATGGGTATCTCTTTTTTTAGGTTAGGGAAGTTTTCTTCTATGATTTTGTTGAAGATATTTACTGGTCCTTTGAGCTGGGAGTCTTCACTCTCTTCTATACCTATTATCCTTAGGTTTGATCTTCTCATTGAGTCCTGGATTTCCTGTATGTTTTGGACCAGTAGCTTTTTCCGCTTTACATTATCTTTGACAGTTGAGTCAATGATTTCTATGGAATCTTCTGCTCCTGAGATTCTCTCTTCCATCTCTTGTATTCTGTTGGTGAAGCTTGTATCTACAGCTCCTTGTCTCTTCTTTTGGTTTTCTATATCCAGGGTTGTTTCCATGTGTTCTTTCTTGATTGCTTTCAATTTCCATTTTTAATTCCTTCAACTGTTTGATTATGTTTTCCTGGAATTCTTTCAGGGATTTTTGTGTCTCCTCTCTATGGGCTTCTACTTGTTTATTTATGTTTTCCTGGAATTCTTTCAGGGATTTTTGCGATTCTTTCAGGCATTTTTGCGATTCCTCTCTGTAGGCTTCTACTTGTTCTCTAAGGGAGTTCTTCATGTCTTTCTTGAAGTCCTCCAGCATCATGATCAAATATGATTTTGAAACTAGATCTTGCTTTTCTGGTGTGTTTGTATATTCCGTGTTTGCTTTGGTGGGAGAATTGGGCTCCGATGATGCCATGTAGTCTTGGTTTCTGTTGCTTGTGTTCCTGCGCTTGCCTCTCGCCATCAGATTATCTCTAGTGTTACTTTGTTCTGCTATTTCTGACAGTGGCTAGACTTTCCTATAAGCCTGTGTGTCAGGAGTGCTGTAGACCTGTTTTCCTCTCTTTCAGTCAGTTATGGGGACAGAGTGTTCTGCTTTCGGGCGTGTAGTTTTTCCTCTCTACAGGTCTTCAGCTGTTCCTGTGGGCCTGTGTCTTGAGTTCACCAGGCAGCTTTCTTGCAGCAGAAAATTTTGTCTTACCTGTGGTCCCGAGGCTCAAGTTCGCTCGTGGGGTGCTGCCCACGGGCTCTCTGCAGCGGCAGCAACCAGGAAGACCTGTGCCGCCCCTTCCGGGAGCTTCAGTGCACCAGGGTTCCAGATGGTCTTTGGCTTTTTCCTCTGGCGTCCGAGATGTGTGTGCAGGGAGCAGTCTCTTCTGGTTTCCCAGGCTTGTCTGCCTCTCTGAAGGTTTAGCTCTCCCTCCCACGGGATTTGGGTGCAGAGAACTGTTTATCCGGTCTGTTTCTTTCAGGTTCCAGCGGTGTCTCAGGCAGGGGTCCTGCCGCTCCTGGGCCCTCCCCCACGGGAGCCCAGAGGCCTCATACAGTTTCCTCTTGGGCCACGGATGTGGGCAGGGGTGAGTAGTGTTGGTGGTCTCTTCCGCTCTGCAACCTCAGGAGTGCCCACCTGACCAGGCGGTTGGGTCTCTCTCTCACCGTGTCTGGGAGCAGAGAGCTGCTTGGGAGTTATTTTTATGTCCTGCTACTTTCCTAAAAGTGTTAATCAGCTATAGGAATTTCTCACTGGAATTTTTCAGGTTATGTATTTGTATAATCATATCATCTGCAAATAAGACACTTTCCCAATATGTATCCACTTGATCTTATTTCATTTGTCTTACTACTCTGGCTAAGAGTTTAAGAACTATATTTAATATGATTGGAGAGAGTGGACATCATTATGTTGATTCTGATTTTAGTGGAAATGTTTTGAGCTTTATGATGGTTTATATATGCTTGGCCCAGGGATTGGCACTATTAGAAGGTGTGGCCTTGTTGGAGTAGGTATGTCACTATGGGTGTGAACTTAAGACCCTCATCTGAGCTAACTGGAAGTCAGTATTCTTCTAGCAGCCTTCAGATGAAGATGTAGAACACTCAGCTCTTTCTGCACTGTGCCTGCCTAGATGCTGACATGCTCCTGCCTTGATGATAATGAATTGAACCTCTGAACCTGTAATCCAGCCCCAATTAAGTTTTGTACTTTATAAGACTTGCATTGGTTTTACTTTACTGTTCACTGCAGTAAAATCCTAAGTAAGACAAATTTCTTTCCATTTAGCTTGATTTGGCTGTAGGCATTCTGTGGATTGATTGCCATGATTATGCTGAAATGTGTCCCTTGTATCACTAGTGTCTCCAGGTCATTTTTGTTTACATGGTGGTTTATTCTTATTAATTTATGTTTGTTGAACTCTTGCATCTCTTGGATTAATTCTACTTGATCATAATGGATTGTCTTTATGTTTTCTCTTTGATTTCGTTTACAAATAATTAATTTAAAAATGAATGCCTCTGTTCTTAAGAGAAATTGGTATATAATTCTTGTGGATTTTTCCGTTTATGGTATATAGTGCCTTTTCCTGTCTCCTCTGCTTTGTTTAGGTTTAAAATATGTTTTGTTAAATATTAAAATTGCTACACTATTTTATTCCTTAGGTTCATTGCCGTAGAATATCTTTCTTCATTCTTTTGCCCTGAGGTTATGGCTATCTTTGATGTTAAGTTGTGGTTCTTAGATACAGCAGGATAGATCCAGTTTTTCCATCCATTCCATTAATCTGTGTCTTTATATCAATGATATAAGTAAACTATGAAATGTTTATTTTCTTTTTTCTTTTACATCTAGTTAGAGTTCTCAAATGAACTTTCAGTCTTCTATCTGGAATTTCAAAGTTGGCAGCTTCTTTTATTTTATTATAAATACTTTTCTTTTTACCATATATCCTGATCACAATTTCCTTTTCCTTCCCAGTCCCCCTAAACTCACCACATATCCCTTCCCATCTGGATCTACTCCCCTTCTTCTTCTCCTTAAAAAAGAACAGACTACTAAAAGATAACAACAAAACCCAATAAAAATATACAGCAAGAAAATAAACAACAAAAAATTACATCAGCTTTAACAATGTGAATCAATAGAAGGGAAAGAGCTCAAGAGTGAGACACAAAACAAGAGACATCATACACTCAGAAATTCTATAAATACACTAAGCTGGAAGCATATATATATATATATATATATATATATATATATACATATATGCATACATATATACATATATATGTATATATACATATATGTACATACATATGTACATATGTATATATATGTATATGATGTAAATACATGTATACATATATACATATATACATATATATATGTGTGTGTGTGTCACACACACACACACACACACACACACACACACACAGTGGACCCACTGCAGACCACTGGAGGTTCTTTTCTTACTGCTTCATTCTCTGTGAACTCACGTGAACCTTATCCAGCTACTTCAGAGGCTCTAGAAGGCCATAGTCTCCTGGTATCTTCTATTCCCCTGACTCCTCCACCCTCTTTACCTCTTCTTCTAAGGGGTTCCCCCAGCTCTGAGAGGGAGGGACCTGTTGGAGACATTTGCTTCAGAGCTGTCTGGCCATGGATCTGTGCTCATTCCCACCTGCTTCATGAGGAAGTCCCACCAATGACAAAGGCCTCAATCCATTCGTATAACAGAACATCACTGGGATTCATTTTCCCACCATCTTCCTTCTTTCTCTCTTTCTTTCTCTCTCTCTTTCTTTCTTTCTTTTCTCCTCCTCTTCCTCCTCCTCCTTCTCCTCCTCCTCCTCTTCCTCCTCCTCCTCTTCCTCCTCCTCCTCCTCCTCCTCCTCCTTTTTCTTCCTCTTCCTTTCTCTCTCTTATGAGGAACAAATTTCTTTAATTGTTCAACAAGGCAGACAAAGACCTGTTACACTGTGGGGATATGATTGTGCTGCTATTGTTTCCCCATTAAGTAAAGATAAAGTTGGATATTTAATGCATATTCTGAAGTTTTTCAATTAGTCATGATTTCTTACACTGGAAATATTGAATTTCATTTTCCAAATAGTAAATTATGGGATTTCTTTAGAAAACAAAAAGTTGTGATAAATACACTTATTTCTGTTGAACCATTACCATCTGCTGTTACTGTGTTTACTGATGGCTCTAAAACCAAGAGTACTTATTGGACCAAAGATACATTTTGGGTACAAGATTCTTCTTTTGGGTCAGTACAACAAAATGAATTATTAGCAGTAATTCATGTATCACAGGATTTGACTCATGATGTAAATATTATAGCTGATTCAGCTTATGTTGTAGGAGTAGTACAGAATTACAACTGCTGTTGTTTCTACATTTAAGCCCATATTAAAATTTTTATTCTCACATATTAGAGGACTATTGTTATTACGATACTCTAGAATATTTATTACTCATATTAGATCACATTCAAAATTGCCAGGACGTTTAACATTTGGCAATCACATGGTAGACCAGTTAGTGACATTTGCTACCACAGAAGAAGAATATAATCATAATCATGCCAATGCAGGATATTTACATATTAAATATGTAATTCCCTATTCTCAAGTCAAACAAATTATTGCTAATTGTCCTATTTCTAAGCCTTTATATACAAGATGTATTCTGTCTGGCACTAATCCCAGAGGAATGCAACCTAATGAGTTGTGGCAGATGAATGTAACCCATATTTTTGAGTTTGGTTGCCTTTCATATATACATGTAAGCATAGATACTTTTTCAAAATTTGTATGCGCTACGCCATTGCCTGGAGAATGCAAAACGTTTGCTGTTATGGGACTGCCCTCTAAAATTAAACTGATAATGGACCAACATATATTTCTTATAAATTTAAACAATTTTGTCAACAATATCATATCATACATATTTCTGGTATAGAATATAATTCACAAGGACAAGCTTTTGTTGAACAAGTTCACCATACCTTGAAACAGCAAATTATAAAATTTAAAAGGAGGAAAAAAGATGACCTTACACAGCCTGAATGGAGTTTGCAGACTAATCCCAGAGCTATATTGGCACAAGTATTATTTGTTATTACTTTTCTTAATTTACCACGAGGTGAAGTTTCATCAAGAGCAGATAGAGACTTTATTGAACTTCCCCCTGAAGGCACGGAACAGCCAGTATGAATAAAAATTGCCCGAGATACTGAATGGCAGGAAGAGACATTACTGTATTTAGGTAGGAGATAGGGTTTTGTCTCGTTACAGGATGGGAGAGAATTCTGGTTACCCGGAAGATGAATTCAAGCACGAACTGATAAGAACTGTGTCCTACCCCCGTAGGAATCCAATTAAACGAGCTGTATTTTCTCCTGATGGAAGTCCTTCACCACCTGAAGGAGGTGTCCTCTGTTACGGAGACCATGGCTTCTCTTAAGGTTGATAAAAGATGACAGAGAAGGATATGTGCAGTGACAATCCCATTACCTACGTCGGGTCAGGTGAAGCATTTAACCACTGAAGAACAAAAAAATATTGTCTTGTACGGGAAAGTCCTTTACTGCTGAGCATTTATTTTTAGCAATGTGTGCTTTGGGCTTTACTTACACTATCTTCTGCTGAGGCCAATGTGAGTTATTGGGCTTATATTCCTAATTCACCTTTATTTGAGCCTGTTATTGGGGAGAAACAGATTTGTTATACACTATTCCAAATATTTTATCATAATTTGACTTATTTGAATAACCATGATGGAGTTTTGATAATTTTACTTATGCTGGTTCTAAGATGCCTTTATGTTTAGGAGAGATACCATGCCTCCAAATGGGCTATCAAAGTTGGCTATTACCAGGAATAAATGTTACAAGCTCCAGGACTCGTCTATAGTGATTGACAGCTTGTTCTATAAACCAAATTGGAATAACATTACATTTGGTAGTGAGTCAGTATATCCTATTTGTGATCAATTTACTTACATAGGTTTAAAATATCACCCATTCATTTGTAAAAATTACCTTGGCACATTTGGAAAAATTATTCAAGATAAATGGATGAATTGGGGTCCTTATGGTCAATTTATTAATACATGGTCAGAATGGAATGTTACAACTTGTGATTTGTCTAATGTTACCAGAATGAATGGAGAGGAGAATAAACACCTTAATGGATGCTTGGAGATTGTGTGGGGAGATGGTGGCATTGCTGGTAATCTACTGGCCTCTGTGGAAGATCCCACTGCACTTCAAACTCATTTGTGGAAGACTGATGCTGCATTAAAAGAAGTTGTGTTTGCTAATGGAAGCTTTTCTGGAACTTCTCAATCTGCCTATCAGTATAATTTTACCACATTTAAGAAAGAAAAAGTTACTACTTGTATTCCTATGCCATGTTTGCTTTTAATAGGTAGATTTAATTTTACTAATGGATTTGCTTTTATTAACTGTCATTTGTATTCATGCATTAATTCATCTATTCAGTTTAATATGAATCAAGATTCTATTACGATTATTCAGCAAAAATTATATGTATAGCCTGTTAATTTGTGATGTCATTAGTCTCAAGATCCTTTTAATCATGTAATTATTGAATTTTTTATAATCTGCTGAAGACTATCAAAAACAATGACTTTATGAAATTCATAGGCAAATGGATGGAACTGGAAAATATCATCCTGAGTGAGGTAACTCAATCACAGAAAAACACAGATGGTATTCATTCATTAATAAGTGGATATTAGCCCAAACGCTCAAATTACCCTAGATGCACAGAACACATGAAACTCAAGAAGGATGACCAAAATGCAAATGCTTCACTCCTTCTTTTTTTTTTTATTTTGACAATATATCTGCTTTTCTTTTTTTCTTTTTTTTTCCTTTTTTTTTATTAACTTGAGTATTTCTTATATACATTTCGAGTGTTATTCCCTTTCCCGGTTTCCAGGCAAACATCCCCGAATCCCTCCCCCTCCCCTTCTTTATGAGTGTTCCCCTCCCCATCCTCCCCCCATTGCCGCCCTTTCCCCAACAGTCTAGTTCACTGGGGGTTCAGTCTTAGCAGGACCCAGGGCTACTCCTTCCACTGGTGCTCTTACTAGGATATTCATTGCTACCTATGAGGTCAGAGTCCAGGGTCAGTCCATGTATAGTCTTTAGGTAGTGGCTTAGTCCCTGGAAACTCTGGTTGCTTGGCATTGTTGTACATATGGGGTCACGAGCCCCTTCAAGCTCTTCCAGTTCTTTCTCTGATTCCTTCAACGGGGGTCCTATTCTCAGTTCAGTGGTTTGCTGCTGGCATTCGCCTCTGTATTTGCTGTATTCTGGCTGTGTCTCTCAGTAGAGATCTACATCCGGCTCCTGTTGGCCTGCACTTCTTTGCTTCATCCATCTTGTCTAATTGGATGGCTGTATATGCTTCACTCCTTCTTAGAAGGGGAATAAGAATACCCTTGGGAGGGAATAGGGAGGCAACGTTTAGAACAGAGGCAGAACGAACACCCATTCAGAGCCTGCCCCAACTGTGGCCCATACATATACAGCGACCAAACTAGATAAGATAGATGAAGCAAATAAGTACAGGCCGACAGGAACCAGATGTAGATCTCTCCTTAGAGATACAGCCAGAATACAGCAAATACATAGGTGAATGCCTTCATTAAATCACTGAACTGAGAACAGGACCCCCGTTGAAGGAATCTTAGAAAGGACTGAAAGAGCTTGAAGGGGCTTGAGACCCTATATGAACAACAATGCCAACCAACCAGAGCTTCCAGGGGCTAAGCCACTACCCAAAGACTATATATGGACTGACCCTGGACTCCAACTGCATACGTAGCAAAGAATAGCCTAGTAAGAGCACCAGTGGAAGGGGAAGCCCTTGGTCCTGCCAAGACTTAACCCCCAGTGAATGTGATTGTTGGTGGGAGGGTGGTAATGGGGGGAGGATTGGGATGTTGGCCCTGAAACCAGGAAGGGAAATAACAATTGAAATGTAAATAAGAAATACTCAAGTTAATAAAGATGGAAAAAATAATCTGCTGAAGAGAAGTAAAAGAATTATTGGAGCCATTGTAGCCACTATTTTAAGCCTTATTACTATTGCTACTTTGGCAACAGTTTCCAGCATATCATTAAAGACATCTATTTAGACAAAGCAGCTTCTTGAAGACTGGTGTAAAGATTCACATGAGTTATGGATAGAGCAAACTAAATCGATACTAGACTTCAACTTCAAGTAGATGTTTTAAAACAAACAGTAGAATGGTTGAGTTGAAAGATGTTATCTATTGAAAAATATGTGGACTTAAGATGTGATTGAAATTCTACTACTTTTTGTGTTCCTGCATTATATAATGATACAGAACATGATTGGAAGTTAATTCAAGCCAATTTAGAAGGTAATGATAGTGCTACAAAAGTAATTAAGGCCTTGAAATATGATGTTCGAACATCTTTTGGTAAACAACTAGAAGATACTACCTCTGAGGAAATAGCTAAATTATTGGCTGATCAATTGACAGGATTAGATCCCAAGGCTTGGCTTCAAAGTACTTTCCATAGCTTGGGGGGAGCTAGTTTTGCCACAATATTATGTACATTATGTATTATGTTGCTTTATTTTTACATGATTAAACCCCTAGAAGGACATTTAGCTATGTTACGGAAAGTGTTACATTTAAAACAAAAGAAAAAAGAAGGAATTGAGGAAGCATAGAAATGCAGCTCCCAGGCAGGGTCAAGTAAGGACTGGTGACAGGTGCAAGTAGGGGCTGGAATGCTACCCTTGAGAAGAAAATGTTTTTATCATCTTGGCCTTAAACTATGTTCTGCTGTGTCCTGTTTCTGTGGAAGCAGTTCTCATGCTCTCTTGGTTACGGTGAGTATACTTTGATAATAAGACTAAATAAAGAAAAAGTTTCCCTTTTTCTTAAAAAAAAGAAGAGGGGTGATTTGTTATGTGAATATTTTGGGAAGAAACCTTTGTTTAGTCATATTTCTTTGTTTAGTCTTGCCTCAGTTGTTCCTGGTATCATGAGAATAATGATCTTATGGTATCTTGCCAAAATGGAAATTGTAGTAATACATATTCATAGCTGCCTTTGCTCTGCACCCCTTGTGTCCTGATGGTTTGTGACCGTACCCAGGGCCCCCAATGCACTAGACATTGACAATACAGTATAAGCTTTCTAAAATGTATATATGTATGGGGGCAATATAAATAAAATAGCAAAATAAGGGAGAAGATAGAGCCCCAACTGGACATTTCTTGCCAATAAAGCTTCCAGTCTCAGTGAAAAAGGTTATAATGTTATTAAATTGTTGGCCAAATGGATCCCATATGAACCACAAAACAACCCAGGCTGTTGCCAATACTATAGGTTATTCTCCAAAAACTACAGGAAAAGGTCCATTAAGGAAAACAGCATGTAAACAGCTCATTGAATGTAGAGAGAATGAGCTGGTGCCTACATAGAGTCTTCACTGATATGTGCTGGTGTCTTTAGTATGGGAAGATACTTGGCACATAATCAAAAAGCAAAACATAAATACTAACCCAACAACAACAACAAACCCTTTTGATAGACATTGGTGTCCTGCATACCAGATATCCTAGGAGAATGGTGGCCCAAAGATTGTGGGAGTAAATAATCAATAACCAATTCAACTTAAGATCAATCCCAGGATATGAAATCCATACTTGATACTGCTTGAGTGACAAAAACTAAGAATAAATAGGTAAGAGACTTAGGGTAAAACAAAATACTACAGTACTTACAAAAGATAGCAATTATCAATAAAAGACTCCTAATGACATTTTGCTATATTCATAGATCAGTGCCTTGCTCTACCAGCATCAGAAAAGCTTTCTCCTGGAACAATTGGTAATGAAGACAGAGAACCAAAGCCAAATATTATGCAGACAATGTGAGACATTTGAACACTCAGATTTAAATATGTTTCTCCATCAAAACACTCTCCTCAGGGCTTAAGGAACCCTATGGAAGAGGAGGCAGAAAGAGTGTAAGAGTGTAAGAGATGGAGGACACGAAGCAAACAAGGCTTTCTAAATCAATATGAGTAAAGCTCATATGAACTCATAGAGGCTGAGATAGTATGTTCAGGCCTTGCTTCAGGATGTGAAGAGGTCCATACCAGGTCCTTTGTGTGTGTGTGTGTGTGTGTGTGTGTGTGTGTGTGTGTGTGTGTGTGTGTGTGTGTTTGTATGTATATGTGAGTGTGTGTATATTTATATATCTATGTATAATTTATATGTTTATGTATGTATGCATACTTATACTATATACAATATTGTATAAATATTATAAAGTGTGTGTGTATGCTTCAAATTTAGATTATATTTTATTTTATTTTTATCCCTTAGAATTTGTTTGATAATGAGAGATGAAAAAGAAGTGGATTGGAATGTGAGGGAATATGGAGAGGAACTGGGAGGAGTAGAGGGAGGGCAAACTATTTTCCAAATATAATTTGTGAGAAAAAATATTTTCAACAAAATGAAAAATTCACATCTAAAAGCATCACCACCAAACAAAGAATTTAATATTGAAACAGATTCTCACAAAACTGAGAGGTCTTAAGTACTAAGCATAAAACCTATAACCAAGTACTAAACCACCAACTAAAGAGTATATCATGGACCCCTTGCTCCTGATATGTACGTAGCAGAGTACTGCCTCATCTGCATCAGTGGGAGGGGAGGCACTGGTTCTGTGGAGGCTTGATACTCTAGGAAAGGGGACGCCTTAGGGGTGAAGTGGGAGTGGGTGGGTGGGGGAACACCCTCTTAGAGGTAAATGGGAGGGGGGATAAGGGGTTTGTGAAGATGAGACCAGGAAGGGAAATAACATTTGAAATGTAAACAAAATAATTAATAAATAATAATAAAGGAAAAATCTATAACCAAGGAGTCTCAGTGGAAAATCCAAAAATCCAAAGGCGCCTACTTTGAAAAATAATCTAAAGATCTGAGAAGATAAAGCAGTATGTGTGGTTGGGTGTGGGTATTTCAGTGTGTGAGTTTTTTGGGTGTTTTAGTGAGTGAGCGTGTGTGTGTGTGTGTGTGTGTGTGTGTGTGTGTGTCTGTCTGTCTGTCTGTCTGTCTGTTTGTCTGTCTGTTTGTCTTTCTGTGTGCCTGTGTCTGTGTGCTGTAATGTGTATAGTTTATGTCTGGTATTTAGTCCATGTGTGTGCAAGTACATATGTTGATCAGATGAAGGCTTCCAGTTTCCCCCTCCATCATCAATCTCTGTTTTATTCTTTTTGAAGGTGGAGCTCATGTGTATTAGGATCTGAACTAGGATTCTCACAGAAGCATAGCAAACAATCTTAAATCACTGAGTGATCTCTTCTCTTCCTGAAGCTAGATTTTTATACAGAAGCACAAGTTATCAGAATAGTGTCAAGTTTCTCAGCAACACAAAAGAACTAGAAAACCATTTTTATCTATAATTATGATAGTCTCTATTCATTCTTGCATTCCATATTGAACCAATCTATTGCTATATTCCTAAGGTATAATAAATACTTTTTAAGATTTATTTTTTCAGTCTGGCATGGTATTTCACACTTTTAATCTTATTACTCAGTACATAGAACCACAAAGACCATTGAATTTAAGTCCAGATTTGTCTATATATCAATTTCTAGGCCAGCATGGCTATATAATAAAACTCTATCATATAAAAAGAAATTTCATTTTAATAATATATATGCATGCATCTGTGTATGGGTATATACTTATGCAGTTCCCACAGAGGCCAGAAGAGAATATAAGATTCCTCTGGAACTGTAGTTAGGGTTGGTGGTGACACACCTAAAGTAGGTTGTGGGATCCAAACTTGAGAATTCTTAAAGAGTAATGTCTGTTCTTAACAATCACAGCGCCATGTCTCTAGACCCTACGATAAATTTATCATAACAGTAAATAACTTACATAATTTTCCTTTCGTGGACTTTTGCCAGAAATACAAACCCATCTATATTTGGGAATGGGCTAAAAGGGCAGAAAGCATAGAATTGAAACAGTAACACATCTTAAGCAATGTATCTAGATATAAGCAAGGAAAATTAATCAAATGAAAAATAAATAAGCTGATGGCTTCTGTCTTGAAAAATATAATGAAGCAGAGAACAGGAGAAAAAACCTGTATCATCAGTGATGACCCAGCTTCAATGACCCTTTTACGATCATAAGAACAGTAAATAACTTTACTTTAGTCAAAATGTTTCTGCAACTCTATTGAGTGAATATCAGAAAATAAACATTACACTGTCTCAATAATGGGATATTTTATTAAGTTCCTTATGTAGGTTTTTAAGAAAATTTTGAATAAAAAAGGTAGCTAATCCAGAGCAATCAGACAACAAAAGGAGGTCAAGGGGATACAGATCAGAAAAGAAGAAGTCAAAATATCACTATTTGCAGATGATATGATAGTATATTTAAGTGATCCCAAAAGTTCCACCAGAGAACTACTAAAGCTGATAAACAACTTCAGCAAAGTGGCTGGGTATAAAATTAACTCAAATCAATCAGTAGCCTTCCTCTACACAAAAGATAAACAAGCCGAGAAAGATATTAGGGAAACGACACCCTTCATAATAGACCCAAATAATATAAAGTACCTCGGTGTGACTTTAACCAAGCAAGTAAAGGATTTGTACAATAAGAACTTCAAGACACTGAAGAAAGAAATTGAAGAAGACCTCAGAAGATGGAAAGATCTCATGCTCATGGAATGGCAAGATTAATATAGTAAAAATGGCCATTTTACCAAAAGCGATCTACAGATTCAATGCAATCCCCATCAAAATACCAATCCAATTCTTCAAAGAGTTAGACAGAACAATTTGCAGATTCATCTGGAATAACAAAAAACCCAGGATAGCTAAAACTATCCTCAACAATAAAAGGACTTCAGGGGGAATCACTATCCCTAAACTCAAGCAGTATTACAGAGCAATAGTGATAAAAACTGCATGGTATTGGTACAGAGACAGACAGATAGACCAATGGAATAGAATTGAAGACCCAGAAATGAACCCACACACCTATGGGCACTTGATTTTTGACAAAGGAGACAAATTCATCCAATGGAAAAAAGATAGCATTTTCAGCAAATGGTGCTGGTTCAACTGGAGGTCAACATGAAGAAGAATGCAAATCGATCCATGCTTATCACCCTGTACAAAGCTTAAGTCCAAGTGGATCAAGGACCTCCACATCAAACCATACACACTCAAACTAATAGAAGAAAAACTAGGGAAGCATCTGGAACACATGGGCACTGGAAAAAATTTCCTGAACAAAACACCAATGGCTTATGCTCTAAGATCAAGAATCGACAAATGGGATCTCATAAAACTGCAAAGCTTCTGTAAGGCAAAGGACACTGTGGTTAGGACAAAACGGCAACCAACAGATTGGGAAAAGATCTTTACCAATCCTACAACAGATAGAGGCCTTATATCCAAAATATACGAAGAACTCAAGAAGTTAGACCACAGGGAGACAAATAACCCTATTGAAAAATGGGGTTCAGAGCTAAACAAAGAATTCACAGCTGAGGAATGCCGAATGACTGAGAAACACCTAAAGAAATGTTCAACATCTTTAGTCATAAGGGAAATGTAAATCAAAACAACCCTGAGATTTCACCTCACACCAGTGAGAATGGCTAAGATCAAAAACTCAGGTGACAGCAAATGCTGGCGAGGATGCAGAGAAAGAGGAACACTCCTCCATTGTTGGTGGGGTTGCAGACTGGTACAACCGTTCTGGAAATCAGTCTGGAGATTCCTCAGAAAATTGGACATTGAACTGCCTGAGGATCCAGCTATACCTCTCTTGGGCATATACCCAAAAGATGCCCCAACATATAAAAAAGACACGTGCTCCACTATGTTCATCGCAGCCTTATTCATAATGGCCAGAAGCTGGAAAGAACCCAGATGCCCTTCAGCAGAGGAAAGGATACAGAAAATGTGGTACATCTACACAATGGAATATTACTCAGCTATCAAAAACAATGACTTTATGAAATTCGTAAGCAAATGGTTGGAACTGGAAAATATCATCCTGAGTGAGGTAACCCAATCACAGAAAAACACACATGGTATGCACTCATTGATAAGTGGCTATTAGCCCAAATGCTTGAATTACCCTAGATGCCCAGAACAAATGAAACTCAAAACGGATGATCAAAATGTGAATGCTTCACTCCTTCTTTAAAAGGGGAACAAGAATACCCTTGGCAGGGAATAGAGAGGCAAAGATTAAAACAGAGACTGAAGGAACACCCATTCAGAGCCTGCCCCACATGTGGCCCATACATATACAGCCACCCAATTAGACAAGATGGATGAAGCAAAGAAGTGCAGACCGACAGGAGCTGGATGTAGATCGCTCCTGAGAGACACAGCCAGAATACAGCAAATACAGAGGCGAATGCCAGCAGCAAACCTCTGAACTGAGAATAGGACCCCCGTTGAAGGAATCAGAGAAAGAACTGGAAGAGCTTGAAGGGGCTTGAGACCCCATATGTACAACAATGCCAAGCAACCAGAGCTTCCAGGGACTAAGCCACTACCTAAAGACTATACATGGACTGACCCTGGACTCTGACCTCATAGGTAGCAATGAATATCCTAGTAAGAGCACCAGTGGAAGGGGAAGCCCTGGGTCCTGCTAAGACTGAACCCCCAGTGAACTAGACTGTTGGGGAAAGGGCGGCAATGGGGGGAGGGTTGGGAGGGGAACACCCATAAGGAAGGGGAGGGGGGAGGGGGATGTTTGCCCGGAAACCGGGAAAGGGAATAACACTCGAAATGTATATAAGAAATACTCAAGTTAATAAAAAAAAAAAGGTGGCTACTTACATTCAAAGGACTTAAGACCTACCACTCGTATTCTTATCTGTCCATGTTTACTATTACAATAGCTAGGAAATGAAACTAGTCTGATGTCCATCAACACATTAAAGGAATAAAGGTGATGTGGTTCCTATTGCCTACAGTTGGAAGTAGATGCTAATAAGTATGAAAAAATAACATTGACAAAAAATGCATTGAACTGAAAATCATATCAATGTTTAGAAAAAGTAATGTATTTCTTTTGTACTAGAAATCTATATGCAAACTGTGTATAATCATAGTGTGAAGGTTGAAGACTGTGGGGCAGAAGGACAGTGACAGAGAACTGGGAGTTCTCATAGAAGCATAACAATCTTAAATTTTTGGAGGAAGATAAAATACCTCTGTTATGTCTAATGTAAATTATATATATATATATATACATATATATAAAGAGAGAGAGAGAAGTTTCAGGAATAAGAGTCAAACTGAAGAAAGAGGGGGAAAAGGAAAAAGAAATTGAGACAAAGGTGCTAAAATTTGCGAAGTTTTATTATATATATTCATATATATGTATATACATATAAATATGAAAATTTTATAATGAAAACCTTTATTGTATATGTAGACAGAAAAGAATAAATTTATTTCTATTTTTTATTTGGGCCAGAAGGTTTTTTTTTTTAATTATCTCCAAAACCTGAGAATGTCTGTTTTGGTCCAAGGAAAATTCAATGGCTTCATTGCCCAGGTGATACAGCCTGGGAGAGGCATTGAAATGTAACCCAGCTAGTTTAAATGCATTTGGCTGGTTTTGTGTGACAAACCCTTGAGATGCAATTGGCAACGTGACAGTATTCAAAATGTTTTGTAAAATAAGGAGGGCTATTTTTAAAAAGACAATGGCAATGCTAAGAACTTTTTTTAGTAGAGAAAAATAAAGAGTGGAATATGTCGGAAATGCACAAAGGTAGAACAGAAATATAAAAGGAAAAGTGGCCAAAGACACTGCTATTGATGATGAGTCAAACTTTGACTTGTGAAACTCTGTCTCTACAAAAGTAAACAGTCAGCTTGCCCAGGAAACTTTTAGCAAACACTTTACACAGGCCTGTCACCTTCAAAACAGAAGTTCTCTGAGATTCCAGATTTTTCTGATTGGATTCCTGGCACAGGGTGAAGGAGTGCTTTCTGAAAATGACAATTATTGTAACTTTGGATTAAATGATTGATATTACTTAAATGTGTGTCTTATAAGAGGAAAAGAAATAAAGATAAAATGAGAGGACCAACGCGTGGCCAGTAAGGAGGGAAGACACAATGGAGAAACAGAGAGAGGCAGCTGATGCTGAACCTGCCCAAGCTTGGGAGCTGTGTGGGAACCAAAATTGATTGCCTTCTCAGATCTGCACACCAACTCTCATTAGCCTGGTCAAGACATGTCACTACAATTTTACAAGGAAGATGTAGCCAGGAATCAGGAGCCATATTAACGGTAAATATCATGTGCTTCTCATCTCAGTATGCTATTTTTAACTCAGAAAGGCAGAGACCAAATAGAATAGAAGGTAGACCAAAAATTCCAGGAGTCAAAACCCAGAGAGTGTATAGACATGTGGCTATAAGAATGTTTAAGGGAGACCCAGAATAAAATTAGAACCTGATAACATTCTTGTGGGTTACTAACTGGTTCCACTAAACAAAATTGGCAGTCAGACAAGAGCGTTTTTTGTTTTTGTTTTTTGTTTTTGTCTTTCATTATTCCTTATTTCAAAGGATATGATAATGTGTTTGCTGCATTCCAGATGCAAACAGGCTACTCAAACACAAAGGAAAGAGGCTGTTCATTTTCTGATATGTTTGAAGGGATCTTTTTAAGAAACTGTGCTCCTGTGATTCCAAGGAGCTTCAGCAGGCCTTGGAGGGAATCCAGTGACAAGAACCAAATCCTTCTTTTCCTAATGTAAAATGCTGTATGCTATATGCTGTTGACCTTTGCACACTGAGTCTCATTGGTCTTTCTCCATAACATCTTTTCTTTTATCTTTAATTTCTTGTTCAGCTGCAGTTCAGTTCAGTTCAGTTCCCTCCACTACTGTTTTTTTGTATTGAACACCTCTATAGAATCACAGCCATGTGCTGTGACTAAGACAAGTGGAAATCATTGAGAACCCTGAGTTTAGAGGTAGAATGCTAATTTCACTTGACAGACTTTCTTATTGGTAAACTCTGTGTTTTTGTTTTTTGTTTTTTAATAAGGAAGCCACTTGTCTAGCTAGAAAACATTTTTTCAGGCTTTCCACATAGATTGATGGTCCATAAAATGTAAGCAGAAATTTGATAACTATGTCCAGAAAAATGTTGCTTCTGAAGTGTCAATTTCAATTGTCTACATTTTGCTTATTTTTCTTCCTAGTGGCACTGTGGTTGTAAGGTCAGAATTGTAAAATTCAATTTATATATTTAAGAAAAATTTGATTTCCTGATACATGAGAATCAAATTTCCATGTTAGAGGTGGTGAATGGAAATACAGATGGGGCACCTAACGTTGTGACCACCACTGAGATCCTGGATCAGCACTGTGTTGTCTAAATTTGGTTTGTTTAGGTTGTCACAGAAGCCTTATATGTCTCTGACTCACAACTGTGAGTCTGTAGTCAATACCATGGCAAAAGTAAATGCCTTGCTATTTACACTCAATGGGAGCATGGATCATGGAATCCTACATGGTTTGCAACATAGACCACAAAGTTCTACATGTTTTCTTGCAACAGCACAAACCACAAATATATGCATGGCTTCTGGAGTCAGCACGGAACATTGTCCTCAGCATGGTATCCAGTAGCAGGCAAACCATAGTCATCAACATGGTTCTCAACTGCAGCATGGACCAGAGGCATCATCACTGCCCTTGGCTCCACAGGGCTCTGATGACAACATGGGCTACAGGTACCAATGTGGTCTCCAGAGGCAACATGGCTGCAACAAATGGGAGAAAACTTTTTTACATTTTTCTTGTTTTAGACAGGGCCTCACTGTGGAGGCTGGCTGCCTAGAACACATAGAGGAGGTTATCCTTCAACTTACAGAGATCTCCCAGCCCCTGCCTCTGGAGTGCTGAGAATAAAGGTGTGTGCAGGCATGCCTGGCATGTTTATGTTGGTTATGTATTAAAGTAGCATATCTGCTGGGATTTTCCTATATCTTGTCTTTAGGAGGAAAGTAGCAATGTGTGTTGCTACAAATCTTGAGAATTGATTCCTTTTTTGTCATTTATTATTATTATTATTATTATTATTATTATTATTATTATTATTATTATTATTTAATCTTATTTTACAGTCCAGTCACTATTCTCCCTCCTGGTCTGCCCTCTGTCTGTTACTCATCCCATACCTCCTCCACTGTCTCCAAGAGAATGTTCCTACCCAAGTCACCCCTACCCCATCAGACCTCCCAACTTCCTGGAGCCTCAAATCTCTTGAGGAATAGGTGCATCTTCTCTCACTGAGGCCAGACCAGGCAGTTCTCTGCTGCATATGTGTCAGGGATATCATATCATCTCATGTATGCTGCCTGGTTGGTGACTCAAGTGTCTGAGAAATCTCAGGTGTCTGGTTTAGTTGAAACTGCTGGTCTTCCTATGGTGTCATACTCCTCCTCAGCTGCTTCCAGCTAATTCGACTCTGGCTTCTGCCAATTGGTTGGGTGTAAGTATCTGCACCTTACTCTTTCAGCTTCTCATTGGGCTTTTCTAAGGGCAGCCATGTTAGGTTCCTGTCTGTATGCACACTACAGCATCAGTAATATTGTGAAACCTTGGAGCCTCCCCTTAAGCTGGATTCCAAGTTGGGCCAAACACTGGACCTCCATTCCCTCAGTCTCTTCTCAATTTTTGTCCCTGCAGTTTTTTTATACAAGAACAATTCTGGGTCAGAGTTTTTGACTGTGGGATCTCAACCCCATCCCTCCAATTGATGCTCTGTCTTTCTACAGGAGGTGGACTCTACAGGCTCCCTCTCCCCACTGTTGGGCAACTACAAATTGGCAAAGAAGAAGTCAAGGTATCACTATTTGCAGATGATATGATAGTATACATAACTAACCCCAAAAGTTCTGCCAGAGAACTTCTACAGCTAATAAAGAACTTCAGCAAAGTGGGTGGACATAAAATTAACTCAAATAAATCAGTACCCTTCCTTTATACAAATGATAAATGGGCTGAGAAAGAAATTATAGAAACAACACCCTTGCCAATAGTCACAAATAATATAAACTATCTTAAGGTGAAACAAGTGAAAGATCTATGTAACAAGAACTTCAATCTCTCAAGAAAGAAATTAAAGAAGACCTCATAAAATGGAGAAATCTCCCATGCTCATGAATTGGTAGATTTAACATAGTTAAACTTAAAATGGCCATCCTACCAAAAGCAATCCAAATATCTACCATAATCCTCATCAAAATTCCAACACATTTCTTCAAAGACATGGAAAGAGCAATTCTCAAATTCAAACAAAAAGCCCAGAATAGTAAAAACAAATTTTTTGGACTTTTTAAAAATAATTTTAATAGTGATTTATTTTATCTTATCAAGGTTTTAACAAAGTATGCCATCTTTGGTTTTAAGAAGGTAGGACATTACACCTAAAAGAGATAAAATCTTTGAATTCCCATATAAAAATCACTGCTTATTGAGAACTGAAAATGCAAACTCTTTGGAAGTTATCTTAATCTATAGACAGCCTAAGATAACCAAGATTTATTATTCACCTGTGATTTGGATAGCATAAATCATAAAAAAGTAAAACTTAAAAAAGTATAAAGTATATGGAATAAATGATTCTTTCCAATATTTATTTAGTAAAATTCATTTTTTCTTTTTCCTGTTTTTCATTTATTTTATTATTTCTTTTTCTGTTAATTCTTTTTTTAAATTTTTTACTAGATATACTTCTTTACTTACAATTCAAATGTTATTCCTCTTCCCAGTTTCCTGTCCATAAGCCCCCATTGCTTCCCCTCCACCTCCCCCATACAGGTATTCCCCATTCTTAACAATAAGAGAATTGTTTGCTTAATTTAAGTGAAATACTGAAGCTAGTGAGTCCAGAAAAAGAGGGCAAAACTGTGTTAACTCTCTGCTGGCCATTGCTTCACACCCTCGGGATTACATCTGGGTTTCAATTTTCCTTGAGTCTGTTTCCTCCTTTCTCAAATCTACATTTTTAATATTTCTTATAGTGCCAACAGCTATCCAGCCAAACATAACCCACTCCTGGCCAGGCTCTCCTGCTATCACAGACTATGTTCCAGAAAATCACATTCTTTCTTTGGAACTGAGTACAGCTGACAAGACTCTTCGCACATCTTCTCTCCTTCCTTCAAAAATCACACTTGGGAAGAGGAAACATGCACATACAGAGTGAAGTGGAATCACAACATGAATTATTCCATTTCTTATGCAGGTGTTCTGATTGTGTGTCCGTCAGTCTCTTCTTCTCTTTCTTAAAAACCATCTACATTTTGCATTTTGGGAACTAAGCATCATGGTATTTAGTGAAAATTGTTCAAGTTTGCTCCTCCACTTTATACAAAAAGACTCTTTTCAATGAAAGTGCTTCATGAGAAAATGAATGACTTTAAAATCGATTTATATCCTAACACACAATGAGATTAAGCATCTTGGGTCACTTTCAGCCATAAGGGCTCATGATAATCATGAGCCATTATGGTATCCCAGTGGCTAAGAATTGTTATTTCACTATGTGTTTTTGAGATACTAAAGACTTTGGCTACATAGACACTATTTAAGACAGTTCACTACTATATCCTTAAAAGTCATGGAATTACAGGGGCTTATGTTAGTATTATGAGACTAATTTATTTATTGCCTTGCTTCATAAGGTGTTTGCAATTATCCTAACAGAGGTTCAACTCTGAGAGGTTTCTCTTCTGTAGGAGAAGCCAAAATAAAAAAAAATAGCTCTGTGCTGAAAGAGAACCCATTATGGACGAGTTGGGGGCATCAATGGAAGTTTCCTTCCCTCACAATATTGTGACACCTAAATCCTGGGACACATTGTATGTCCAGAGGGAAAGAGAGCATTGCTCTGAGCCCTTCCTAAGTTTTAGAAAACAAGTGTTGCTGAGGTGAGGCAATGGTGTTCCTTTGATCAGAAGCTGTGAAGCAAGAGCCATTCTGGGCTCCAGATCCTCCTGCTAACCACTGACCTTCAGGACAGTTGCTACTGCCAAGTGGACAGAGAATGATTATTTTCTGGTTCCCAATTTCTGAGTTGTGCACAGTAGGCTAGACCAGCTCAACAAGTTGACTTTTGTGTACACTATTTTGAAATGGTATAATCAACACATTTTTCTTGCTGCACATGGCAGCAGAAGAGAAGAACAGACTCTATTAATCGATCTGCTAAAACTTTGGTCTACAGGGAAATAAATCTTTCAACCTTTGAGTTATAAGGACAGTAGTTTTCCTAAGGCAGTGGGGATATTTTAATTTGCTTCCTGTGAAAAGCCAAAACTTAGTTTTCAGTACACTCTTATATTCAGGAACACTAGAGATCATTGTTAGCTACCTCCTATTTTACTAACCTTGACTTTTTCTAATCTTAGATGTGCTCACACTATCTCCAATAAAATATTTGTTTTGATAAATATAAAAGCAGAATAAACTGAGACTCTTTAATGAGTTTTCTTCTGCTTACATATAATCTAATATACCTGCTACTCTAGCCAATGGATAAGAGGGAAGGTGACATCACATTGGTAAGGAAGTATCATGCACATGGCCTTGCTCTCTTATACTTTTGTTATAACCAATAAAGCATAGTACTAGATTTCTGGTTCAAAAAACACAAGATAAACGTAGATAAAAAATACTTGACTGCTATGAAAACTCTTCCTGTGAAGAAAAACCTCAGCTCATAGAAGCTGATTTTTAAAGGGAGAGGATTTGTGAGCAAGGAGTATTCTGACCAATACACACTTTAGACCATCAACATTATTAAGATTATATATCAGAGGCAAAGGGGAAGAGGAATAGCATGTGGATGGACTAAATTTGGAATACTTATCGTCATTGTGACAAAATTCAACTTTAAAAGAGAAATTTCTAGTTCATTCAAGATTTTAGAGTTTCATTCCATTAGGGAGGTAAGGCAGCACAGAGATGCTCATGTCCTAGTAGCCAGGTTGCAGAGAGAAAGCCCGGCCAAGATTTCCCTCATTCCTCTTTTATTTCATCCAGGTTCCCAGCCCATTTGATTGTATGACCTCATTTAGACGAGATCTGAATCTTATCTGAAAATGTGCTAGCATATGTCCATAGGTTTGGTTTGTTATTTTCCTGTCTCTCAGTTAGATCAAGTTCATAATAAGTTAATCCCCGGTACTCTGTCCCTTGTCAACTCAACATCCAAATGCATCTTAAACTATAAAATTCTTTTCCTGATTAACCAAAATACTAATATTCAACTCAAAAACGCAAATTTCTTCCAGTTCACTACAATGAATCTTGTAATATTAACATTTACAACTATGCAAAAGGTAAAGTTCTAAGTCTCCTCTGAGACTCGAGAAGTGCTCTTATTCATGTGCAACTATAATGACAACAACAACAACAACAACAACAACAACAAAAGCCTACATGTTATACTTTTAAGACACAGGAATTGGAGAGTGAAAAGAAAGGATGAGAATAAAATAATGATAACAAGTAAAATCTAAGCTCTCTGTGTTTTAATTTTCCACAATAAAATACATTGTAAGTTTAGAAATGTAACAAACGCCCGGCCCGTAGCAGCTCTCTGCTCCCAGACACCGTGGGAGAGAGACCCGACCGCCTGGTCAGGTGGGCACTCCTGAGGCTGCAGAGCGGAAGAGACCACCAACACTGCCCACCCCTGCCCACATCCCTGGCCCAAGAGGAAACTGTATAAGGCCCCTGGGTTCCCGTGGGGGAGGGCCCAGGAGCGGCAGGACCGCTGCCTCTGAGACACCGCTGGAACCTGAAGGAAACAGACTGGATAAACAGTTTTCTGCACCCAAATCCCATGGGAGAGAGAGCTAAACCCTCAGAGAGGCAGACACGCCTGGGAAACCAGAAGAGACTGCACTCTGCATACACATCTCGGACGCCAGAGAAAAACACCAAAGGCCATCTGGAACCCTGGTGCACTGAAGCTCCCAGAAACGGCGGCACAGATCTTCCTGGTTGCTGCTGCCTCGGAGAGATCTTGGGCAACACCCCGCGAGCAAACTTGAGCCTCGGGACCACAGGTAAGACCAACTTTTCTGCTGCAAGTGACCTGACTTGTGAACTCAAGACACAGGCCGACAGGAACAGCTGAAGACCTGTAGAAAGGGAAAACTACACGCCCGAAAGAGGAACACTCTGTCGCCATAACAGGCTGAAAGAAAACAGGAAAACAGGTCTACAGCCCTCCTGACACACAGGCTTATAGGGCAGTCTAGCCACTGTCATAAATAGCAGAACAAAGTAACACTAGAGATAATCTGATGGCGAGAGGCAAGCGCAGGAACCCAAGCAACAGAAACCAAGACTACACGGCACCATCGGAGCCCAATTCTCCCACCAAAAGAAACATGGAATGTCCAAACACACCAGAAAAGCAAGATCTAGTTTCAAAATCATATTTGATCATGATGCTGGAGGACTTCAAGAAAGACGTGAAGAACTCCCTTAGAGAACAAGTAGAAGCCTACAGAGAGGAATCACAAAAATGCCTGAAAGAATTCCAGGAAATCATAAAAAAACAAGTAGAAGCCCATAGAGAGGAGTCACAAAAATCCCTGAAAGAATTCCAGGAAATCATAAAAAAACAAGTAGAAGCCCATAGAGAGGAGTCAGAAAAATCCCTGAAAGAATTCCAGGAAAACACAATCAAACAGTTGAAGGAATTAAAAATGGAAATAGAAGCAATCAAGAAAGAACACATGGAAACAACCCTGGATATAGAAAACCAAAAGAAGAGACAAGGAGCTGTAGATACAAGCTTCACCAACAGAATATAGGAGATGGAAGAGAGAATCTCAGGAGCAGAAGATTCCATAGAAATCATTGACTCAACTGTCAAAGATAATGTAAAGAAGAAAAAGCTACTGGTCCAAAACATACAGGAAATCCAGGACTCAATGAGAAGATCAAACCTAAGGATAATAGGTATAGAAGAGAGTGAAGACTCCCAGCTCAAAGGACCAGTAAATATCTGCAACAAAATCATAGAAGAAAACTTCCCTAACCTAAAAAAAGAGATACCCATAGGCATACAAGAAGCCTACAGAACTCCAAATAGATTGGACCAGAAAAGAAACACCTCCCGTCACATAATTGTCAAAACACCAAATGCACAAAATAAAGAAAGAATATTAAAAGCAGTAAGGGAAAAAGGTCAAGTAACATATAAAGGCAGACGGATCAGAATCACACCAGACTTTTCGCCAGAAACTATGAAGGCCAGAAGATCCTGGACAGATATCATACAGACCCTAAGAGAACACAAATGCCAGCCCAGGTTACTGTATCCTGCAAAACTCTCAATTAACATAGATGGAGAAACCAAGATATTCCATGACAAAAACAAATTTACACAATATCTTTCTACAAATCCAGCACTACAAAGGATAATAAATGGTAAAGCCCAACATAAGGAGGCAAGCTATACCCTAGAAGAAGCAAGAAACTAATCGTCCTGGCAACAAAACAAAGAGAAGAAAAGCACACAAACATAACCTCACATCCAAATATGAATACGACAGGAAGCAATAATCACTGTTCCTTAATATCTCTCAACATCAATGGCCTCAACTCCCCAATAAAGAGACACAGATTAACAAACTGGATACGCAACGAGGACCCTGCATTCTGCTGCCTACAGGAAACACACCTCAGACACAAAGACAAACACTACCTCAGAGTGAAAGGCTGGAAAACAACTTTCCAAGCAAATGGTCGGAAGAAGCAAGCTGGAGTTGCCATTCTAATATCAGATAAAATCAATTTTCAACTAAAAGTCATCAAAAAAGATAAGGAAGGACACTTCATATTCATCAAAGGAAAAATCCACCAAGATGAACTCTCAATCCTAAATATCTATGCCCCAAATACAAGGGCACCTACATACGTAAAAGAAACCTTATTAAAGCTCAAAACACACATTGCACCTCATACAATAATAGTGGGAGATTTCAACACCCCACTCTCATCAATGGACAGATCATGGAAACAGAAATTAAACAGAGACATAGACAGACTAAGAGAAGTCATGAGCCAAATGGACTTAACAGATATTTATAGAACATTCTATCCTAAAGCAAAAGTGTCCCGCGCCCAACGTCTCGCCAGCAAGAATGATGCGCAAACACCAGGATCCTTCTGCAGCAAAGCGTTTATTACATCTTGAAGAGGAGAGAGCGAGGCCCAGAATGGTGCTGCTTATATACACCCTAATGTGGCTTGTCCACGCCTGATTGGTTGCTTACCCATGATCTCATAGGCACGCCCCGGAGTGGGCAAAGACCTGGCACGAAGGCACTCTTGCACATGCGCACCCAGTTAACTTCCTGAAAGAAGTTGGCTGGCACGGCGAAGGCTGGCACCATCTTGTAATGGTGGAGGCTATCCTGGCCTTCCAAGTGGAGCGCAGTGGAGCCAGCGCCATCTAGCAATGGCGAATGTTATTGCGGCCCTCTACATCTCCCCCTATTTATTTATTTTATAACAAATCAATTATTTTATAGCAAATCATGATCACCCTATCGCGTGCAATGAGGAAACCTCAGCGATGTGCAAGGGCTGATCAAAGGATCACTGAGTCTCTCTCATCCCAGTGCAATGGATCCACAGATCCATGGGGTGTAAGAGCAGAGAACTCAGATACCGAGAGTGAGTCTCTCTCCTCCCAGTGCAATGGATCCACAGATCCATGGGGTGCAGGAGCAGAGAACTCAGATACCGACTAATTCCTCAGCATAGATAACCAAATTCCAGGGGAGGCCCCTTGTACAATGGCCACAAGTGCTTGAGTGATAACGGCCTTGTCACGTTTCTGTTGAGATCTGAGTTTGCAAACCAACCAAGTATGAACACTGATCCACAGCATAGGGCTGCACCAGACAGAGCCACTCCCGATAAGTAGTGGGCACCTCATTTGGTCCTCCTCAGCTGTTACCACCAAGGGCCGTAGTCAAGCCGCTCCTATAATAAAATGTAGCATTCCAAATCGTTAGTAGCTACTCCAGAAAGTTCACCCACTGTACTTGTCTAACAATAGATTGGGGGAGGATAACTAAAGACACTGCAGACACAATGTCTGCAGCAGTAATGGCTGCTACAATAGCAGCAAAAGTATCAAGGTCTTTTCCAGGACAGTTTAGGATCAGTCATTTTTCTCTGGAACAACCAGCAGACAATGGAACCATTTCTGAGATCTGTATAACCAGGACAGAGTTCCCCAGTCCACTGTAGCTTTATGCAGGTAGCATTCCTGTAAAGCTACAGTCTGTAAAATGACCAGTTAAGGCAGCAAGAGTCACCAGGGAAAATGAAGGGGGCAGCAACGGCTGGACTTCAGTCTTCCCCAGCAAGCAGCAGTGTACAGAGGGTAAGAGAGCAGGCCATAGTGGGACGGGACACACGCAGCGGTAACACTGACTGCAGCAATGGCAAAATCTCTGTGATGACAAAGGATGAAGGGGAATCTTCTATCTTCCTCTCAGGGCAGAGGAATGACTCCAGGGACCCGAACCAGGAGAGCTGAATCTTTATGCAACCAGGATCAGCAAGTCTCAGCAACCACTCAGGCAGCTGGCACACTCTTGTAGCATCCTGTAGAAAAAACACAAACATTCCCTCTTCCCCATATAAAATATCTGGACAGGATCATGCCAATATGTGGATCTCTCTATTTCACCTAGGCAGAAGTATGCCTAGTTGTAGGGTGCCATAAACTTTGGCATCCAAATTTTAAAATTGAAATAAAAGGAGCATTATTTAGCATACAGGGATAACTCCCCCTTTTTATTTATTAAGATATAGTAAAGATATTATTTATTAAGGTAAGTCCTCGAGGATTAAATTGAGGACACTGAGCATTTGTATTTACAAATTGACTTGTATACCAAATTATTGTCTCCAGCATAATTGTATTGGATATATAAAGAATGAGATTTTTTTCACTAATTGTTTTTATGTAAGGACTATAAGCTGTCTGGTATCTAGTCCTCCCTTGCTAAAGAGCCCAGGCAATCCAGTTTGAGTTCTTAAATGTCCTATAAAGGAACAGTATTTAGTGTTCTTAACCACTAAGCCATCTCTCTAGCACCTCACAAACTTTATTTACCTAAACATAAGCATTAATTAGAAATGTCAAATCTTGTAAATATTGTCCAGATTCAGTCGTACTAGAAATCCCTGAGCTGGCAGGGTGAGGCTGGGAGTTGAAAGTAAGCAAATGGAGTCTTCCTCTTTTCATGAGGGTGTGTTATCAACTCCATTACCATTTTCAAAGAGCTGGGTCTATGGTTTTGTTTAGTTGTCTGAGCCAGAGCACTGAAAGGACAGTGAGTTGTCAGACAATTTATACTGAAATCACTCACTGATTTTAAGTAGAAAACCTGTCTCTAATAAAGCATTAAGTAATTGAAATCAATTGTAAACTACAAGCCACACATTGGCTATCAGTATGTGAATAGAAAGTTTGATTTAAAAACAGTGGCTAAACTACAGAATGTAATAATCTGTGTTGAAGCAATAGAAACTCAAGAGAATAAACAAATGATCCAATCATACATGTAGCCTTTTCATTAGATGAACCACCTATAAATATAGTAAGCGCATTTCCTATAGGTTGTATGCACAAATATACAGGAAGTACAAAAGCATGTAAAGAGTAAAATTATCAATTTGGTCTGAAAAATTTGTATATGTAATAGGCCAAATATCAGTATTTTGTAATAACCAATTAAATGTTGTTTGGAATAAGATATGTTTCACCAGGTTTCTTTTTAAAATACTTCCATGACTCTAGTCTACAATTCTGTATTAACACAGCTGAAGCTTTATCTCCAATGTGCATAACCAAGACCTAAGTCCTCTGGTAGGGTGAGGTACTTAGCCAATTAACATATCCTTAGAAGCTTAAAATTAGCTTCAAATATTCTTATCTGGAGTAGTGTAACAGCTACTCCCCAAATATTAAAGCTCATTTTGAGAGCAAAGGTTTGTAGTAAAAATTTCCATATACATTGAAAGATTTAAGGTTCTAACTTCTTACATCGAAGAAGCAACAAAATTACATAATATAAGGCTATTAGCCATTCTTAATGATATCACTCTATGGGCTCTCTAAAATTATAAGCATGCTCACGAAATGAAAACTCAAAATCAATCCTCTAAATCTATCTTGAAATGGCAGTTGGAGTAAGTAAACTGGCTGTAATGTTCTCACAAGTTCCAAAACCTCATCAATCCTTCGTAAATCTTGTAACAATCTCTACCTGTTTGATTTTTTCTTAATTAAAAATAAGTTTGAGTTAGTCAATGTAACACTGGCAATCCTTAATCACAATCTTTAAGTTCTCTTTGTAACACCAGAGCACAACCACAAGGTCACCTGAGTTCTGAGTATGTGATTAGGCAGCTGTCCTTGGGGCAGTGGGATTAGCATTAAAATACAGATAGCTTCAGGGCAAACCACAACTTTGGAAATCAAAACTCAACCTCCAACAATCTAGTCTCCAAAATCCAGTCTCCAAGACACCAAGTCTATCCTTCATGCTACGAAGTTTGACTGCCATTTCCTACATATCAACACATGATGGTGCGGTCTCCAATACCTCAACAAAGAGACATTGTCCTAAATTCTTTTAGAAGCCTGGTTTCTAGAGTAAGAATTCCATAAAAAAATTATCTCAATTTAGACCTGTTTCCCTGGGTTGGCTCATGCCACATGTTGTCTAGAATGACTCTATCCAAATTACCAGTTTTATGTCAACTTTCTGTTACCAATATTATACCTTTTTAACCATATCCAACAACTTGAAAGCCAATAGTCCATAACCAAGGCAAGTAGAGCATATTTACACATTTAAAACCAATCAGAAACAAATTGAAGTGGCTACACATATCTTTAATATTTAGACCAAACACCATTTTTACCTTTTTAGCTATGATTTTAAGAGAAGCACCTTGTCACCTGTTGAGTCAAATACTAAGTCAGGGATTTTTCTAAGAGAAACAGCTATCAACTCTTGTATGGAAGAAGCCGAGAAGCTGTTGGCACCTTTAAGATCAGCTCGTGTAGACGCTTAGCCTCTAGGCAGCTTCTCCAGCTAATCTAGACACCTGGCTCCAGGCATAGGGGTCCAAAGACCTGATTGAAACTGTTTTTTATTCATTTGTTCCCTTTTGAAACGAGTTAAAACCAAGTCAAGGTGTGCACGACCAGCAGATAAAGTTTTTACCATTTTTTCTTTTGAACATGAAACATAAAACATTTAAACAACGAGAAATAAAAACCACAGACATACACTGACAGACATGGGGACATCCTGGTGCACCAGGGACAGACAATAGACAAAGAGGGAAAAAACCAGATGGTGTTCACGGTGACTATCCACTCGAGTGGAGTCGATATGGGCGATGGATTGTCTCAATTCCTGGACTAGTCCACCAACGTGTTGAAACCCAATTCCTGTAAGATACTGAGATATATTATCTGAGCAGCACGGCTGACATTCACCAATGGTATGGAAGTGAAACACAGTCCTGAATATTTTCACTCACAACCCAATTACATTAACTCCATCAGGCTGTGCACGGGCACTGAGATGTCCTTTTGTTTGATTTTCCTGAATAAATTTTCAGGCGGTCTGCCTCTATCAAGCCTAATCAGTATGACTTTGCAAAGCCGGAGCTTAAGCACACTTCTTACAGGCACAAAGACAAAATTTTTCTCCCAAAATGCTGTGTTCCTTTTATCTCCTTTTCTTTTCTTTTTTTCTTTCGAGACCTTTTCTCCCTCTGACATACTTTCTTGTTGCTCTGCAAGGACCCTCTGAACTGTCCTAAAGGCTGTAACGGCTTCCCACACAAAGAAAAAAATAAACAAAATTACCAGCCTTGCCCACAAAGGATCCATAACTTTCGGTTTCTTCACAGTGGCTCTCCACCTAGGCCCATATCTTTCTTCTTCATAGCGAGCTGCCTCATCTTCTAAATCCTCTTCCTCAGAGGGGCTAAGCTCGTCTGTTTCTGCACTATCAAGCCCCAAAGCCTCTAACTCCTTTACCGGATAAAGGCTTTTCCTTTTCGGGGCTTTCTCCTCCTTTCCCTGTTTCTCTTTCAGGGCGTCCTTTCCCCTATCTCTCGCTTCCTCGGATCTAAAGTCCTTGGAAGGGCCTTTTTTCTTATGTGCACCTTTTCTCTTTGAGCTCTTTAATCTTTCATCCCGCCTGTCTCTGACATGCTGTATCAAGACCAAACATGCCTCTCAGAGCTTACCTCTCGACCTGCAGTTCTGGACCCTCTCCGCGAACGAAGGCTCTCCTCGGCGTCGGTGATGGTGAGGCTTTTGTCCCGGGTTTCGGCACCAAATATCTCGCGCCCAACGTCTCGCCAGCAAGAACGACGCGCGGACACCAGGATCCTTCTGCAGCAAAGCGTTTATTACATCTTGAAGAGGAGAGAGCGAGGCCCAGAATGGTGCTTCTTATATACACCCTAATGTGGGGTGTCCACGCCTGATTGGTTGCTTACCCATGATCTCATAGGCACGCCCCAGAGTGGGGAGAGACCTGGCATGAAGGCACTCTTGCACATGCGCACCCAGTTAACTTCCTGAAGGGAAGTTGGCTGGCGCAGCGAAGGCTGGCACCATCATGTAATGGCAGAGGCTATCCTGGCCTTCCACATGGGGCGCAGTGGAAGCCAGCGCCATCTAGCGGTGGCGAATGATATTGCGGCCCTCTACACAAAAGGATATACCTTCTTCTCAGCTCCTCATGGTACTTTCTCCAAAATTGACCATATAATTGGTCAAAAAACGGGCCTCAACAGGTACAGAAAGATAGAAATAATCCCATGCGTGCTATCTGATCACCACGGTATAAAACTGGTCTTCAATAACAATCAAGGAAGAATGCCCACATATACTTGGAAATTGAACAATGCTCTACTCAATGATAACCTGGTCAAGGAAGAAATAAAGAAAGAAATTAAAAACTTTTTAGAATTTAATGAAAATGAAGGTACAACATACCTAAACTTATGGGACACAATGAAAGCTGTGCTCAGAGGAAAACTCATAGCGCTGAGTGCCTGCAGAAAGAAACAGGAAAGAGCATATGTCACCAGCTTGACAGCACACCTAAAAGCTCTAGAACGAAAAGAAGCAAATACACCCAGGAGGAGGAGAAGGCAGGAAATAATCAAACTCAGAGCTGAAATCAACCAGGTAGAAACAAAAAGGACCATAGAAAGAATCAACAGAACCAAAAGTTGGTTCTTTGAGAAAATCAACAAGATAGATAAACCCTTAGCCAGACTAACAAGAGGACACAGAGAGTGCGTCCAAATTAACAAAATCAGAAATGAAAAGGGAGACATAACTACAGATTCAGAGGAAATTAAAAAAATCATCAGATCTTACTATAAAAACCTATATTCAACAAAACTTGAAAATCTTCAGGAAATGGACAATTTCCTAGACAGATACCAGGTACCGAAGTTAAATCAGGAACAGATAAACCAGTTAAACAACCCCATAACTCCTAAGGAAATAGAAGCAGTCATTAAAGGTCTCCCAACAAAAAGAGCCCAGGTCCAGACGGGTTTAGTGCAGAATTCTATCAAACCTTCATAGAAGACCTCATACCAATATTATCCAAACTATTCCACAAAATTGAAACAGATGGATCACTACCGAATACCTTCTACGAAGCCACAATTACTCTTATAACTAAACCACACAAAGACCCAACAAAGAAAGAGAACTTCAGACCAATTTCCCTTATGAATATCGACGCAAAAATACTCAACAAAATTCTGGCAAACCGAATCCAAGAGCACATCAAAACACTCATCCACCATGACCAAGTAGGCTTCATCCCAGGCATGCAGGGATGGTTTAATATACGGAAAACCATCAACGTGATCCATTATATAAACAAACTGAAATAACAAAACCACATGATCATTTCATTAGACGCTGAGAAAGCATTTGACAAAATTCAACACTCCTTCATGATAAAAGTCCTGGAAAGAATAGGAATTCAAGGCCCATACCTGAACATAGTAAGAGCCATATACTGCAAACCAGTTGCTAACATTAAACTAAATGGAGAGAAACTTGAAGCAATCCCACTAAAATCAGGGACTAGACAAGGCTGCCCACTCTCTCCCTACTTATTCAATATAGTTCTTGAAGTTCTAGCCAGAGCAATCAAACAACAAATGGAGGTCAAGGGGATACAGATCGGAAAAGAAGAAGTCAAAATATCACTATTTGCAGATGACATGATAGTATATTTAAGTGATCCCAAAAGTTCCACCAGAGAACTACTAAAGCTGATAAACAACTTCAGCAAAGTGGCTGGGTATAAAGTTAACTCAAATCAATCAGTAGCCTTCCTCTATACAAAAGAGAAACAAGCCGAGAAAGAAATTAGGGAAACGACACCCTTCATAATAGACCCAAGTAATATAAAGTACCTAGGTGTGACTTTAACCAAGCAAGTAAAAGATTTGTACAATAAGAACTTCAAGACACTGAAGAAAGAAATTGAAGAAGACCTCAGAAGATGGAAAGATCTCCCATGCTCATGGATTGGCAGGATTAATATAGTAAAAATGGCCATTTTACCAAAAGCGATCTACAGATTCAATGCAATCCCCATCAAAATACCAATCCAATTCTTCAAAGAGTTAGACAGAACAATTTGCAAATTCATCTGGAATAACAAAAAACCCAGGATAGCTAAAACTATCCTCAATAATAAAAGGACTTCAGGGGGAATCACTATCCCTGAACTCAAGCAGTATTACAGAGCGATAGTGATAAAAACTGCATGGTATTGGTACAGAGACAGACAGATAGACCAACGGAATAGAATTGAAGACCCAGAAATGAACCCACACACCTATGGTCACTTGATTTTTGACAAAGGAGCCAAAACCATCCAATGGAAAAAAGATAGCATTTTTAGCAAATGGTGCTGGTTCAAGTGAAGGTCAATATGTAGAAGAATGCAGATCGATCCATGCTTATCACCCTGTACAAAGCTTAAGTCCAAGTGGATCAGGGACCTCCACATCAAACCAGACACACTCAAACTAATAGAAGAAAAACTAGGGAAGCATCTGGAACACATGGGCACTGGAAAAAATTTCCTGAACAAAACACCAATGGCTTATGCTCTAAGATCAAGAATCGACAAATGGGATCTCATAAAACTGCAAAGCTTCTGTAAGGCAAAGGACACTGTGGGTAGGACAAAACGGCAACCAACAGATTGGGAAAAGATCTTTACCAATCCTACAACAGATAGAGGCCTTATATCCAAAATATACAAGAACTCAAGAAGTTAGACCGCAGGGAGACAAATAACCCTATTAAAAATGGGGTTCAGAGCTAAACAAAGAATTCACAGCTTAGGAATGCCGAATGACTGAGAAACACCTAAAGAAATGTTCAACATCTTTAGTCATAAGGGAAATGCAAATCAAAACAACCCTGAGATTTCACCTCACACCAGTGAGAATGGCTAAGATCAAAAACTCAGGTGACAGCAGATGCTGGCAAGGATGCGGAGAAAGAGGAACACTCCTCCATTGTTGGTGGGATTGCAGACTGGTAAAACCATTCTGGAAATCAGTCTGGAGGTTCCTCAGAAAATTGGATATTGAACTGCCTGAGGATCCAGCTATACCTCTTTTGGGCATATACCCAAAAGATGCCTCAACATATAAAAAAGACACGTGCTCCACTATGTTCATCGCAGCCTTATTTATAATGGCCAGAAGCTGGAAAGAACCCAGATTCCCTTCAACAGAGGAATGGATACAGAAAATGTGGTACATCTACACAATGGAATAATACTCAGCTATCAAAAACAACGGCTTTATGAAATTCATAGGCAAATGGTTGGAACGGGAAAATATCATTCTGAGTGAGCTAACCCAATCACAGAAAGACATACATGGTATGCACTCATTGATAAGTGGCTATTAGCCCAAATGCTTGAATTACCCTAGATGCCTAGAACAAATGAAACTCAAGACAGATGATCAAAATGTGAATGTTTCACACCTTCTTTAAAAGGGGAACAAGAATACCCTTGGCAGGGAAGAGAGAGGCAAAGATTAAAACAGAGACTGAAGTAACACTCATTCAGAGCCTGCCCCACATGTGGCCCATACATATACAGCCACCCAATTAGACAAGATGGATGAAGCAAAGAAGTGCAGACCGACAGGAGCCGGATGTAGATCGCTCCTGAGAGACACAGCCAGAATACAGCAAACACAGAGGCGAATGCCAGCAGCAAACCACTGAACTGAGAATAGAACCCCCGTTGAAGGAATCAGAGAAAGAACTGGAAGAGCTTGAAGGGGCTCGAGACCCCATATGTACAACAATGCCAAGCAACCAGAGCTTCCAGGGACTAAGCCACTACCTAAAGATTATACATGGACTGACCCTGGACTCTGACCACATAGGTAGCAATGAACATCTTAGTAAGAGCACCAGTGGAAGGGGAAGCCCTGGGTCCTGCTAAGACTGAACCCCCAGTGAACTAGACTGTTGGGGGGAGGGCGGCAATGGGGGGAGGGTTGGGAGGGGAATACCCATAAGGATGGGGATGGGGGAGGAGGGAGGGGGATTTTTGCCCGGAAACCGGGAAAGGGAATAACACTCGAAATGTATATAAGAAATACTCAAGTTAATTAAAAAAAAAAAGAAAAAAAAAAGAAATGTAACAAACAATTTTGTTTTTTCTCATCTTTCAATCACTTTCTTTTAAGTTGCTGTATATTCATATTTTTATTTGAAGTTCTTTATCATTTTATTGTTTTATAATAAATACTTTGACTGTTTTTTATTTAAAGAAACAATAATGAAGAAATTTTTGCCCATAATTTTAACAATGAGGCAATGTCAAATTTCCTCCATCTTTTATTATATTCCAAACTCTTAAAAGCATGACTGCTGATCAATGTCAGTGGATAAGTTCTATTTGTGGGTATGTATAAGAAATTATAGGAAAAAAAGTCATAGTTAAAGATAATTGTATCTTTATTCAGTAATCGCCATCTAATTGTAGCAAAAATTATGCCTCTGGGAAAACTATCCATGTTATGAAATCACCAAGTTTACTCTATGGTTTTGTTTTAGAATCAAAACTAGTCCTAATTATTAGGCTATTTAAACTGCTTGCTGCTTTATAAATAATACAGTGGATTCAGAGTATTTACAGACTATATGCCAGACTTAGTTTGATTAAGAGTCTAAGTTTGTTTTTCACTGTCATGAAAACCACATAAATTTTGGTGATTGACTAGCAGACTGTGATTCCTTCTCCTAGACTGAAAAGTGAATTATATCTCTCTACCTTTGAATAATAAACATACATAATATAAACAAAGTGAAAGGAATTTACTTGCTTGTTTTTCAAAGTGTCTTAACTGAGAGAAAATAACTAAAGAAGAAACAGACTTTTCTGTCCAGTTTTAAGACTTATCAAGAAAGATGCCTGTGACTTATATTAATACTGTTGTGGCTTAATATGTTTATTTTTCGCCAAATTAAATTCCAATTCTTAGCAGTGTGGGATGAATATTTTCTGTTATTACCATGTCAGTTGGCCTTTAAAAGAAACAATACGGCAGTCCAGACAACCCCGGACCTGAATGGACACAGTCAACAGTTCTCTGCACCCAAGTACTGTGGAAAGGAAAGGTAAACCTTCAGAGGGGCAGACACGCCTGGGGAACCAGAAGAGACTACACTCTGCCCACATTTCTGACTCCAGAAGGAAACACCTAATGCCATCTGGGACCCAGGTGCACGGGGGCTCCCAGAAAAGGTGGCAAAGACTCCTAGTTGCCACCCTCACCAAGAGCTCAAGGACACACTCTCTAAGGGAGTTCTTTATGTCTTTCTTGAAGTCCTCCAGCATCATGATCAAATATGATTTTAAATCTAGATCTTGCTTTTCTGGTGTGTTTGGATATTCAGTGTTTGCTTTGGTGGGAGAATTGGGCTCCGATGATGCCATGTAGTCTTGGTTTCTGTTGCTTGTGTTCCTGCGCTTGCCTCTCGCCATCAGGTTGTCTCTGGTGTTACTCTGTTCTGCTATTTCTGACAGTGGCTAGACTGTTCTATAGGCCTGTGTGTCAGGAGTCCTGAAGACCTGTTTTCCTGTTTTCATTCAGCCAGTTATAGGAACAGAGTGTTCTGCTTTCAGGCATGTAGTCTTTCCTGTCTACTGGTCTTCAGCTGTTCATGTGACCTGTGTCCTGAGTCCACTAGGCAGGTCGCTTGGAGCAGAAAAGTTGGTCTTATCTGTGGTCCCATGGCTCAAGTTGCTCATGGGGGGGCTGCTTTTGAGCTCTCGATGAGGGCGGCAACCAGGAGGGCCTGTGCCACCTTTTCCGGGAGCCCCCGTGCACCTGGGTCCCAGATGGCATTAGGTGTTTTCCTCTGGAGTCAGAAATGTGGGCAGTGTAGTCTCTTCTGACTTCCCAGGCGTGTCTACCCTTCTGAAGGTTTTGCTCTCCCTCCCACGGGATTTGGGTGCAGGGAGCTTTTGATCGTGTCCCTTCAGATCTGACTGATGTCTCTAAATTAGGTTTTAATAACAAAATAATAATGCTAAGAAAATTATAGACCCTATAGAGGAAGCTATTGCTATTATTTTTCTAAATGTTCATGCGCTCAAATTGCCCTCCAAACATTTATGTTTATATCTATAGATTTTTGCTGTCCCCAACCAGTGAAACTTATTGGGTTGAGTAGTGATTAATGAAGAGAGGCGCTACTATTCCAAGTATTGAAAATAAGTATGATGACTTTGGAGCCATAGATGATACACTTACATCAATATCCTCCTGTGATGGCTCAGGAATATCTAGGTAGAGGGAACAGAAAGAATGTGAGAGACAAAGGCCATGTAGAGTGCTGTGAAGAGTTGTCTTTTCAATGGACATGACTACAACACATATGGACTCACTGCCATTGTGGTTATCTTCATAAGACCTGTGCAAAAATCAATCCAGGTAAACTTTCTGAATGGAGGCTGAAAGTGCTACTGAGTGCTCCCTAACTGAGGAGCTATTGGCAATTGATGACTCCTGGGTAAAGAAGAGTCACTTTTCTTTAAGAGTGTGACCTCTGGTGGATCCCCTATGCCCCAGTGGATAAACCCACACCCCCATTCACATATGAATAGATAGCAAGAACAGAACTCAGTGGTTAATTTTGTAAATGACTATGTAGTGAAATAACAAATACAAGTAAATAATATAAAAACCAGGTGTGAAGTTAGGAGAGAGATGTGATGGCTGTCCTTGGGTAAGCTGAAGTTCGGATGTGGAGTGAGGATATAAATAAAATGTATACTTATCTGAAAATTTGAAAGAATATTAAGACAATAACTTAATAAAGCAAGCAACATGAAACTAAATTAAAGGTTTATGAATGATAAAAGCTGTCAAATTGTCTAAGGACTTACACAAAATATGAGATCGGAGAAAAGCATTTTCGTTACAGAAAGATCAGTGTGAAGTTTTGATGTTATATTCAAAAACATTTCTCCACTTGTTTTTCAAGGTACACACTATTTTTTTTACCTTGACATACTTTCTGATTTCAAGTCATGAAGCTGTGTGAGCTAAACTAAGAGTCTCTAGCTTCTCTGTAAGGCAAAGGACACTGTGGGTAGGACAAAACAGCAACCAACAGATTGGGAAAAGATCTTTACCAATCCTACAACAGATAGAGGCCTTATATCCAAAATATACAAAGAACTCAAGAAGTTAGACCGCAAGGGAGACAAATAACCTATTAAAAATGGGGTTCAGAGATAAACAAAGAATTCACAGCTGAGGAATGCCGAATGACTGAGAAACACCTAAAGAAATGTTCAACATCTTTAGTCATAAGGGAAATGCAAATCAAAACAACCCTGAGATTTCACCTCACACCAGGGAGAATGGCTAAGATCAAGAACTCAGGTGACAGCAAATGCTGGCGAGGATGTGGAGAAAGAGGAACACTCCTTCATTGTTGGTGGGATTGCAGACTGGTACAACCATTCTGGAAATCAGTCTGGAGGTTCCTCAGAAAATTGGACATTGAACTGCCTGAGGATCCAGCTATACCTCTCTTGGGCATATACCCAAAAGATGCACCAACATATAAAAAAGACACGTGCTATACTATGTTCATCGCAGCCTTATCTCTATTAGCCAGAAGCTGGAAAGAACCCAGATGCCCTTCAACAGAGGAATGGATACAGAAAATGTGGTACATCTACACAATGGAATAATACTCAGCTATCAAAAACAATGACTTTATGAAATTTGTACGCAAATGGTCGGAACTGGAAAATATCATCCTGAGTGAGGTAAACCAATCACAGAAAAACACGCATGGTATGCACTCATTGATAAGTGGCTATTAGCCCAAATGCTTGAATTACCCTAGATGCCTAGAACAAATGAAACTCAAGACAGATGATCAAAATGTGAATGCTTCACTCCTTCTTTAAAAGGGGAACAAGAATACCCTTGGCAGGGAATAGAGAGGCAAAGATTAAAACAGACACAGAAGGAACCCCCATTCAGAGCCTGCCCCACATGTGGCCCATACATATACAGCCATCCAATTAGACAAGATGGATGAAGCAAAGAAGTGCAGGCCGACAGGAGCCGGATGTAGATCTCTACTGAGAGACACAGCCAGAATACAGCAAATACAGAGGCGAATGCCAGCAGCAAACCACTGAACTGAGAATGGGACCCCCATTGAAGGAATAAGAGAAAGAACTCGAAGAGCTTGAAGGAGCTCGAGACCACTTATGAACAACAATGCCAAGCAACCAGAGCTTCCAGGGACTAAGCCACTACCTAAAGACTATACATGGACTGACCCTGGACTCTGACCTCAGAGGTAGCAATGAATATCCTAGTAAGAGCACCAGTGGAAGGGGAAGCCCTGGGTCCTGCTAAGACTGAACCCCCAGTGAACGTGATTGTTGGGGGGAGGGCGGCAATGGGGGGAGGATGGGGAGGGGAACACTCATGAAGAAGGGGAGGGGGAGGGATTAGGGGGATGTTTGCCCTGAAACCGGGCAAGGGAATAACACTCGAAATGTAAATAAGAAACACTCAAGTTAATTAAAAAAAATATATAAGTGGCAAAATGAGAAATACAGTCTGGGCAAAACAAAACAAAACAACAACAACAAAAAAGAGTCTCTAGCTTCCAGCTTGGTTACACCAATAGTAATCCAATTTGAATTTGGAGGGTGGAAAGAGCATAATAGACACTAAGAAATACATTCCCATATACTTGTAGGATCACTAGAACCTGGTTGTCCTCTTTAGCTGAAGTGAATAGAAAATGATAGATACACACCTCAACTGGGTTTTCTCTTATTCTTTTCATTTGGTTCTCATAAGCTTTACTATACTTGTCTTTAAGTGGGATATTACTAGCTCCCAGACTGTTATCCCCTTGAGTAGCATGTTATCTATGGTATTTTCCATAAAGTCTGGTGTCTTTCAAAAAAGAATTCCTCGAACATATGCATTATATTTCTTTCACTGATATGTAACAGGTACCTAAATATGTACTGGCTGCCAAGCCTATGTGTATTATCAGACATAGAAATAATATCATTAGTATGTACTAGGAATTTATGTGGACTATAACTTAAATTGCATAATTAAAACTCTATGTATGATTTTTAAAAGAAAGAAATCAAAAATAATCCTTTCTAGACCTAAACTATTCTCTCTTTTCTCACAGCTGGCTAATGCATTATTAGACTTTTTGTGTGTGTGTTTACAAGACTGTCCCTTGGTAACCTAAATATAATAAGAAGGCACTCCATAATGGAGACTTTTAAATTTCCAGATGAACATTTGTTTTGACTCTTGGCCAGTTGAATTAGCAAATGCATAAAATATTTGTCCATGATTAGATTTCACTAAAATTTGAACTCTGCCAAAATAAATATTTTATCTAAATTTGTATTATTTCCTCTTTCAAAGTTGGAGTAAATGTAATTTTCACATCTATTTTAACTTTACATTATTCATTTCTTTAATTGGAAATACAAATGTTTTTCAGAATTTCTTTTAGAAGTTGCTTTTGATGAATGGATGTCACTATTCTTGTGACTTATATTCTGTTTTTATGTGATACAGGGTAGAGATTCTGGGTAGTTTTGTTGGTAGAAAGATGTCTGCCTATTTCAGAAAAATGTTTAAAAGATTATGCTATCTGTAATAAATGGGTGAGTAACTTTGTAAATAAAGTATGAACTAATTGTATTTAGGTAGTCCTATTTCTACACTATTGGGTTTTCTTGATCATTATATCCATCTTTACACTGAGACAAAATTGTAATGGTTATAGGTCAGTATTTTACATCATTTTCCTCTTCCTTTTCCTTCCTCCAACCCTTCCATATAAAATTCTCTTACACACTTTCAAATTCATGGACTCTTTTTTACTTGTAATTGTTACATTTTTATCTGTGCATAAATATGTAAAAGCAACCTTCTCAGCCCATTTAGTGTTATTTGGATGAACATGATTTCAGGGCTGACCACTTATCTGAACAATTAAGGAACTTGTTCCTGGACAATATTATTTATACCACTCCCCATATTCCTTAATTTCATGTAGTTCTTTCTCTAGAGTGAGGTCCCTAAGAGATTGCCTCAAACCATGTTAGACTATCTATTGCATTTGTTCAAGTCTTCTTTAGACAGTCAAATTATTGAAATATCATGGGTAAATCATCCCTGTCATTTATAGGAGAAACCATCTCATTGCAGACTTCCTAATCCTATGGCTCTACAATCTTTCCACCCTTTCACAATATTCCCTGAGCTTTATGTCCAGAAGTTGTGTTGTAGATGTATACATTGGCACTGGACACTGTAGGATCAATTATTCTCTCCATTTTGACTAGTTGTGATATTCTGTAATGGTCTATGTCTATTGAATGTAGAAGTTTCTTTGATGAATAATAAGAGCTATGTGTATCTGTGGGTATGGGCACAGTATTTTGAATGCAGTCAGGAGTTCTGCTGGTTTAATAAAATGGCTGTGGAAGCTTCTCTTAGATCCACAATCAAACTAGCCTTGGTCGATGAGTAGGTTTCCACTCACCTACTCTAAGAGGCATGAATACCCTCCTGTTGAGGAGCCTCAAGTAAAATTTGACAGCTATCGATTACTGCCAAGATATCAGTGCCACAATTGCATCCTTAGGGTTATTGTGCTGTGCTGGTTGTTGTATTGCATAGGCATCACAGCTGGGGAGTACTATCAGTTGTTGTCCTCCTTTGAAGACTTGCATAGTAACTTCCAATATTATGTAAATATTTGGGAATGAAGTTTCTGATGTTTTTATTCCTTGAGAAGTCAATGCATTTATATAATTAACTATGAACACATCCACCACACAAAACTTTTCCTTTGGTGTCATCCTCCCAACTACATCTTCTGTTGCTGTTTCTCTTTCTCATCCTCTTCTTTTCTCTACTTCTTTTTCTTTTGTGGGAATCCAAGAAGTCCAGTTAGTACTGTCATCATGTTCATGAATACAGGGTTTTCTTCTGAAGCATACTAGTGATCACATCTTCCCCAGCAGCTGGCAACTGCAAATAGTTCCTCAGTTGCAGTTGGTTCATCAAAACCTCCCTACCACACTTCATGGTAGTATTTGATTAGCCTAAACTACAGCAAGTATCTATAGCTACTGTAAGTTGATGAGTTAAACCTTTAAATGCTTTCAAAGAGATTGTGTAAATTTTAGGTCTTGCTATAAATTTATCAAATTTTTGTTTAAATCATGAAGATTATTGGTACCTTTTAAAATTATTCTTTCTCTCAATGTGTGTGTACATGTGCTTGTATGTGTGCTTGTTTTTGTTCTAGGTTAGGGAAAGATATGTGCTATGGCACATGGTGGAGGTCAGAGGACAACTCTATGGAGGTGGATCTCACTACCATCTTTATGTGGTGCCTGGGATTGAATTCATTTCACCAAGCTTACACAACAAACACCCTTCCCCTCTAAGCAATCTTCCTTGCTCTTTTGGTAAGACTTGTTTTTATTTCTGAATGTGTGTGTGTGTGTGTGTGTGTGTGTGTGTGTGTGTGTAAGTGTGTGTGTGTGTACTGCCAAGATCACTTGAAGTTGGAGTTACAAGTACTTGTGATATGATAGATGTTCCTATTGGAGCCAAACACAGGTCCTGTGCAGGAGCAATATGATCTCTTAAGTGTTAAAATTTCATTAGATGTTGCAAGCACTATCTTAAATGGTGTTAAACAAAACAAAACAAAACAACAAAACAAACAAGACAAAAAACTTCGGTTTCCAATTTTCAATCAATGTTATGGTAAAGTCAGTTACTTTATCTTCTTGAACACATGAAAAACATGCATAAATTCTTAGAGGCTTTTCAGGGAATTCCTTATAGCTTAATAGATCACTGTGCTATATGTGAGAGATGAAACGCATAGTTCTTACTCTCAACCTCATATAGAAGTCTTGTTCCATTGTGTTGGTTCAGATGCATCACCATTCATTCAGGAACCACACTAATGTCCATTACAAATTCTGTTTTCATTCTCTAGTTTTCATTCTGACTGAAATATTTGATTCATAAGGTAGTAGTAATGCGTCCACATTTATTCACATGGGGTTTATAACCCAATGTATGTAATATTGTCTTATTACTAGAATATTGAAATGCAGTTTCATTTTCATTTCTTCATCTTTAATCAATTTTGTCTCATATATATTGAAAATGTTGTTAATATGGTTGCTTATTATTTCTTCTTAAATTGATTTGTATAAATTATGCTACATACATGAGAACTGACAATAAAACCCACTATTCAGGCATGCAGGGATGGTTTAATATACGGAAAACCATCAATGTGATCCATTATATAAACAAACTGAAAGAACAAAACCACATGACCATTTCATTAGATGCTGAGAACGCATTTGACAAAATTCAACACCCCTTCATGATAAAAGTCCTGGAAAGAATAGGAAGTCAAGGCCCATCCCTAAACATAGTAAAAGCCATATACAGCAAATCAGTTGCTAACATTAAACTAAATGGAGAGAAATTGAAGCAATCCCACTAAAATCAGGGACTAGACAAGGCTGCCCACTCTCTCCCTACTTATTCAATATAGTTCTTGAAGTTCTAGCCAGAGCAATCAGACAACAAAAGGAGGTCAAGGGGATACAGATCGGAAAAGAAGAAGTCAAAATATCACTATTTGCAGATGATATGATAGTATATTTAAGTGATCTCAAAAGTTCCACCAGAGAATTACTAAAGCTGATAAACAACTTCAGCAAAGTGGCTGGGTATAAAATTAACTCAAATAAATCAGTAGCCTTCCTCTACAAAAAAGAGAAACAAGCCGAGAAAGAAATTAGGGAAATGACACCCTTCATAATAGACCCAAATAATATAAAGTACCTCGGCGTGACTTTAACCAAGCAAGTAAAAGATTTGTACAATAAGAACTTCAAGACTCTGAAGAAAGAAATTGAAGAAGACCTCAGAAGATGGAAAGATCTCCCATGCTCATGGATTGGCAGGATTAATATAGTAAAAATGGCCATTTTACCAAAAGCGATGTACAGATTCAATGCAATCCCCATCAAAATACCAATCCAATTCCTCAAAGAGTTAGACAGAACAATTTGCAGATTCATCTGGAATAACAAAAAACCCAGGATAGCTAAAACTATCCTCAACAATAAAAGGACTTCAGGGGAATCACTATCCCTGAACTCAAGCAGTATTACAGAGCAATAGTGATAAAAACTGCATGGTATTGGTACAGAGACAGACAGATAGACTAATGGAACAGAATTGAAGACCCAGAAATGAACCCACACATATATGGGCACTTGATTTTTGACAAAGGAGCCAAAAACATCAAATGGAAAAAAGATAGCATTTTCAGCAAATGGTGCTGGTCCAACTGGAGGTCAACATGTAGAAGAATGCAAATCAATCCATGCTTATCACCATGTACAAAATTTACGTCCAAGTGGACCAAGGACCTCCACATCAAACCAGATACACTCAAACTAATAGAAGAAAAACTAGGGAAGCTTCTGGAACACATGGGCACTGGAAAAAATTTCCTGAACAAAACACCAATGGCTTATGCTCTAAGATCAAGAATTGAAAAATGGTATCTCATAAAACTGCAAAGCTTCTGTAAGGCAAAGGACACTGTGGTTAGGACAAAATGGTAACCAACTGACTGGGAAAAGATCTTTACCAATCCTACAACAGATAGAGGCCTTATATCCAAAATATACAAAGGACTCAAGAAGTTAGACCGCAGGGAGACAAATAACCCTATTAAAAATGGGGTTCACAGATAAACAAAGAATTCACAGCTGAGGAATGCTGAATGGCTGAGAAACACCTAAAGAAATGTTCAACATCTTTAGTCATAAGGGAAATGCAAATCAAAACAACCCTGAGATTTCACCTCACACCAGTGAGAATGGCTAAGATCAAAAACTCAGGTGACAGCAGATGCTGGCGAGGATGTGGAGAAAGAGGAACACTCCTCCATTGTTGGTGGGATTGCAGACTGGTACAACCATTCTGGAAATCAGTCTGGAGGTTCCTCAGAAAATTGGACATTGAACTGCCTGAGGATCCAGCTATACCCCTCTTGGGCATATACCCACAAGATGCCCCAACATATAAAAAAGACATGCGCTCCACTATGTTCATCACAGCCTTATTTATAATGGCCAGAAGCTGGAAAGAACCCAGATGCCCTTCAACAGAGGAAAGGATACAGAAAATGTGGTACATCTACACAATGGAATATTACTCAGCTATCAAAAACAATGACTTTATGAAATTCGTAGGCAAATGGTTGGAACTGGAAAATATCCTGAGTGAGGTAAACCGATCACAGAAAAACACACATGGTATGCACTCATTGATAAGTGGCTATTAGCCCAAATGCTTGAATTACCCTAGATGCCTAGAACAAATGAAACTCAAGCCGGATGATCAAAATGTGAATGCTTCACTCCTTCTTTAAAGGGGGAACAAGAATACCCTTGGCAGGGAATAGAGAGGCAAAGATTAAAACAGACACAGAAGGAACCCCCATTCAGAGCCTGCCCCAAATGTGGCCCATACATATACAGCCATCCAATTAGACAAGATGGATGAAGGAAAGAAGTGCAGGCAGACAGGAGCCGGATGTAGGTCACTCCTGAGAGACACAGCCAGAATACAGCAAATACAGAGGCGAATGCCAGCAGCAAACCACTGAACTGAGAATAGGACCCCTGTTAAAGGAATCAGAGAAAGAACTGGAAGAGCTTGAAGGGGCTTGAGACCCCATATGTACAACAATGCCAAGCAACCAGAGCTTCCAGGGACTAAGCCACTACCTAAAGACTATACATGGACTGACCCTGGACTCTGACCTCAGAGGTAGCAATGAATATCCAATAAGAGCACCAGTGGAAGGGGAAGCCCTGGGTCCTGCTAAGACTGAACCCCCAGTGAACTAGATTGTTGGGGGGAGGGCGGCAATGGGGGGAGGATGGGGAGGGGAACACCCATAAAGAAGGGAGGGGGAGGGATTAGGGGGATGTTTGCCCTGAAACCGGGAAAGGGAGTAACACTCGAAATGTATATAAGAAATACTCAAGTTAAAAATAATAAAAAAAACCACTATTTTCTGCATTTAAAAAATACTAAAAGTTTTCTAAAAAATAACTAGCTATCATTATATAAACCACTTTATTACTGCAAAATAGTTTTCATTGGGATCTTGATTTTTTTATTAACTTATCTGCTCCAGCTCTATTTTTACTAAGGCTAGTATGATCTAATTTTCCTCCATTTACAAATATATATATTTATATGTATTTATATATGTTACACTTATCATAAGAAAAAATTTATATGGAAATATAAAAAATCAGTACACTTGAAATGTCAAAATGAACATTATACACTTAAAATATAGTCTACACTCTCTCATAAACAACCTATCAAAATGTATATATAAACATAATATTATATATATGTATATATCTTAAGAGAAAGTTTTGGATTGCACTCATTTCAATATCTCCAATTTTTAGCTAGAGTATTAATTAATGTTATTAATAATGTCATTTTCATCTAGATTTTGATTTCCTATCATTTTGTTGTTTACTTTTCATTATTTTCTTTCTTTTATCTGTAATTAATTTATTCATTTACAATCATATATATACAAATAGATCAATTTCATGTCCTCTTTAATTTTTTTTCAATTTGATAAACCACTAAGTCCATTTAGTCTTTCCCATATGTGAATGGATGCAGTGCTATTCCCCAGATCATGACCACACCCCCAAAGAAGAATGAACAGCCCCCAGTAGATGTCAATTGCAAACAGCACCTGAGTGAGAGGTGGGCACTCTGAGTTCCTCTTCTATTTGTCTCTGATGAATTTTGTCTGGCTTGAGCTTATGCACATAACCACAGCCACTGTGATTTTTGTGAGTGTATTAACCTTGATGTCCTCTAAATGTTAAGAGGGGTGGGAACAGTATTAAAATGCCCCACTAGGGCTGAGCTATTGACTACTATTGATTGTAAAAGGGAAGCTTCTCAGGTCAGGCTTCATAGAAACCTGGCTCTATGGATGTGTCTTAGTCAGGCTTTCTATTCCTGCATAAAACATCATAAGCAAGGAGCAAGTTAGGGAGGAAAGGGTTTATTCAGCTTACACTTTCTACATTGCTGTTCATCACCAAAGAAAGGTAGGACTGAAACTCAAGCAAATCAGGAAACAGCAGCTGATGCAGAAGCCATTGAAGGAAGTTACTTACTGGCTTGCTCAACTTGCTTTCTTATAGAACCCAGGGATGGTACCACCCACAATGGGCACTAACCCCTTGATCACTAATTGAGAAAATGCCTTACAGCTGGAGCTCATGGAGATGTTTCCTCAAGGGAGGCTCCTTTCTCTGTGATAACTCTAGCCTGTGTCTAGTTGACACACAAAATCAGCTAGTACAGGATATAAGCAGAAGAACAATAGTGGGTTTCACCTTGGGGCCTGTGTCCTTCCGAGCCATGAGCCTTTGGGCAGATGTCCTACCCTCTTAAATGAATGTTTTAATCACTTTATCTTATTCTTGCTGCCTTAAGAGTAAATAACTATTTGTTAATAAGAAATAAACACCCCAAATAATGTCTGTTTTAGCTTTTGCAGTGTGTCTATTCACATTTTACAATGTGTCTTACATATAGACCATACAAATCACAACAGCTTATTTTCATCTCTGCCCCTACCCCCAACCTGTTTTTATTTCTACATGTTGTAAACAAAAATGATAAGCTTTTACCTTTTTCTCACAAGTTGATGATGGTTTAAAAGACTATTAAGAATAACTTCAGTTGAACATAGGTTATGGTTTCTGATGCTCTTTTATAATTCTAGATTGACATCTACTTTTGTCTGTGTTTTATTAAGTGTTCATTCTTTGTTGCTCTGAAACTTGCGGTTACTCTTACATTGACCTGCACTGGGTGCACTCCCTGCTGTCCATATGTTTTAATTGTTTTGATTCTTTTAGTTTGTTTTTGTTTTTGCCTTTTTTCTCAGTGTTTCATTTTTTAATGGTTTTTGCTGCTACCTATAAATTCTCATTTACTACTAATGGCAGCTAGTGTGTTTCTCATCTTAGTGATTTTACTTTTAATTTGTACACTTTTTCTCTTTTTAAAGCACATTATTTTTCATTAATCATTTTATTCGTTTACATCTCAAATGATATTCCACTTTTCCCAGTTTCTCCTCCACAAACTCACATCCCATAACCCTCCCTTTGTGTCTATGAGAGTACTTCTCCAGCTACTTACCCACTCCTGCGTAACCACTCTAGCATCCACATATGCTGAGACATCAAGCTTCCACAGGACCAAGGACCTCCCCTCCCATTGATGCCAGATAAGTCAATCCTCTGCTACAATGTAGCTGAAGCCATGAATACTTCTATATATATTCTCTGGTTGATGGTTTACTCCCTGTGAGTTCTGAGTGGGCCACTTAGTTGATATTGTTTTTCCTATGGGGTTGCAATCCCCTTCAGTGCCTTCAGTACTTCCCCCAGCTCTTCCATTGGGATCCCTGGACTCAGTCTGATGTTTGGCTGTGAGTGGCTGCATCTATATTAGTTACGTGCTAGCAGTACCTCTCAGGGAACAAAAATAGCAGGCTCCTGGCAACAAGCATTGCTTGGAATCAGCAATAGTGTGGGGGTTTGGTATCTGCAGATGGGATTGATCACTGGGTGGGGAGGTCTCTGGATGGCCTTTCCTTCAGTATCTGTTCCATATTTTGTCCATGTCTTTCCTTTGGTCAGGAAAATTTCTGGGTTAAAAATTTTGAGATGGGTAAGTAGGCCCATCCCTCAACTGAGGACCATGCCTATCTATTGGAGGTGGTCTCTATAGCTTCTTTCTCCCCTTTGTTGGGGATTTTGGCTAAAGTCATTATCATTGTGTCCTGAGAAACTCTTGCTTCTCTACAGTCTGGGACTTTCTACTGGCTTCCCCCAGTTCACTATCCCCCACTGCTACATATTTCTAATCAATTTCCTGACCCTCTATACTTCTCCGAAGTCCATTCCTATACCCGATTCTGCACCCCTTTTCCCTCCTCTTCCTCTTTCCTTCCCTCTACCTCCTGTGATTATTTCATTCCCCTTCCTATGTAGGATCAAAGCATCCGTACTTTGCTCTTCATTCTTCTTAAGTCTCCTATGTTGTGGGTTGTTTCTAGGTTATTTTTAGCTTTTGGGCTTATATTCACTTCTCAGTGAGTACATACCATGTGTGTTCTTTAGTGTTAAGGTTACCTCACTCAGAAGATATTTTCTACTTCAGGAACTATTTTCTAATTCCATCCATTTGCCTGAAAATTTCATGAAGTCATTGATTTTAATAGCTGAGTAGTACTCACTACTATTTGTGAGTAGTACTCGTTGTGTAAATGTACCACAATTTTTATATCAATTCCTCCGTTGATGGACATGTAGATTGTTATTTCCAGCTTCTGGCTATTATAAATATGGCTGCTATAAACATATTATAGCATGCCCTTGTTATATATTGGAGCATTACTTAGGTATATGCCCAGGAGTGATATTAGCTGGGTTTTCAGGTCTATTTCCAGTTTTCTGAGGAACCTCCAGACTGTTTTCCAAAGTAATTTTAACAGCTTGCAATCTCACCTGCAACTGTTCCGCTTTCTCCACATTCTAGCCAGCATCTGCTGTCAACTGTGTTTTTGATCTTAGCCATTCTGATTGGTATGAAGTTGAATCTCAGGGTCATTTTGATTTCCATTTCCCTGATGACTAAGGATGTTGAACATTTCTTTAGGTACTTCTCAGCCATTCAAGATTCATCAGTAGAGAATTCTTTGTTTTGCTCTGTACCCCATTTTTAATAGGATTATTTGATTCTCTAGAGTCTAACTTCGTGAGTTCTTTCTATATTTTGGATATTAGCCCTCTATTGGACATAGGGTTGGTAATGATCTTTTCCAATCTGTTGGTTGCCATTTTGTCCTATTGTCAGTGTCCTTTGTCTTACAGAAGCTTTGCAATTTTATGAGGTACCATTTATCAACTCTTGATCTTAGAGCATTAGCCATTCGTGTCTTTTCTTTCTTTCTTTCTTTTTATTAATTTTTTTTATTAACGTGAGTATTTCTTATTTACATTTCGAGTGTTATTCCCTTTCCCGGTTTCCGGGCCAAAATTCCCCTGTGACTATGTATTCAAGGCTCTTTTGCACTTCCCCTTCTATTAGTTTGAGTGTTTCTGGTTTTATGTGGAGGGCCTTGATCCACTTGGACTTGAGCTCTATACAAGGCTATAGATATGGATTAATTTACATTCTACTACTTGTTGACCTCCAATTGAACCAGCAACATTTGTTGAAAATGCTCTCTTTTTTTCACTGGATGGTTTTGGCTTTTTTGTCAAAGATCAAGTGACTGTAGGTGTGTGGGTTCATTTTTTGGTCTTCAATTCTATTCCAGTGATCTACTTGCCTATCTCTCTACCATGACCATGAGGTTTTTATCACTATTGTCCTGTACTACAGCTTCAGCTCAGGGGTGATGAATCCCCAGAAGTTCTTTTATTGTTGTGAATAGTTTTCGCTGTCCTGGGTATTTTGTTATTCCAGGTGAATGTGAGAATTGCTATTCCTGTCTCGGTGAAGAATTGAGTTGGAATTTTGATGGGGATTGAATTGAATTTGTAGATTGCTTTTAGTAAGATGGACATTTTTGCTATATTAGTCCTGTCAATTCATGAGCCTGGGAGATCTTTAAGTCTTCTGATGTCTTCTTTGATTTCTTTCTTTAGATATTTGAAGTTATTGTCATACAGATATTTCACTTACTTGGTTAGAGTCAAAAATTCTACCTCAGAACTCCTATAGCTGATAAACAACTTCAGCAAAGCATCTGCACATACGGTTCTTGTAGCAATATCTTTGTCAAATATTTCTGGTGACGTTTCATTGGACATGAAATCTATGGATTTCTGAGGCATAAATCTCCATACAAACTCTAAAAAACTAAACAACTTTCCAGCCAATTTATATATTTATTAAAAGGCTGAGGGAAGATGTTAGAGAGTTAGGACAAAACCTTTAAAACTCTTTTTGAAAATACATCTCCAATCAGGGTTGTAGTTATTTGGGAGTTTAGAGTAGATGAATTTCAGCTAAAGAACTGGCTGAATTGATAGTAGACTCAAGGGTGACTCCAGAAATTTCATGAGACTTTGTCTCGCAACAAAAAGTAAAAGATGCTAGAACGTAGCTCCATGAGAAATGGCTCCTCCTACATGCACAAGGCCCCAGTTTCAACCCTCAGTAACACCCAAAACAATTTAAAGTTTCTTACTAAACCAGCATCCTAAATCTAAGTACCAAACTGCCAGGAGCCAAGCCTACTTTTACACCCTTTGTTTCAGGAATGTTCTCAGAAATGTTTCAGGCCCACTTATGCAGCCTCTGTGTCTGGGAAACCCAGCCAGTTATCTGTTCTTGTTTTTTGTTTTTTTTTTCTTCAATTTTTATTAAATTGCGTATTTCTTATTGACATTTCAAGTGTTATTCCCTTTCCTGGTTTCCTGACCATCAGCCCCCTAACCCCTCCCCCTCCTCTTCTATATGTGTGTTCCCCTCCCCATCCACCCTCCATTACCACCCCCCCCAACAATCCCCTATACTGGGGGTCCAACCTTGGCAGGACCAAGGGCTTCCCTTTCCACTGGTGCCCCAACAAGGCTATTAACTGTTACATATGAAGCCAGCAGCAAACCACTGAACTGAGAACAGGACCCCCATTGGAGGAATTAGAGAAAGGTGTGAAGGAGCTGAAGGGGCTTGCAACCCCATAAGAACAACAATACCAACCAATCAGAGCTTCCAGTTATCTGTTCTTATCAGTACACCCACAATTTATTGTTTAGGATTGCAGGAACCGAAAAGAACAATGGGATGTTGGTGAGGGTGATGAATTGGTCTTGGGCCCTGTGTAGTCTTCCTGTTTGTTTTTATAAGCCACTGCCCTGAAATGAAGTTTGAGAGCTTGATCAGACAAAGGACTTGCTCTCCTTCTTTTGTGTCTCCTGTCCTCCATTCTTTCGCCCCATCCTCAGGTCTCTGCTGAACCCACTGCAGGTTGGGGCACAAAGTGGTTGCATAGATGGGCCTTGTGACTAGTGTGTCAGTTAAACTTTCATTAAGTTAGAGGATACTGGGGTTTTTGTTAATTGTTATTGGTTATTTTATTTATTTATATTTCAATTGTTGTCCCTTTTCCCTGTTTTTTTTTCTCCAAAAACCCTCCTACCCCATTCCCCCTCCCCCTGTCTCTATGCAAGTGCTCCATCCACTTCTGTGTCATCACCCTAGCATCCTCCTATGCTGGGGCATTGAGCCTCCACAGGACCAAGGGTCTCTCCAATTGATGACAGATAAGGTGATCTTCTGCTATATGTGCAACTGGAGCCATGGGTCCCTCCATGTGTACTCTTTGGTTGGTGGTTTAGTCCCTGAGAACTTCAGAGCTCTGCAGGGTGTGTGTGTGGGGGGGGGGGTTAGTTGATATTGTTGTTTTTTCTATGGGGTTGAAAACCCCTTCAGCTCCTTCTATCCTTCCCTTAACTCTTCCATTAGGATACCCATGCTCAGTCTGATAGTTGGTTATGAAGTTATCATCTCTCCTCCACAGGAGCAAACTCTTTAATAATGTGTGTGTAAAATTTAATCATTGAAATTTTTCATTTAATCTTTTCTTAGATTCCAAAGTCAACTTACATATTTTCAATCTGGTAACCTCCAAACTTGAGTTATAGTTGTTTCCCAATATAAAGAAATCACCTCACACTAAAAGAGACTATCACAGAGAGACAAAGGACTGACAGAGGGACAGTTCCTGAAAAGGGGAGTTTGCAGGATTAAGAGGAACTTTAAAAGCCAGGAAAGATGGCAGAGGGGAAGACTTTGGGGAGAGTACAGCTAATAATTCTGTAGAACCAAAGGAAAATTACACAAGCTACACCCCTCCCCTATGGAAAATTCCCCTGCCAGGAAATTCCACCAGTTATACCTCCACACCTATTTATGGTTTTGTGACCTAGTTATGCCCTGTCCTCTGTGACCTAGTTACACCCAGTCCTCAGAGTCCCATGACTATCAGGTAGTAGTCTCATGGGCAGCAGGACCGCCAGAGGCTTTCCACCACCCAAAGAGGTCACCAGTAATAGAGTAACCACGACATGGACCAATGAAGTCAAGGGGCGAAGGAGTCCAACCCTCATAGAGACCATTGTATGCTTCAATTTCCCCCTCCCCATTCCTACAGCTCTTGTGGTTTTTGTGCTTAAAAGTAACATGTATCTGTAGGGCGGGGCTCTTCTCCTTCAGTTCCTGTCTGAAGGCTGAGGAACCCTGGCATGCTGGAAATCGAAATTAATAAACCTCTTGCTGATTGCATCAAATCTCGGCTTCAGTGGTCTTTGGGGACAAGCGGATCTTTTGTGGTGGTCCTTAGGGTCCAACATTTGGGGGCTCGTCTGAGATCGTGCTTGCCCCCTTGACTTACGCATGCCGGGTTCGGGGGTATGCTCGAGCTAAGGCTATACTCTGTGTTTTATGTTTCGTATTGTTTTCTGTCTTATATCTTACTGGTTTGTTTCTGTTTTGGGTGCCCAGAGAGGGGTTGGAGACCCCTCAGTGGTCGCTGTGGGTCCCAAGAGGGGCTTATAGTTGCGATGGGCAGACATGCTGGACATCACAGGCCACTGCCTGGAGGACACTCTAGGTGAGGGAAGATTTCTAGGGGACGCCTTAGAATCCCACTGGGAAAGAAAAGTGGAATCTGCTCCCCTTCATCCATCTTCGGTGAGCTTTAGAGAACTCCTGTCTGAATCAGTTTTGGTTTTGTGGCAACCTCAAGGTGGCCACTTGCTTTCGTTTTTGTGTGCATGAAAGACTCTCAGCGAGAATCTTCCCTCAGGAGGGAGATCCTCAAGCCCCAATGACCAGTCCGAGTCCACAGGCTGCAATGCGCAAGAGGATTTTTATTGATCAGGAAACACAGGTATCTGTGGGCGTCCCAGTCAATTCGGAAGACTGGCGCGCCTAACAGATCCAGGGTAGGCTTTTTATAGTATCTTGGGGAGCAGAAGCAGGCTTACAGAAGCAGATGCATGGTTACAGGGATGTGATTGGTGGAATAAATGAAACATACATGTATATTACCTATTTTGGCTATAATCATAACAATGAGTTAGCAAAAAGCACATGGTGGTCGGGTCTCCCAGGGGGTCAGGGACTGTTTCTTTTTCCCTGCCAGGTGGCCCATGGAGCAATGCCCATATTTTAGTCTAGTTTCTGCATTTTGTTTTCTTTTCGGGGCTATTTTGTCTAAATGCTGGGTCAGCTTGTCCCACAAAGCTTGGGACTCATATGAACTTCTTGAACTTTCTCATAAGGCTTATTTTAGTTCCCGGCCTGTGTATTAAAATTCATCTGTCATTTCTATGGTAGAGGGCCTAGGGATGGGCTTGTATAATCCCTTTTCTGGAAGGGGGTCTTTCATTCCCCCATTTTCTTTTTGTCCTTGAGTGGAATCTTTCACTCATTTATTGAGTCATTTAAGGTACTTCAGTTGGTTGTTGTTCTACTAATTGGTACTGTTGTCTTAACACAAAAGTTTGAATAACTGAAAGCCTATCTTTTATGAACTGTACTAATTTGTTTAGGATGCAGGGTCCAAATAGGAGAATCAGGAGTAGGATTATCAAAGGTCCCATCAAAGTTGATAGCAGGGTAGCAAACCATGGGGATCGATTAAACCACCCTTCAAACCATCCCTGCTGGGACTCAGACATCCTTTGCCTATGTGCTAAACGCTCACGGAGTTTGGCCATATTGTCCTTTACTATCCCAGTATGGTCAGCATAAAAGCAGCATTCTTCCTTCAGAGCAGCGCATAACCCACCTTCTCGGAGGAACATCATATCAAGCCCTCTTCTGTTCTGTAAGACCACCTCTGACAGAGATGTCAAAGACTTTTCTAAAGCACTTATAGATTCTTCGATTGCTTTCAAATCTGCATTCATAGCTGCTTGTAATTGACGGAAGTGGCCTGTCTCTATAAGGGCAGTCGTTCCTGTCCCTATCCCTGCAGCTACTCCTCCAAAGGTAATTCCTCCTATCAACAGGGCTAAAGTCAGAGTGATGGGCTCTCTCTTAATCCGTGGATGTTCCTCAAAATAAGAATACACATACTCAGGCTCATGATAGATGACTTTGGGCCAAATCTCTGTCAGTACACAATAATCAGATGTTTGATTTAAAATAATGGCTGAAATGCACGAAGTTAGTCCAGTATTACAGGCCCAATAAGTGCCTGGTGGGGCAGCCAAATAATATTTCCCAGTGGGAGCTTTTCTTGTGACATTGCAGAGTGCCTGATGAGTGGGTGGCACGGTTCCTATACAGAGCCCCTGTCCTGTGACCTCGGGCAGTGTCAATCTATGGTTGAGACTAGCAGAACATCTCTCTGGGGCTATAGTCTGGTTGGTGTAATTGCCTAAAACTGCTACTCCTTCATAGTAAGGTGGGCTGGAGACTAGACATAGCCAGCACTCTTGAGTTCTAAATGGATCTGAATAATTGAGAGTTAGATATGCACCCTTTACTAGATTAAGTAGCCGATCCCCTGTACCTGGGGCGTGAGTGGTCGGAGCGGCAGAATCTCTACTTGTGAAGGAGTGGGTTACTAGAGGGGTTTGAGTGAATCTAGGCAAATGGGCTGGAGCCGGAAGTAAGGGGGTTCTTTGATCCTTTAGGACTAGGTTAGGTCCTACGGCTGGGGCAATTCGCTCTCGAACCAGTTGGAGAGAAAACAACAGGCCCGGATGGGTCTGCCCAGGGGTATTGAGGCGGAGACCCCACCGTACCCCAGATTTCCAATCATGTTTCTTTCCTGCCTCAGTGAACCTCATTTGGATGTTGGATTCCCCAGCTAAGCCAGTAAAAGTCACGAGATCTCCCCCTTTAGCTTTCCAGGGTCCATTAGTATGAGTCTCACACCCCCATTTAGCACAGTAAAAGGTTTCTGGCCCCCCACATTGGGCGGTCCTTTTCCCTCCCGGACAGACATACCAACTAGAATGCCGGCAAGGGGGGTAAGAATTGCGGTGAGATTTCGCAGTACGTCCCCATGAATCTTTTGCCAACTGACATAAATCAAAGGTTAGAGTAGGCCACCAGGTGCCTGGGGAGTGAGCACCGTTGGCTAACACCTGTGTCCACCCCGTCTCCAAGTTGCCTATAACCCAAGAAAGGTTGACAACCTGGTGAGGGCTTGGTTGTCCAGCAACCCCCTCCCTCCAGCACAAGCTCAGGGTGATTAGTGTCAGGAGTGTACGCGTGTGAGTCGCAGCTTTAAGGGGTTCCGGGTGCGTTGGGCTCTCCATGTCTGCTGTGCGGTGGCTTCCTCCGGTTGGGCTGCCTTGACGTGTGAAGAGTGGATCCACGCAGCAATTCCGTCCACCTTCAGGGCGGTTGGCGTCGTCAGGAGGACAGTGTAGGGTCCTTTCCACCGGGGCTCAAGATTCTTAATCTGGTCTCTGCGTACCCATACGAGGTCTCCCACCTGGAACGGGTGTGGCACAGTCGGCTGATCAAGTCTGTCCCGGTATGCCACAGCTAGAGGTCTCCAGATGTCTCTTTGCACGAGCTGCAAAGCTTGTAGATGGGTTTCCAGGGAAGGGCTATTAGCAAGATTAGCAATATTGGAATTAAAGAAATCAATAAATGGGGGTGGTGCCCCATATACTATCTCAAAAGGAGTCAACCCATGAGAGCCCGGTGTGTTCCGGGCCCTGTAAAGAACTAAGGGGAGGAGGGAAACCCAATCCTTTGTGCCAGTTGCAAGCGTAAGTTTGGATAAAGTCTCCTTAATTGTTCTATTCATACGCTCTACCTGTCCTGAACTCTGGGGTCTGTATGCACAATGTAATTTCCAATCAATCCCCAGTAATTTGGCCACCAACTGACTTACCCGGGAAACGAAAGCGGGCCCGTTGTCCGATCCCAGGACTTGCGGCATACCATACCTGGGAAAAATCTCTTCAAGAAGTTTCTTGGTGACTACCTTTGCAGTCTCATGTTTGGTGGGAAAGGCCTCGACCCATCCTGAAAATGTATCCACAAACACCAGCAGATATCTGTAACCATACATGCCTGGTCTGATTTCAGTAAAATCAATCTCCCAATGGATGCCAGGACGATGCCCCCTGGGACGAGTCCCAATACCATTTTTCACCTTCCCTGGGTTCACTTGGGCACAAGCTTTACAGTTTTCAGTCGCTTCTCGCAAGGCCTGACCCTGTCCCAAAAGGTAAAGACCTACTTCCTCTCGCTCCAGGAGAGTTCTCATCTTCTTGATTCCCAGGTGAGTTAGTTTATGTAAATAAGATATTAATTCAAAAGTCAATTTTGTAGGCATGACAATCTTTTCTTTATAGACCCATCTTTTTAGTCGAGGAGAGTATACTGCCCCCATTTTCTTTAGGAGGTTTATGTCCTCTGAATCATATGGCCATGGGGAAACTTGCTCATGGTCATCTGCACTGACCAGAGTCAGGATCTGTCCTTTCTCCGCAGCCTTTCGAGCCGAAGCGTCGGCCAGCCGGTTTCCCCGGGCTTCTGGACTCTGTCCTTTCTGGTGTCCTGGACAATGTATGATACTCAGTCCTTTTGGTAGGAATAGAGCCCTTAAGAGAGCTAAGATTTCAGCCTTATTTTTGATCTCTCTTCCTTCTGATGTAAGTAATCCCCGTCTCCGGTAGATTTCACCATGAATATGTGCGGTAGCAAATGCATAACGGCTGTCAGTATATACATTTAGTCTCTTACCTTCTGCCATCTTAAGAGCCTGTGTCAAGGCAATGAGCTCAGCTCGTTGAGCGGAGGTACCTGCAGGTAAGGCACTTGCCCAGATTACCTCATCTTCGGTGGTGATGGCAGCTCCGGCCCTCCGCTCCCCATCCGCAACATAACTGCAGCCATCCGTATACCAGGTGTAGTCAGCATTCGGAAGAGGCTGGTCCATTAGATCTGGTCTGGTTCCATGTGTTTCTGCTAAAATCTGCAGGCAGTCATGTGGCTCAGCTCCTTCCGGTAAGGGGAGTAGGGTAGCAGGATTCAAAGCCACTACTGGACCAAACTGGACCTTCTCCGTGTTTAACAACATAGCTTGGTAATGAGTCATGCGGGAATTAGAGAGCCATCGGTCAGGAGGTTGTTTTATCAGGGCCTCTACCGCATGAGGTGCCAAAATAGTCAGAGGCTGTCCTAGGGTCAGTTTATTAGCATCCTTAGTCAGGAGTGCAATTGCTGCTACCATCCTCAGGCAAGGTGGCCATCCTGAAGCAACGGGGTCTAACTTCTTTGATAAATAGGCCACTGGCCGCTTCCAGGGCCCTAGTCTTTGTGTAAGAACTCCTTTTGCATAGCCTTTCTTCTCATCTACAAACAGCTCGAAAGGCTTGGTAACATCTGGGAGGCCAAGGGCAGGGGAGGACAATAAGGCACGCTTGATGTTGTCAAAAGCCTCTTGTTGTTGTGACCCCCATTGGAACAATGTCCCTTGTTTAGTAAGCGGGTATAGGGGAGCAGCCATCTCGGCGTAACCCGGGATCCAGAGGCGGCAGAATCCTGCCGTGCCTAAGAACTCCCTCAGCTGACGGGGGCTTTTTGGAACCGGGATGCCAGCCACAGTCTGTTTTCGAGCTGAGGTTAACCACCTCTGTCCATCTTTCAGCTGATATCCCAGATAAGTGACTTGAGTTTGACATATTTGGGCCTTTTTCGCTGAGGCCCTATAGCCCAGGCGCCCCAGAGTCTGTAGGAGGGATTCTGTCCCCAAACGGCATGCCCTCTCCGTGGCACCTGCCAAAAGCAGGTCATCAACATATTGCAGGAGTATAAGAGAGGGGTACTGGACTCGAAAATCAGCCAAATCTCAATGTAAAGCTTCATCAAACAGAGTGGGACTATTTTTAAATCCCTGGGGCAGTCTAGTCCAAGTCAATTGACCCGAAAGTCCCAAATCTGGATCTTTCCATTCAAAAGCAAATAAAGGTTGGCTTTCCGGGCTGAGCCGGAGACAAAAGAAAGCATCTTTCAGGTCCAAAACCGTATACCAAGTATGTGTGGGGGGCAGAGTACTGAGTAAGTTGTAAGGGTTTGGGACAGTCGGATGGATGTCTTCTACCCTTTTATTGACCTCCCTTAAATCTTGTACTGGCCGGTAATCTCCAGTTCCTGGCTTTTTGACAGGTAGCAAGGGCGTATTCCATGGTGACCGGCAAGGGACTAAAATGCCCTGGTCTAGAAGCCTTCTAATATGTGGTCTTATTCCCTGGTAGGCCTCCTGTGACATGGGATACTGCTTTATAGAAACTGGAACTGCCGTGGCCTTTAGTTGAATAATCAAAGGAGGCTGCTGAAGCGCTAGTCCCATTCCCCCAGTCTCTGCCCATGCTAGTGGGAACTTCGTGACCCAAGAGTCTATTTCTGTAGTTTGTGGCTGGTCATGTCCCGGTTCATATAGTCTATATTCGTCCTCTAATTGAAGGGTTAGAACTTGGAGAGGGGTCCCCTGGGGACCAGTTATCCGGGCCCCTCCTTCTTCAAAATGAATTTGTGCTTTTAGTTTAGCGAGCAAGTCACGGCCCAGTAGAGGGTATGGACAATCTGGGACATGTAGAAAAGAATGAGTCACCTTACCAGTAGCCAGCTGAACCCGGCGGTCTGTTGTCCATCGATATGTCTTGCCACCAGTGGCTCCTTGCACCCAGGCTGTACGGTCACTGAGCTGTCCATGAGCCTGGGTGAGGACTGAATGTTGAGCTCCAGTGTCCACTAGAAAGGTAACGGGCTGCCCCCCTACTTCAAGAGTTATCCTGGGCTCAGGGGGGGGCTCCTGGCCCTGACCTCCCTAATCTTCATCTAGGGTCAAAAGGGAGGTCTCTGGCTTCTTCCGGGGTCCACGGGAGTTCTTAGGGTTCTTAGGGCAATCTCGGGCCCAATGTCCTTTCTCCTTGCAGTAAGCACACTGATCCTTGTCCAGCTTCAGCCCCTTTCGATTTCCCTTCCTGTCTCCCTTCCTTCCCTGACTCTGAACTACGGCGGCCAAAATCCGATTCAGCTCCTTACTCCTTTTTCTCTCCCTCTCATCTTTCTCCCTACGTAATCTTTCCTCCTTCTCTTCTTGGGTCTCTCTCTTATTAAAAATCCTTTCTGCTTCCTTAAGCAAGTCCTGCAGTGTATAACCCTGTAGGTTTTCCAACCTCTGTAACTTAGCCCTGATATCTGGCGCAGCCTGCCAGATGAAGGACATAGAAACACTCGTCATCTGCCCTGGGTCATCTGGATCATAGGGTGTGTACATGCGATAGGCCTCTTTTAGTCTTTCTAAGAAAGCTGAGGGGGTCTCATCGGCCCCCTGTAATACCTGCTTCACCTGAGCCAAATTGGTTGGGCGCCGGGCAGCCCCTCGGAGACCCGCTAAAAGCAACTGGCAGTAAAGGCGTAGGTGTCCCCTACCGTCAACCGTATTGAAATCCCAATTTGGCCTTGTGAGTGGAAATGCATCATCCAGTGCATCAGGCAGCTGAGTAGGACGCCCATCATCCCCCAGGACATGCTTCCTGGCTTCCAGAAACACCCTCTGTTTCTCCTCCGAAGTCAAAAGGGCCTGTAAAAGCTGCTGACAATCATCCCAAGTGGGCTGATGTGTAAGTAAAACAGATTCTATTAATTCAGTAAGGGCCACTGGGTCCTTGGAAAAAGGGGGGTTGTGCTGCTTCCAGTTGTAAATATCGGCCGCGGAAAAAGGCCAATACTGGGTCTGCCCTCCCGTTCCCTGTCTAAGGGGAAAGGCCTGCGAAGTCGAATCCGGTACTGTTTCCCGCTTATGGCGTAGTCTCCCTGCTATTGGAGAGGATGCTGCCTCAGACTGGGGTTCAGCTTCTGGGAGGGCAGACGATCTTGCTTCTGCCTCCTGAGGTGACCTGGTAGATACAGGGTATGGAGGAGGCTCCTCAGATAAGAGATCTATAAGGGGAGAGTTAGAATCTTCCGGAAGCACCGGCTTAGGTTTGGATGTAGCTTTAGGAGATTCCTTCTTGGTCCGGACAGGAAAGAGAGAGGAAGGGGTTGAGAGAGGAGCAAGTGGGGCTGAGGGAGTAGGGGGCCAACTTAAGTCTACAAAAGGTTGCACCCAAGAAGGGGGCTCAAAGGCAAGGCTTTCCCAGGTGATAATGTAAGGCACCTGGTCAGGATGTCCATGTAGTCCTTTATGGAAGATCTGATCCTTGACCTGTAAAATAACAGTTTTGTTAAAAGTACCATCCACCGGCCATCCGGCTCCAAAAGTTGGCCACTCAGAAGTGCAGAGGGTCTGCCACTTCCCCTTCTTAATTTCGACCCCTTGTTCATCCGCTCGGTCCCGGACGTCCTTCCAGTGGTCGAGAGTAAGACTCAACGGCGTTGTTAAAGACTGTCCCATGTTAGTTTCAAGGTAAATTAGAGAGCAAACAAGAGAAACACACCCAACAATCAAACAAGCAACAGTCAAGCGCGCCACTCGGCTATGGCGCAAAATTGAAAGTAAAAAGTCGGAGGGGCGCACTGAGGGTCCGGATCCCTCACCCTCCACCAAAACTACGTATCCTTCTGATACGGACTGAGCTCCGACAAATCGGGCTCCTAACACCCTTGGAACGTCTTCCAGGGCTGCGGGGGAGAAGTCTGAGCTCGTCAGCTCCTTCTCTGGCACGCCCAAATACAAACAGTCTAGACCCAAGCCAAGTAACTAAGCATTTACAGAACAAGTCACAACACAAGGCAAGACAAGACAAGACAAATGCTGGCCAGCTTACCTCCCGGTGGGTGGTCGGTGGTCTCTAGGCAGAGGATCTCCGATCCCGGACGAGCCCCCAACTGAAAGACTCTCAGCGAGAATCTTCCCTCAGGAGGGAGATCCTCAAGCCCCAATGACCAGTCCGAGTCCACAGGCTGCAATGCGCAAGAGGATTTTTATTGATCAGGAAACACAGGTATCTGTGGGCATCCCAGTCAATTCGGAAGACTGGCGCGCCTAACAGATCCAGGGTAGGCTTTTTATAGTATCTTGGGGAGCAGAAGCAGGCTTACAGAAGCAGATGCATGGTTACAGGGATGTGATTGGTGGAATAAATGAAACATACATGTATATTACCTATTTTGGCTATAATCATAACAATGAGTTAGCAAAAAGCACATGGTGGTCGGGTCTCCCAGGGGGTCAGGGACTGTTTCTTTTTCCCTGCCAGGTGGCCCATGGAGCAATGCCCATATTTTAGTCTAGTTTCTGCATTTTGTTTTCTTTTCGGGGCTATTTTGTCTAAATGCTGGGTCAGCTTGTCCCACAAAGCTTGGGACTCATATGAACTTCTTGAACTTTCTCATAAGGCTTATTTTAGTTCCCGGCCTGTGTATTAAAATTCATCTGTCATTTCTATGGTAGAGGGCCTAGGGATGGGCTTGTATAATCCCTTTTCTGGAAGGGGGTCTTTCATGCACTTCTGTTTTTGTCTGTTGTTCTTCTGGCTGTCTTTCTGTGTGACAAACGGATGATGGAACAGTCACTGTCTACCCCTCTTTCTCTGACTCTTGACCATTGGACTGAAGTTAGAACAAGGGCTCATAATCTATCTGTAGAAATAAAGAAATCTAAGTGGCAGACCTTATGTGCCTCTGAGTGGCCCACTTTTCAGGTAGAGTGGCCTCCTGAGGGTTCCTTTTTCTTAGAGGAAGTGAGACGAGTGAAGAACAGACTCTTTCAGCCAAGACCTTCTGGCCATTCCCACATTCTGGTCTGGGAGGATTTGGTTCTCTTTCCCCCTCTGTGGGCTTGGCCCTTTGTTTCACTTTCAGGGAGCCTCAAGAGTGAGAGTGAGGTCTTGGCCCTCCAAGGAGTGCCTAGAGATGAAATCAACAACAAAATGGACAAGCCTGTTGAAAAGGATATCTATCCAGACCTCCAGACTGACCTGCTTCTCACAGATCTCCACCTCCTTATCTTCCTACTCTCATTCTGCAGCCAGTTGTGGTGTCCCAGGCAGCCCCTGTCGACACCCTGCCTGCACCCTTGGCCTCAACTGAGAATGCTATAGAAGTGGAAGTAGAGGAGGGAGCGAGGGAATAGCCAGCCTTGGGTACAAGGAGCCACAGGACAGGGACCTCAGACACCACTTCCGTGTTACCCCTTAGAGCATATGGGCCACCCGATGATCAAGGTAACCAGTCCCCGAATTATTAGCCTTTTTCCTCTGGTGATCTGTATAACTGGAAAACCCGCCATTCTTCCTTTTCGGAGAATCCCCAGGCCTTAAGAGAATTAATTGAATCTTGTTTTCTCCCACCAGCCCACATGAGACAACTGCCAACAAATTCTTCAGACCCTCCTCACCACTGAATAAAGACAGAGAGTCCTTTTAGAGGCTGGGAAAAATGTTCCTGGCAATGACGGGAGGCCTACACAGCTGCCCAACGAGATAGACGTGGGCTTCCCACTGACTCGACCACCTTGGGACTTCAATACGCCTGACGGTAAGGAGCATCTGAGGGTCTACTGCCAGGCTTTAGTGGCAGGTCTCCGAGGTACAGCGAGACACCCTACCAATTTGGCTAAGGTAAGGGAATCTACTCAGGGTCCAACCAAGTTGCCCACTGTGTTCTTAGAATGGTTGATGGAAGCTTGCCGTAGGTTTACACCCTACGACCCCTCTTTGGAGGAGCACAGAGCCACAGTGGCTATGGCATTCATAGACCAGGCAGCCCCTGATATAAGGAGAAAGTTACAAAGATCAGATGAATTGCAGGGATTTTCCTTGTAAGATTTAGTGAAAGAAGCAGATAAGGTTTATAATAAAAGAGAGACAGAAGAAGAGAAAGAGGAAAGAAGACAGAAAGAACAAGGCACGTGAATTAAGGCATGAGAGGAGACAGGATAGAAACCTAACCAGAATCTTGGCCACAGTGGTAGGAGAGAAGAGAGCACAGGAAGAGAGGTACCAGGGCAAAAGGCAGTCTTTGGGGAAAGACCAATGTGCATACTGCAAAGAAAAAGGTCGTTGGGCCAAAGACTGCCCAAAGAAGAAGTGGGGACCACCCAAGACACGGGCCCTGGCCCTAGAAGACAGTGACTAGGGAGGAAGGGGCTTGGACACCCTCCCCAAGCCTAGGGTAACGTTGAGTGTGAAGGCGAAGCCAGTCCAGTTCCTGGTAAATACGGGGGCTCAACACTCTGTCCTCCTCAAATCAGCAGGTCCTCTCTCAAACAAAAGATCTTGGGTTCAAGGGCAACTGGGAACAGACAGTATTCCTGGACTTTCCGAAGAACGGTGGACCTTGGCGTGGGCCAGGTAACCCACTCATTCCTGGTCATCCCAGAGTGCCCCTACCCCTTGCTAGGTCAGGATTTGCTGTCCAAAGTGGGGGCCCAGATTCACTTTCACCAAGATGTGTTCACAGCAGAGGAGTACCACTCCAAGTTCTCACTATGAAAGTAGAGGATCAACACCAGTTATATGAAGTCCCCAAAGTTACGTCAGTGGATATGCAGGACTGGATGACTAGATTCCTTCGGGCATGGGCGGAGACAGCTGGTATGGGAACTGCAGAGTGAGAACACCAGTCATAGTTGAAATCAAAGCCGCAGGCACCCCAATAGCCGTCCAACAATACCCCATGAGCAAGGAGGCCCAAGATGGTATCTGGCCCCACATTTTGTGCCTTCTAGAGCAGGGGATGTTGGTATGATGCCAGTCTGCCTGGAACACCCCTCTTCTACCTGTTCAAAAACCAGGAACCAATGATTACTACCCTGTCCAGGACTTGAGAGAAGTTAACAAACGAGTGACCTTATCGGACTGTGCCCAATCCTTATAACCTCTTGAGTTCATTGCCACCTGAAAGAATCTAGTACACAGTGCTAGACTTAAAAGATGCCTTTTTCTGTCTAAAGTTGAGCCCACAATGTCAGTCTATCTTTGCTTTTGAATGGAAAGATCCTGCCTCTGGGATTTCAGGGCAGCTGACCTGGACCAGACTGCCTCAAGGATTTAAAAACTCTCCCACCATTTCTGATTAAGCCCTGCACCAGGACTTGGCACCTTTCTGAGCGATGAACCCCCAGGTGACACTCTTGCAGTACGTAGATGACCTTCTTTGGGCAGCAGCCATGAAAGACGATTGTGTCCGTGGAACAGAGGAACTCCTGAAAGAACTCAGCACCCTTGGGTACTGCGCCTCAGCTAAGAAGACTCAAATTTGTCAACAGCAGGTCAGTTACCTGGGGTATTCCCTAAAAGATAGGAGGCGATGGCTTTCAGAAGCCAGAAAACAGATGCTGGTACAAATTTCAGCTCTCAGGACCCATCGACAAGTCCGAGAGTTCCTGGGAAGGGCTGGGTTCTGCCGCCTATGGATCCCTGGGTTTGCAGAGATGGCTGCCCCGCTTTACCCTCTCACCAGGGAAAGCACCCCCTTTGAATGGGGGAAAGGACCAGCAACAGATTTTCAACATTAAGCGGGCCCTACTATCAGCCCCGGCCTTGGGACGGCCTGATGTGACTAAACCTGTCCACTGCTATGCATTGCAAAGGGGGTCCTTATTCAGAAGTTAGGACCCTGGAACCACCCGGTTGCCTATCCATCAAAGAAACTAGACTCAGTGGCTGCTGGTTGACTGGCCTGCCTCTGGATTGTGGCAGCCATAGCAGCCTTGGTCAAGGATGCAGACAAACTGACTTTGGGACAAGACTTGGTGGTAACAGCCCCACACGCCTTAGAAAGTATGGTGAGACAGCCTTCTGATAGGTGGCTGACTAATGCCAGAATGACTCATTACCAGACGCTGTTACTAAATGCTGACTGTGCTAAGTTTACCCCTGCTGCTGTTCTAAATCCCACTTCACTACTGCCTGACCCCAAGTTCGGGACTGCAATCATCCACAACTGTCAGCAAATCCTGGCTGAAGTACACGGGAGTTGAGGAGACCTTACTGACCAACTGTTCCCAGACACGGATATCACTTGGTTCACTGATGGAAGCAGCTACCTAGAAGGAGGTAAGCAATGGGCCAGAGCAGCAGTATTGGGTGGGAAGTGCATCATATGGTCAGCTCCCCTGCCCGAAGACACATTGGCCCAGAAAGCAGAATTAATTGGCCTGACCAAGGCGCTAGAGCTAGCCAAGGACAAAAAGGTAAACATCTATACTGACAGCAGAAATGCTTTTGCCACGGCACATGTGCATGGTGCCATATACCAACAATGAGGACTTTTGACCTCAGCTGGCAGGAAGATCAAAAACAAGAACGAGATCCTGGCCCTATTAGAGGTCTTTCATTTGCCAACCAAGGTGAGCATTATACACTCCCCTGGGCATCAAAAGGGTGACACCCCAGTACTCAAGGGAAATCAACTGGTGGACCAGGTGGCCCGGGAAGTAGCTAACACAGATGGGACAGTGTCGGCCTTGGCAGTTCAGGAACCACCACCAGAGAAAACCCCAGCCTTCACCTATACCTGTGATGACCTTAAGAAGATGGCTAAGTTAAACAAAGACTTTAATCCCACTTTGGGGTTTGGAAGACTAAGGTGGATAAAAACATTCTACCACCAGAAGAGGCAAGGTCCATGATCCAGCAGATGCATCAATGGACTCACCTGGGTGCCAGAAAGTTGATCTCCACTATGTTAAAAACAATCATATCCTGGGACTAGCTACCATGCCTGACGAGATAGTGCAAGCTTGCATACTGTGTGAAAAGGTCAGTGCCTGCAGGAACAAGATGGAACCAGGAAAGAAACTGAGAGAAGACCGCCCTGGAGCGTATTGGGAGGTAGACTTCACTGAGGTTCTGTTGTAAGACCCCATAGTGGCCTTACCTCAGGAGTGCAACCCACAGAGCACAGATTAACAAAGTGACTGCTGCAATAGCACGCAGGTTGAAAGGTTTTAAATCCACGTATGTGGGGTTGCTCATCCATGCAGGGAGAGGCAACCCCAAACCCAAAAAGCACACGACTTTTATTCATTCCAGAGGGCAGACTTCAGCAACAGGGTTAGCTGGCCTATTCTCATTGGTGGCACACAGGACAAAGGATCTGGTCAGGTATTGGCTGACCTGTTCAAGGGGCTGTTCTTGGCTCAGTTGGTCACTTTCCTCATCCAGTCCTACACCTGGCCTTGCCGAATCACTGGGAAAGAGCTAAGTTGGCACGTACCTTAGACAGGGTGGGGGAGGGGGTGAACTGGGTAGTCGGGCACGGTCAGGATGACATCTTGCAGTTGTTCTTGGAATATACCACAGGGAGGGGGAAGGGGTCTTTCTGAGAACAGTTATTTGTTGTTGTTGTTGTTTTGTTTTGTTTTGTTTTGTTTTGTCTTAATTAGCTTATTCAGAATCTTGATCACCAAAACTTATTTCAAATCACTGGGCATCATGACATTACATGTATCTCTCAGAAGTTTATCTTAGGCATCCTGACCACCAGATGTATTTCTCAAAACCTTGTTTTTAAAAAACTATGAAACTTTATTTCTTCAATTCACCCTGCCCAATATGGTAACAAGTATCTCTTAGTCTTTGTAGATACCTTCTCTGGTTGGGTTGAGACTTTCCCCATCAAGAGCAAAACAGCCATGGTAATGGCTAAGAAAATCCTAGAAGAAATCTTTCCCCAGTTTGGAGTCCCCAAGGTAAACGGGTCAGATAATGGCCTGGCCTTCATTGCCCAGATAAGTCGGGGAGTGGCCAAGTATTTGGGGTCAGATGGGAAATTACATTTACAGATCCCAAGTTCAGATCAAGTAGATAGAATGAATAGAACATTAAAAGAGACCATGACTAAATTGTCCATGGTGACTGGCAGTACAGACTGGACAGTCCTCCTTCCCTTGGCTTTGTTCCGTGTATGGAACACCCTTCCCGTTTTAGCCTGACTCCCTTTGAGATACTCTATGGGGCCCCTCCCCCTTTGACAACCTTAGGAGAAGTGATTGAACCGACCTGTTATAGTAATAATGATTTATATGCCAGACTAAAGGGACTTCAAGTGGTCCAGAAAGAAGTGTGGGCACAGCTTGCTGAGGCTTCTCAACCAGGAAATCCCCAGACAACTCACCCCATTCCAGGTCAGGGACTCGGTTTACGTATGGTGTCACTGCTCCCAGACACTCGAGCCTTGGTGGAAAGGACTATACCTCATCCTGCTCACATCACCCACTGCAGTGAAGGTCGATGGCATCGCCACTTGGATCCACACCTCTCATGTCAAGGCTGCGCCACCCCCAGACCTGCTAAAGATCAGACTCCGACAATCACAAAAGGTGTGAGTCTGGTGATCCTAGTATCCCTCCTTGGCCCCAACCATGCCTCTCCTGAGGGACACAGCCCTCATCAGACCCAATGACTCACATGGCAGGTACTGTCACAAGCAGGGGATGTAGTGTGGCCCACGAGTCACACTGCACCTCCCTGGACTTGGTGGCCACAGCTATTCCCAGATCTATGTGAATTGGCAGCCAGCATAGATACTTGGGATATTCCCGAGATAGAACCTTGGGAACGAGTCCCAAGCTGCAAGTCAGGAAGATGCCCATGCCCTTCTTCAGGTGGTATAGGGAACCAGAAATTCAGATGTAGCCACCCCCAACTCCAGGCCAGACTCCGAAGACAGGAGTTATATGCCTGACCCCGAGATGGTGGAAATAGGGGCCTAGTGCACAGGTATGGAAGAGCTGAACATTTCTACTGCAGAGAGTGGGGCTGCGAGACCACTGGCACTGCCTACTGGAAACCTACATCTAACTGGGATGCTGTAATCATAGATCGTGCCCACCCTTATGAAACAGAAGAGACAGGTATCAAAAATTAATGGTGGCAGTGGTGCCTGGGTCAGGGAACACAAGGAACTTGGTCAGGACAAGGAATGTGTCTCAATTTTACCTGTAATAGACTCAATATTACTTTCACTGATAAAGGAAAAGAAGACCGAGAATGGGTAATAGGGAAACAATGGGGCCTCCCTCTGGATATACCAGTCTTCTAATGACCATCAGGTTGAAAATTGAATCCTTGGCCCCAATTGCCATAGGGCCAAATGGGGTACTATCCCCACTTGCTTTTCCACCTCGACAGGTGACCATCGCTACTACCCCCGAAACTGAAACTCAGACTTCCTTGGCCCCAGCCCCTGAGACCACAGGTAGGATGATTAATCTATTTGAATGGGCTTTCAAAGTTCTCAATGCCACTAACCCAGAGGCTACCGAGGCCTGTTGGATTTGCTATGAAATCTCTCCCCCTTACTATGAGGTCATAGGATATAATACCAACCTGTCTGCCCCAGCAGCCTCTGCAGAGAGCTGTCGATGGCAACAAAGAAGGAGAGATTCAAAACTAACTATGTCACCTGTCTCTGGAAAAGGATTATGTGTCGGTAACATCCCAGCTACACATGCTCAACTTTGCTCCCATAAAGGTCCAGTAACAAATCAGTCTAGATACCTATTACCACCCTCAGATGGGTGGTGGGCCTGTAGAAATGGCCTCACCCCTTGTGTCTCTTTAGAAGTCTTAAATAATTCCCAAGACAATTGTGTTTTAGTCCAGCTAGTCCCTGGAGTCATCTACCATCCAGAGGAATCTTTTCTTGATGAGTGGCAAGTTACCTATACCAGAGTTAGAAAAGAACCCATAAGCATAACCCTAGTGGTGCTCCTAGGACTGGGAATGGCTACTGGGACAGGAACCAGAGTAGCAGCGCTAGCCTAACAACCAGGATATTATAATCAGTTGAGAGAAGCAATAGATATAGATTATTCAGGCCATAGAAGACTCTGTCTGAAAACTCCAGGAGTCTTTGACCTCTCTGTCTGAAGTGGTAATGCAAAACAGCAGGGGCCTAGATTTGCTGTTTTTACAACAAGGGGGCCTGTGTGCAGCCTTAAAAGAAGAATGTTGTTTCTACCTAGACCATCCTGGGGTTGTTAAAGATTCCATGGCCAAAGTGAGAGAACGCTTAGCTAGCAGACAAATAGAAAGAGAAAGCCACCAAGGATGGTTCGAGTCCTGGTTCAATAGGTCCCCCTGGTTTATCACTTTAATTTCCACCCTCCTGGCACCCTTACTAATTCTGCTTCTTTTGTTCACTTTTGACCATTGCATTCTTAATTGCTTAGTTGCTTTTATCCAAGAGCAGATAAGTTCTGCCCAGGTCTTAATGTTACAATAACGGTATCAGACCCTATCTACAAAAGATGAGTTATGATTCCATGATTGAAATCATCCAGAAGAAAAAGGGGGAATTGTGGAACCAAAGGAAAATTCCACAAGCTACACCCCTCCCCTAAGAAAAATTCCCCTGCTGGGAAATCCACCAGTTATACCTCCCCCACCTATTTGTGGTTTTGTGACCTAGTTACACCCAGTCCTCAGAGTCCCATGACTCTCATGGCCTGCAGGACCGCCAGAGGCTTTCCACCACCCAGAAAGGTCACCAGTAATAGAGTAACCACGACGTGGACCAATGAAGTCAAGGGGCGAAGGAGTCCAACCAATCCTTTTATGCCTTGATGTCCCCCTCCCCATTCCTGCAGCTCTTGTGGTTTTTGTGCTTAAAAGTAACATGTATCTGTAGGGCGGGGTTCTTCTCCTTCAGTTCCTGTCTGAAGGCTGAGAAACCCTGGCATATTGGAAATCTAAATTAATAAACCTCTTGCTGATTGCATTGAATCTCGGCTCCGGTGGTCTTTGGGGACAAGCGGGTCTTTGGTGGTGGTCCTTCGGGTCCAAAAATGCCTTCTACATAAAATACATTCATCATAATTATACTAATGCTTCTACGGAGAAACAAAGAGACTGTAGCACACAGAGATCTGAGACATTATTGATGGTGATGGAGAAATTTCTTCAGATCAGTAAAATTCATAACGTGATGGATAATCTAATTTACCTTACAAGTTGGCAGACAAGCACTACTTCAACAGATTACTATTACTATTACACTGGTCATACAACACAATGGACGTTTTTTAAATACCGATAGAGTACAAATAAACAAGTGATTAACTCAGCTCTAGAGGAGGGAATAAGTATTCTTAGAAATTCCATAACATTTTCATTTGGCAAATGTATAAAGATGTGTGTGATACCAAAAGGAAATATTCCATCTCTAGTATATGGGGAAGAAGTCCTACACAGTAATTGTGTGACAAGTGATCTTGTAGGTTATTCAGTTCTTACAGCTCCATTGTACTGACATCTTTTGCAGGGCTTCCCCATCTTAAATCTTTTACTATGTTCTTTCTTTTACATTTTTATTTATTTATGTGTTGTTTTATGTATGTCTGTTTATTTAAAGAAAACTCTATGTATGACTTCCTGGGTTTTGCAGTTCAGGTCAGCCTATAAATCACAAAGATCCACTTGCTTGTGTCATCAGAGTGCTTGGTCTCACATCTCTGGATGTGGTCCACACCTAATTTGATGGTTAAGTATTTGGACTTTTGAGAGATGAGGCTTAGGTGTATTATTTAACATTGAATTGACAATATAATTAATTGGAACTCTAGGGATGGTTCAAATATGGTGAGTTTTTATGTAACACTGCTTAAGTTTTTGGAGCCAAGTTAAACTGTGCTTCTTTATGTCATTGGAGTGAGATTTTGAAGGATAATGCAGACCCTAGTTCTTGAGTTTATCCCTTCCAGGCTTGGATGCATCTCTCAAATCATGTCCAGGGATGAGTCCCTGCAGTCTGTGAATACATTAATTATGTAGTAAATGGACATTAAAATGATATATACAATTAAGGTTAACCTAATATTAAAATAAAGATTATCCTAATTATATAAAATAATCCAATAATCTTAATGCAAAGGCCATCTAAATGCTGGAGAGTGAGAGATGGAAGAATCAGTCTTGGGGGAATGAGATGTAGAAATTGTTGAACTTGCCATTGGCTAGATTTGAGAATAGCCAAAGGTCAACTAGGCAAGCTATATGAAAAGCCTTGGAAAGATAAAAAGGAAAAGAAAATGGGTTTCTGGGAGCCCATAGACAGTAGTGCATGCTCGCCCATACTTTATTTCTACCTATTAAGACCATTTTAGATATAAGATTTTAGACTATGAGATAATTTTGTGCTGTCTTCAGCCCACACATCTAATGGTAGTTTGTTATAGCAACAGTAGAAATATAATATCAGCTTTATGGTACAGCTTTCTTTACTATGTATTAGAAGCTATCTGTTATGCTTATATAATCTTTGAAAAAAAATGAGATTATTTTCTCCAATCCAGAAGCAGTCAAAAATTTCCTAATGTTTCGTGATTATTAAGCAAAAAAAGCAAAGCCCAAAGCCAGGACATCTGATTGGACTATATGTGCTATCTACCCTACAGCAATGTACTAGTCAGCCCTATATTATAGCTGTCAAGTTTTGCAGGAATTAACTTAGAATGAGAAAAGTTTTCATTGACTCACAGATGAGATTTTGTACTCACATATGACAGCCTCATATTCTTTGAGTTTCTAGTGTAGGTGACCCAGGTCAAGATTGAGAGAAATGATTCTCAGTACAAGCCTGGAAGGGATAAATTCAAGAACTAGGGTCTGCATTATCCTTTAAAACCTCACTCCAATGGCATAAAGAGCTAAACCTATGCTTCTGGGGGGGCCTTTGAGACATTCAGTGTCTAAACTATCATAGACATTGACCTTAACCTGAGAGAATAGTTGACAAAATAATAGGAATTTGACTATGAATAATTGTATAGTTGTGTACATTCAGCTATGTTTATATTTTTCTGTGAACTAGCTTCATGAAAATAACTGCACAATTTTGTGACCTAAATTCAATAAATACAATCCTCAGAATGAGAGAATTAATTTCATAAAATTATATCTCCTATTGCACAGCAGACATACCAAATGTATTAACAACACATATACATAATAATAAAAACAAACAAAAGGGGTTGGGGATTTAGCTCAGTGGTAGAGCGCTTGCCTAGGAAGAGCAAGGCCCTGGGTTCGGTCCCCAGCTCCGGAAAAAAAAAAAAGAACCAAAAAAAAAACAAACAAACAAAAATTTTAAACAAGACAATAAATGTATTAATATTCAGAAATAAATGTGTTAACATTTAAAATATATTAACATTCAAAATTTAATTTACCTATTAAAAAAGTAAAATCAACTTTTTAGATCTTTAATTCTACTCATTTCCTTATTTATTCATGTTCATCTAAAATGACATATTACAAAATCCATTGTTGCAGCCAGTTAAGGCCTATCACCAAAGCATAGCACCAGAATTTGGGGCCCCAAAACCCAAAGAAAATTTAGTTGTGTAAACTGGTAAAGAAGGCAGACAAAGGAAGTCCCTGTAACAAGTTTGCTACACTAGTTGAAAGCTGAACTCAGGGTTCAGCTAGAAGCTCTGCATCAAAATAAAAGATGAAGAACAAAAAGAAATACACTGAACATTACCGACGGACATCGACAACCATGAGTCCACACATAACTACACACACACACACACATACACACACACACACACACACACACACACACACACCTACAAGCACACACACCACAACACATATTTATACAAAACGACCATAGTGCTGAGAAATGTTTATGAATACTGAAAACTGTGAAATTTTATGTGTAAAATATAAACTCATTTTAAATTAAAATTGAACATCTAAATTTTAATTATAGTGACTGAATCGCAAGTGGAGTTTCATTTTTTTCATTCATAGGCCTCAGCTATAGCTACATATATAGGATTTTCATTCATTCGTTTTGGGTTTTTTTTTTTTAGAAAGGGGAACAAAAATATTCATAAGAGGAGATATGGAGACAAAGTTTGGAGCAGAGATTGAAGGAAAGGCCATTCAGAGTCTGCCCCACCTGGGGATCCAGCCCATATACATACAGCCACCAAACCCAGACAATATAGCTGATGCCAAGAAGTGAATGCTGACAGGAGTCTGATATAGCTCTCCTGAGAGGCTCTGCCAGAGCATGACAAATACAGAGGTGAATGCTCGAAGCCAACCACTGAACTGAGAACAGGGTCCCCATTGAAGGAGTTAGAGAAAGGATTGAAGGAGCTGAAGGGGTTTGCAACCACATAAGAACAACAGTATCAACCAACCAGAACTCCCAGGGACTAAACCACCATCCAAAGAGTACACATGGACAGACCAATGGCTCCAGCTGCATTTGTAGCACAGGATTTGTTGGGCACCAAAGGGAGAAGAAGCCCTTGGTCCTGCCAAAGCTGGATCCCCCAGTGTAGGGAAATGTCAGGGTGGGTAGGTGGGAAGGGGAAGGTAGATGGGTGGGGGAAGGGATAACATTTGAAATGTAAATAAAAAATACCCAATACCAAAAAAAAAGGAAAAGAGAAAAAGAACAGTATAACAGATTTTGTCTGCCCTCTAGTGGCCATATTGTATAACTTTACATCAGTTTTGTATAAAATGCATTTTATGTGGCTGACAGTAATTTAGTTTTTAAAGTGTTCAATTATTACTTTAGTTTAAGTAAAATACCCAAAAATAAAATTTGGTTTCTCCATATATACAAAGTATAAAATGTAGAATATTTAATTTTTAAGTATAAGAATTGTACATTATTTCCATGTATTGTTGAGATTATAATAACATAATTTTTTTTTCCTTTTCTCACCCCAAACATTCCCAGAATGTTTTCTGGTTCTCTTTCAAATTCATTATCTCTTTTTTATTGATTTTTGTTGTTGTTGTCGTTGTTGTTGTTGTTATTGTTGTTGTTCTCTCTGTGTGTGTATGTGTCTGTGTGTTATATTCTTACCTATGCAAACCAGTCTGGTAATTCTCTACCATGTCATTGTATGTATATGCTTTCTGGGTGACAATCTTATAAACATAACAAAATAATTTTTTGATCATAGAAAAATAAAAGAATTGAAAACTGAATATCAGCAAAGAATATGTGCAGAGTCTCATTACCTCATATGCCCTATAGAGTCGCATTAATGTGTCTTTATATGGCATGTCTGTCAATGCCACTCTATAAGTCCTGTTAGGTAGTGCAACTCTATATGTCAAGTTATGTAATGTGGTTCTGTGTGGCATGATAGGTAAAGTGAGAATGTACAGCATGTTAGATAATGTAATTCTATAGAACATAATTAGATCACGTGAGGCTATACACCATGTTACATAATGTCTGTACAGCATGCTAGGTAATGTTTGACTCTGTACAGTTTCTTAGGTAATGAGTCCACACAGCATGTTTTTTTTGAGTAATGTAACTGTTATAGATTGTTACACAATGTGTGTCTGTACAGCATGTTAGTTCATGTGCATCTGCATAGCAAGTTAGGTAATGTAAATAAGTTCAAGTTAGGAAACATTAGCACATTTGTTAGGAAATTTTAGTCTCTACAGCATGTTAGCGGTTTTGAGTCTGTACAGCATGTTAGTCAATGTACTGTACAGTACATTTGTTAGGTAGCATGAGTCTGTACAGCACGTTTGTTAGGTAATGTCAGTATGTACAGTATATATGTTAGGTGATGTGAGTCTGAACAGCATGTTGGATAATGTGAGTCTCTACAGGATATCACGTAAAGTGAGACTATACAGCATGTTTGTTAGGTAATGTGAGTCTGTAGAGCATGTTAAGTAAGGTGAGCCTTGCAGCATGTTAGGTAATGTGAGTAGATATAGTATATTAAGTAATGTGAGTCTGTTTAGCATGCTGCATAATGTGAGTCTTTATAGCATGTTTTTTAGGTAATGTCAGCAGGTCCAACATGTTTGTAAGGTAATATGTGTCTGTAACGCATGTTAGGCAAAGTAAGTCTGTACAATATGTGAGGTATTGTGAGTCTGTACAACATGCTATGTGATGTGATTCTGTACAGCATGTTTGTTAGGTAATGTGAGTTTACACAGCATGTTTGTTAGCTAATGAGAGTTTGAACAGCCTGTTAGTAATTTGAGTCTGTTCTGCATGTAAAGTAATGCTACTCTGTACAGCTAATTAGGTAATGCAACTCTGTAAGGCATGAGAGAAATGCAATTGTGTATGGCATGTTAAGAGATTTGTTTCTTCTGTATGTTGGACAATGAAAAGTGTATGGCACGTTAGGTAAGGGGACTGTGTTCAGCATGTTAGGTAACGTGAGTCTTTCCAGAGTGTGATATGTTAGCTCATACAAGTCTATATGGCAGGAGAGGTTGTACAACTTTCTGTGGCATGCTAGGAAATGTGAATCTTTTTTTAACGCTTTTATTGGATTTTTCATTTACATTTCAAATGTTATGACCTTTCCTGATTTCCTGTCCATAAGCTTACTTCTCATCCCTCTTCACCCTTCTTCTAAGAGGATGTTCCCCCACCCATCTGCCCACCTCTTCCTGCCTACCTGTCCTGACATTACACTACACTGGGGTGGAGGGTTCCCAGATTGGCAGGACCAAGGTCCTCTCCTCCTTTTGGTGCCCAACAAAGCCATCCTCTGCCTACCTATGCAGCTGGAGTCATGGGTCTATCCATGTGTATTCTTTGAATGGTGGTTTAGTCTCTGGGAGCTCTGGTTGGTTGGTATTGTTGTTCTTCTGGGGTTGCAAACCCCTTCAGCTCCTTCAATCCTTTCTCTAACTCCTTCAATGGGGACCCTGTTCTCAGTTCAGTGGTTGGCTTCAAGCATTCACCTCTGTATTTGTTATGCTCTGACAAATCTTCTCAGGAGACAGCTAAATCAGGCTCCTGTCAGCATTCAGTTATTGGCATCAGCCTTATTGTCTGGGTTTGGTGACTGTATGTATATGGTCTGGATCTCCACTGAGGCAGACTCTGAATGGCCATTCTTTCAAACTTTGTCTCCATATCTCTCCCTATCAATATTTTTGTTCCATCTTCAAGAAAGGACTGAAGCACCTCACTTTAGTAATCCTTCTTGAGCTTCACGTGATCTGTACATTGTATCTTGGGTAATCCAAGCTTTTGGGCAAATATCCACTTATCAGTGAATGCATACATATGTGTTATTTTGTGTCTGTTTGTGTGATTTGGTTGCCTCACTCAGAATATTTTCTAGTTCCATCCATTTGCCTATGAAATTCACAAAGTCATTGTTTTTAAAGCTGAGTAATACTTCATTGTGTAAATGTACCACATTTTCTGTTCCACCAGTGAAGCATCTGCACTTTGGTCATCTTTCTTCTTGAGATTCATGTGGTCAGTGGATTGTATCTTGGGTAATCTGAACTTTCATTAGATGCTTCTAAGTCATTCGATATTCCTTGGATATAGCTCTGTACCCCATGTTTTAATAGGGATATTTGATTCTCTGGAGTGTAACTTCTTGAGTTCTTTGTATATATTGGATAATAGTTCTCTATCAGATGTAGGATTGGTAAAGATCTTTTCTCAATCCGTTGATTGCCATTTTTCCTAATGATAGTGTCTTTTGACTTACAGAAGCTATGCAATTTTATGAAGTCCCATTTGATGATTCTTGATTTTAGAGAATAAGCCATTAGTGTTCTCTTCAGAAAAATTTCCCCATTGCCTATGTGTCCAAGGATCTTCCCTACATTTTTGTCTATTAGTTTGAGTGTATCTGGTTTTATGTGGAGGTCCTTGATCCACTTGGATTTGAGCTTTATACAGGGTGATAAGAATGGATTGATTTGCATTCTCCTCCTTCTTGACCTCCAGTTGAACCAACACCAACTATCAAAAATGCTATTTTTTACTGGATGCTTTTAGCTACTTTGTTAATGATCAAGTGACCATAGGTGTGTCGGTTCATTTCTTGGTCTTCAATTCTATTTCATTAATCTACTTGACTATCAGTTTTATTGCTATTGCTCTGTAATACAGCTTAAGGTCAGGGATGGTGATTGCCTGAGAAGTTCTTTTATTTTTAAGAATATTATTTGCTATTCTGGGTTCTTTGTTATTCCAAATGAAGTTGCAACTGGCTCTTTCTAACTCTATGAAGAATTGAGTTGGAATTTTGATGGGGATTGAATTAATCTGTAGATTGCTTTTAGAAAGATGGACAATTTTACTATATTAATCCTGCCAATCCATGAGCATGGGAGATCTTTCCATCTTCTGAGATCTTCAATTTCTTTGTTCAGAGACTTGACATTCTTCATACAGATATTTCACTTGCTTGGTTAGAGTCACACTGAGGTATGTTATATTATTTGTGACTATTGTGAACAGTGTCATTTCCCTAATTTCTTTCTCAGTCTCTTTATCCTTTGAGTAGAAGAAGGCTACTGATTTGTTTGAGTTAATTTTATATCCAGCCACTTTGCTTATGTTGTTTACCAGCTGTACACATTCTCTAGTAGAATTTTTGGACTCACTTAAGTATACTATCATATCATCTGCAAATAATGGTATTTTGACTTCTTCCTTTCCAATTTATGGCTCTAACTAGGACAGAAAGTACTATATTGAATAGGTAAACAGAAAGTGGGCAGCCTTGTCTGGTCCCTGATTTTAGTGTGATTACTTTAAGTTTCTCTTCATTTAGTTTGATGTTGGCTACTGGTTTGCTGTATATTGCCTTTATTATGTTTAGATATGGACCCTTTTATCATGAAGGGTGTTGAATTTTGTCAAATGCTTTCTCAGCATCTAATGAGATGATCGTTTGTTTTTTTTTTTCTTTGAGTTTATTTATATAGTGGATTTCCTTGATGGATTTCCATATATTGAACCATCCCTGTATCCCTGGTAGGAAGCCTACTCAATCATGATGTATGATCGTTTTGATGTGTTCTTGGATTTGATTTGTGAGAATCTTATTGAGTATATTTGCATTGATATTCACAAAAATGGTCTGAAGTTCTCTTTCTTTGTAGGGCCTTGTGTGGTTTATGTATAAGCATAATTGTGGCTTCCTTTAACCAGTTGGGTGGTTCCTTTTGTCTCTATCTTGTGGAATAATTTGAAGAGTATTAGTATTAGGTATTCTCTGAAGATCTGATAGAAATCTGTACTAAACCAATTTGGTTCTGGGCTTTTGTTTTTTGGTTGGGAGACATTTAATAACTGCTTCTACTACTTCAGGGGTTATAGTACATTTAAATTGTTTATCAGATCCTGATGTAACTTTGATATCTAACATCTGTCTAAAATATTGCATCCATATTTTCCAGATTTGTTGAGTAGAGGCTTTGGTAATAGGAACTGATAATATTTTTAATTGCCTTAGTTTCTTTTTTATGTCTCCCTTTACATTTCTAATTTTGTTAATTTGGATACTGTCTGTGTGGTCTCTGGTTAGTCTGGCTAAGGGTTTATCTATTTTGACAGTCTCAAAAAATCAGCTCCTGGTTTTGTTTATTCTTTGTATAGTTCTTTTTGTTTCATGGTTGATTGGTTGATTTCAAACCTGAATTTGATTAGTTCCTGCCATATACTCCTCTTGGGTGTATTCGCTTCTTTTTTTTTCTAGAGCTTTCAGGTGTGCTGTGAACCTGCTAGTGTATGCTCTCTTCAGTTTCATTTTGGAGCCACTCAAAGCTATGAGTTTTCCTCTTAGCACTGATTTAATTGTGTCCCAGAAGTTTTGGTATGTTGTGCCTTCATTTTCATTAAATTCTAAAAAGTCTTTAATTTCTATCTTTATTTCTTCCTTAACCAAGTTGTTATTGAGTAGAGCATTATTCAGCTTCCATATATATGTGAGCTTTCTATTGTTTTTGTTATTATTGAAGGCCTTATTTTGTGGTGATCTGACAGGATGCATGGGATTAATTCTATCTTCCTGTATCTGTTGAGGCCTGTTTTGTGACAGATTATATGTCAATTTTGGAGAAGGCACCATAAGGTTCTGAGAAGAAGGTATATCCTTTTGTTTTAGGATGAAATGTTCTATAAATATCTGTCAAATCAATTTGATTCATAACTTCTGTTAGCTCCACTATGTCTCTGTTTAGTTTCTGTTTCCAGGATCTGTCCTTTGATGAGAGTGTGATGTTGAAGTCTCCCACTATTATTGTGTGAGGTGCAATGTGTGCTGTGAGCTTTAGTAAAGTTTCTTGTACCAATGTGAGTACCCTTGAATTTGGAACATAGATGTTCAGAATTGAGCATTCATCATGGTCAATGATCTGTTGATGAATATGAAGTGTCCTTCCTTATCTTTTTTGATAACTTCTGGCTGAAAGTCAATTTTATTCTACATTATAATGGCTACAACAGCTTGCTTCGTGGGACCATTTGTGAGGAAAAATTTTTCCAGCCTTATACTCTGAGATAGTGCCTGTCTTTGAAACTGAGGTGTGTTTCCTGTATGTGGCAAATTGCTGAGTCCTGTTTATGTATCCAGTAAGTTAGTCTATGTCTTTTTATTGAGAAATTGAGTTCATTGATGTTAAGAGATATTAAGGGAAAGTGATTGTTGCTTCTTGCTATTTTTGTTCTTAGAGGTAGAATTATGTTTGTGTGGCTATGTTGTTTTGGGTTTGTTGAAAGAAGATTACCTTCTTGCTTTGTCTAGGGTGTATTTTCACTCTTTGTGTTGGCGTTTCCTATCTATTATCCTTTGTATGGCTAGATTTGTTGTCTAAATAAATTTGTTTTTGTCATGAAATATCTTGGTTTCTCCATCTATGTTAATTGAGAGTTTTGCTAGGTATAGTAGCCTGGGCTGGCATTTGTGTTCTCTTAAGGTCTGTATGACATCTGCCCAGGATCTTCTGGCTTTCATTGTCTCTGGTGAGAAGTCTGGTATAATTATGATAGTTGTGCTTCATATGTTACTTGCCACTTTTCCCTTATTGCTTTTAATATTCTTTCTTTGTTTTGTTCATTTTTGGTGTTTTGATTATCATGTGACAGGAGGAGTTTCTTTTTTATCCAGTCTATTTGGTGTTCTGTAGTCTTCTTTTATGTTCATGGGCATCTCTTTTTTTAGGTTAGTGACGTTTATTTCTACAATTTTGTTCAAGATATTTACTGGCTTTTTCAGTTGAGAATCTTTACTTTCTTCTATACCTTTTATCCTTAGATTTGGTCTTCTCACTGTGTCCTGGATATTCTGAGATAGGAGTTTTTTGCATTTTGCATTTTCTTTAGCATTTGTGTCAGTGTTTACTATAGTACCTTCTGCACCTTAGATTCTCTCTTCTATCTCTTGTTTTCTGTTGGTGATGCTTGCATCTATGACTGCCAATTTCTTTCCTCCATTTTCTGTCTCCTGGGCTGTCTTCCTTTGTAATTTCTTTATTTTTTCTATTTCTATTTTTAGATCCTGGATGGTTTTGTTCAATTCCCTCACTTGTTTGTGTTTTCCTGTAATTTTAAAGGGATTTTTGTTTCCTCTTTAAGGGCTTCTACCTGTTTACCTGTTTTCTCCTGTATTTCTCTAAGGGATTTATTTATGTCCTTCCTAGTGTCTCATACCATCATCATGAGATGTGATTTTAAATCTGAATATTTTTCCCAGTGTGATGGGGTATCCAGGACTTGCTGTAGTGGGAGAGCTGGGTTCTAATGATGCCAAGTAGCCTTGGCTTCTGTTGCTTATGTTCTTGTGCTTGCCTCTCACCATCTGATTATCTCTAGTATTTGCCCTTGCTGTCTCTGACTGAAACCTGTCCCTCCTGTAATCCTGGTTGTGTCAGAATTCCTCAGAGTCCAGCTGTCTCTCACATAGTGTGATTCTGGGACCCTGTGATCCCGAGATCCTGGATGTGTCAGAGCTCTGGGGAGTCAACCTTCCTTAAGGTGTTTTAAGAGTGGGTGGGGAGCCAGAGCTCTGTGAAGAAGCTGTGGGCTGGGCAGGGTTTTGTGTTTCCCTGGTTACTATGGGAGTCCCAGTTATGTGGGGTGTTAGAAAAATTGTGGCTTCAACTACGATCTTGAGTGTGCCAGAGCTCCAGTACTCTTGGTTGTGTCCAATCTCCTGGGAGTTGATCTTCCTATGTGATTCTGTGATTCTAGGCATTTCAGAAAACCTGGAAGTCAGGCTACCTCTGGATGTTGTAAGAGCAGATGCAGAGTCAGCACCCCAGGTGTCTGCTCTGGGTCCAGGTTCAGATCAGAAGGAACCTATTGGGTGGCAGTTTCTGCGTCCCTGGAATCTGAGGGACCAGTTATTCTGGGTGTTGACGTAGATGTTGTAGCCTTTCCTTTGATTCTGGGCATTTCAGAGCACCTGGGAGTTGAGTTCTTTCTGGGTGTTGTGGGACTGGGTGTGGAGCCAGAACCCAAGGTCTGCTCAGGGCATTGGTTCAGATCGGAAGGCACCAGCAGCTTTTACCCTCAGAAAGAATCAGAAAAATTTTAGGACTTTTTAGAAGTTATCATCACCATTTCAGTATAGTTAAAGAGATAGACCATCTGGAGAGCCTCAGACTTTAAAGCCACACCAGAGTCCTACTCTGTGCCCCTTCTCTACCCTCTCTAGGCCAGGAGGCTCCCAGCAATGTACATGCCTATGTGTTATTCTCTGTGCTATTAACCAAGAATAAAAAGAGTTTTGTTTAGTTTTCCTATGAACCTATGTATATTTTCAATATCTTAGGTGGTAAATGTGTGCAACTCCCACTCTTCCACCTTTGATGCTGGGGCTTGCATTGCTCTCAATGACAACTTTGTAAAGCTCATTTCCTGGTATGACAATGAACATGGCTACAGCAACAAGGTGGTGGACCTCATGGACTGCATGACCTCCAAAGAGTAAGAAACCCTGGACTGTCCACCCAAGCAAGGACTCTGAGAGCAAGAGAGGGGTCCTCATTTGCTGAGGAGTCCCTGTTCCAACTCAGCCCCTAACACTGAGCATCTTCCTCACAATTTCCATCCAAGATCCCCATCATAACAGGAGGGGCCTAGGGAGGCCTCCCTACTCTCTTGAATATCATCAATAAAGTTCACTGTACCCACAAATAAGGTTGTAAAAGTGTGTTTTTAAGAAGGAAGCAAGAGCATGTCTCATAATAGAGTTTGTGTGACTATGTCTTCAAACTGCATTTAGTACTCTCTGCTGTGGAATTGCTTTACTTTAGGATGTAAACACAGTTCGTCATTGTTTTCTTATATTTTCACATGCACATTTCTCATAACTCAGCAAAAACCCTTATGTCTGAAAGAAAAGTACTTTAGCATTAATGCTTCACAGAATACTACAATGTGCATGCCTATCTGTTAATCTCTATTAATGTGCTATCAACCAGAAGAGTGTTCATTTAATGTTTCCATGTACAGCTCTAAATATCTTCAGTGGGTAAGCATGTATTTTAAAGAAGGCAGCAAGAGCATGTCTCACAATAGTTTGTAGGACTACAACTTCCAACTCCATTTAGTATACTCTGCTTTTGAATTGCTTCATTTTTTGGTGGGAACACAGTTTGTCATTACTTTCCTGTATTTTTGCATACATACACATTTCACAAAATGGAATGCAATTGTTTATGGAAGAAAAGAAAGTATTTTAACATAAATGCTTCACAGGACATGGTACAATGTACATGCATACCTATGTGTTTAGCTCTGGGCTAATAACCAGAAAAGAGAGTGTTTCATTTAGTGTTCCCATGTACAGGTAGCTTTAAATGTCTTGGGTGGTAAACATATAAGACTGTGGCCACAGAATTCAAAATCTAGCTGCATGGGGGCACAAAATGGTCTCTGGTGTTGATAAATCTTCTGCTTTTGGGGTATTTTGAGCATCTGTGGACAGAGAGGACCTGATACATCTCAACTCCTTGAGAGCCAAGGCCTCTCAAAGCCCCAGCTGAGTGACAGAACAAGGAGCATTGTAGGAAAAAGTCCTTAAAGACAAAGGTCAGGTGCAACTGCTCAGAACCATCCTCCAGTCAGACCCACAGAAGAAAACAACAACACAGGATGTGTGTTTGCTAAATAAAGGTTTACTTTTTCAATCAACAATTGGCAACAAGAGGCAATGTCAGAGCCTCTTTTACCACAATTTCTCTCCATCTTCCTCAGGCTTATCACACAGAACAAATGAAAAGACCCAGGAACACAACATACACAGCAAGGTGGAGCACAGCAGGCATGCCTTGGAACCATGAACTCAGAAGTGGGCACTTTGAGATTGAAAACTTAGAATGCTCCAAGAGTTCCACAAGGATTGCAAGCAAGAAGCATGTATGCACTGGATGGGAAGGGCATGCATCCCAATGGATCAACTACCCTTCTGGGCTTGGGAAAAAGGGTCAAATGGAACATACTTATGCAGTGAACCATGTGATTACAACATAACTCCTGACATGTACACAAGGACCAGGAACCATATCAAGAATAGCGGAGAGTCACATTGTTCTGTTTGAATGTCAGGAACTACCACTTTCTACCCACTTTTTGTTCTGCCACCCTGCAGCTGCTTCGAGAGTGTCTTTAAGAGGACTGGATCTTGGGAGGAGTAGGTCAGTTGTACCCTTGCCTTGCACACTCCATCCACCTACAAGGATGGGGAGGAAAGGCATGGGATCTGATAACAAAAATAGAAGTGCATCTGCCATTCTCACTGAATGACCACTGGCCATGAGTGTCTATTTCCTGTAGAGGTTTAGGCCCCTGCCAGAAGAGAACACCAGAGTACCAGATCCACCAAATGAGAGAGCGACATATGCCCTCAGGAAAAATGAGCAGAATCTTACACTGGCAAAACTGGCAAGCTAGAATACAAAAGTGAGCAGATGGAGTGTGCATACTGAGAACCGTGAAGAAATCCAAACTGTGACAAGAGAAGCCTCATGGTGACTAATGGCAAGAAGGTTAAGTAGACCTTGCTGGACAAGCATGGAGAACCACACTTTTGGGGTTGGGGGAGGGGCACAAAAACATGAGAGAAATCCCAAAAAACAAAATTAAACAAAAACAAAATAACAAAACAAATATACCTTGCCTGCAAAAAGAAAGCAATCCTGTTTGGAGGGCAAAATAGTGAACTCAGGAGATACTTGGCAAAGACCAGGACACACCAGGTACAGACCACTGGAGTTTTGGGAACTCCTCCAAAAAAAAAAAGGGAACTGAATACTGGATGTGGAGGAGCTCCAGGAAACACTAGTCCAAAATAGGAGCTTTCCTCACCCCTAGTTCCACCATTCCACCTAGCATGATCCTAGTTGACAACTATCAGGTAGAAAGCAGGAAGACCTGACCCACAAAGAGCTCTCATTGCCTGTTTGTCCAAGCTGCCCAGAGAAGGCAAGATAACAAGCAACAAACATGGGAACCAGGCAGCTTGCACAGGCACAGGTTCAGGCACTATGAGGCCTAAGGCAGACAAATAGGTCCCTGTACAAACCCAACAGACTTGGAGGACAAAGTCCTTTAATGTCACCAACCAAAAGAGAGCATCTCAGCAGGTAGAATATTGTCAGATCACAAAGATCAAAACTATAACAGGTATGGGGAGGAAACTCACAGGTCATCCAGAATACCTGGAAGTCATGGCTTGTGAAGTGTCACAACAATATCTCCTTGTGCAAGAGAACTGGATCTCAAATGAACAACTGGTAAACCTTATAACCATGAGTAGAAACAGATAGAGAGTGGCCGTGCTACAACAATGGTGGCAAAGATTCCTCTAGGCCTGAGAAACCCAGAACCATGCCACTGACTGAGGGGATCTTGGAAAAAAGGGTTCCAGAGTGACTGTGCTGAGCTACATGAGTTTTGAAGCCATGATCACAGCATTATCAGCCTCAGAAACCCAGAGCCACAGCCCCGGGAACCAAAGAGATAGTGGACTTAAAAAAAAATTGGGTCTGTCATATCGACAGAAAACATGTTGGGGCACATCAGCTTGGAAGGTAGGACCACAAGCATCCTCTTGGCCTCAGAAATCCAGAGCCCTGCCACTGGTGATATGGAGAAAAGGCAGGGGTTGTAGGGGAGTGATAAAAAATTCCTGGGAAAGATTTAAGCCTTCTGGTATGTCATGGAGTCACCAACACTATAATTTGCCACAATTAGACGCACAGCACCTTCCCTTTCCATAATTCTCCCAGTATAACCTCCTATTTATAGACATTCCCAAACACTACAACATTTCTGGGATGTGCCAGTCTGCCCGTTTGCCAGGATTCCTATAACCCTGGCTTGATGACAGCCAGCATTTCCTCTTCCTTGTCATCAAATGGGGATTAAGAGCATTGCAGAAAATTGTCACCATTAGGTGTCACCCATTGAGAGAATCCAAGGAACTATCACTGATTTTTCAAAGGCCACACATACTTTGTCTCTTTGGAGGGTCATCTCTAATTCAGGAGGATACTCACAATGGAGCATATCTTCTCCTGAGTATCACAAATAGTGGCCACTGTCTCTCCTGTAACATAGTGAATGCAGCCTAGACTCAGGCTGACCCCCTGAAGCCCCCCCCCAATAAATGAAAGTATGACAAGGAACTGTGAAAATACTCTCTAAGAGGGAGACTCAAGTGAATGTGTAACACTAATGAACCAGTTAGCAGGCAAGAAATGGGCACAATTAGGGGAAGGGAGCATCCAAACATGGTGTGAGGGGAGGGAGGCAACAAAGTCAGTTCCACACCATTAAAGTGTCATTTTATGAATACTCCACCTCTTGGCTTTTGTTGTTTTTCTCTTCCTCACTGCTACCACTACTACCTACCCATCTGCTACCACCCATCCCTCTTTAAAAGATTATGTTTAGAGAGCAAGTTAAAAGACTGGTGCAATGGTTAAAATGCCCTTTTGTTTTCTTTCCATGAATACATTTTCATAGTGATTTGTTTTAAATGCTTTCCCTTTGGTCATGAGATAATTTTATTTTATTTTTAGAGGGTTGCTTTCTGACAAGGCATAGCTATGTTGGCAGAGATAATAGATCCTGCTTTTTCCACATACTGAGAGCTGGGATTACAGACATGGGACTGCAAACCAAACTGTATACAGGAGAGGATGGAGCCCAGGGCTTTAAGAAAGCCTAGGCCAGTGCTTCCCATACACCTCATAATCCAGATCACATGTGTTGCTTTCCCTTGTTCCTGTGTGTGTCTGTGTGTGTGTCTGTGTGTGTGTATGTGTGTGTGTGTGTGTGCCTGTGTGTGTGTGTCTATGTATGTGTGCCTCTCTTTCTGTCTTTACCTGTAAGTGTATTTGCATGCTTATTTGTTTCTAATTTTTGTTCTGTCACTTGATTGCACATTGACCTTATCAAGATGGAAGCCACCATTTGACCTACATTTCCAGGTCCATTTTGTTTCTCTGATAATTAGCCTTTAGAGGACCAGAACTTAATTAAAACCAGTTTGCACTGCAAAATTGTGTGGAAGCACCCACAGGCAGCCAGAAGTCTCATAACATCCACAGTCATGTTTTTTTATTGTTGATCTATTTTTTAATGCCAGATAAATCAATCATTTTTATTTTTATTTTAATTAAAATGCACAAAAATAAAAATATATTTAATCACCCTCAAACTCATTCTGAATGCCTGGCAGAGTTGGTTAGTTAGTTAATCAGAAAAAATAAAAATGGATATGTACATAAATATAATTAATTGTCATGGTACATCAATAAGCTTTCTTTGTAGACCTAGTTTCGTAATCTGTTTTTCCAGACTAAGAAAGTCTACACAGCAACCTCAAAGACATCTAGGAATATACCTGGAGAGATAATGCCTTGAAAAAATTAAACAAGGAAGTAAGTTAGTAAAGAGATAAATAGATAGTTGATAGATAGATAGATAGATAGATAGATAGATAGATAGATAGATAGATCATTCATAAATAAATAAAAGCCAATCATCATGGCTCAATTTTGTAATTGCAGTAGATGCAGGGGAATTTCTGAGAGTTGAAGTCCAGCCTATTCTAGGTACTATTTCTCAGCATGATGTATAGAAATCTTGATTCAAAAAATACTCGAATTGATTAATAAATAATAAAAGGAAAATAAATAATTATAAACTTGAATATAATTGACTTGGAATCAAACAATCAAACAGAGTGCTAGAAATCTGGCTTATGGCCTAGATTGCCTGAAGTTGGGGCTTTCTTCAATCATCTCAGTATGCCTAAACTGGAGGTGGTGGCTCATGCTTGTCATATCAATACTCAGGGGCTAAAAAGAGGAGAAACACACACACACACACACACACACACACACACACACATTTGATATGTGACCTACTACAGAGATTCCAGGGGTCCTAATGTACCTTTCCATGACACATACACACTTACTTTTGTGTTGTTTTCTGGAAGAGTGAAATGGCCTGGAGTTCTTACAAACCCAGACACAAGGAATCTCATGGGCCCTATGCAGTCCATAAGGACCCACAGACAGACAGACAGACACACACACACACACACACACACACACACACACACACACAGTTGGAAGAGGCACATGACGAAGAAGACTAACATGGGTTAACATTCCATTGTTATGAACATGACGGCTAGAGAGAGAGAGAGAGAGAGAGAGAGAGAGAGAGAGAGAGAGACCCTCAAGTTTATGAAAATGAAAACACATTACACAACCCCAATCACACAGTAAAATCAGTCCTGTGTGGAAATGTATAACTCCAGATGTGCACCAAAAGAATTAAGAAAGGAGCAAGAAGGAAGGAAAGAAAGAGAGAGAAGAAATAAAGAAGGAAAACAAATAATTGTCTTCAGTACACAAGTCAAGAACTAGAAAAAGTTTAAACAAATCAAACACAAACCCACTAGACAGCAAGTAACAACAACACAGCTGAAATATAAAACACAAAAATCCTATGTAATAAAACCTCTATAATAAAATCCAACCTGATTTCATCATTAACGTTCAACAGACAAAAAAACTAGAGGGAACATGTCTACAAAGTAAATTCCAGGATCTTTCATTGCTTCGTTTTATGTTGTTCTCTTTCTGTAACACAAGCAGCCCTGGAACTGAGAGACCAGACCAAAATCCATCTTAGAGAACCTGACCTAAGTTTGAACTCAAGTTAATCAACAAGCCTTCACCTAGCACTTTTTCCCAGGTTAATCCCAAAAAAGCTTGCACCTGGCAGTTCACTTCCTAACAAGCACCAATCAGGAGAAAAGCAGATGATTTGGCTGCCAGCATGAGCCAATTATTTTAAAGGGCAATAAATTCCACAATAGAACCCAATCAGATCAGTGCCAGCCTAGAAACCCCTTGATTGTTTGCTTGCCTGTATAAATACTTGCTTGAAACTGGGCTCAGGGCTTCACCCTCCCATCCTGCTGCAACAAGGTGTGTGGTGAACACAAATTCAAGCTTGGATAAAAAAAGACCCTAGTGTGATTGCACTGGTATTGGCTCCTTGGGATTTTATAAAGGATTCGTGAAAAGGCATAAAGGAACTTGCTCTGTAGACCAAGCTGACTTCAGATTCACAGAGGTGTACCTGACTCGGTCACCACCACAGCTTGAAAAAAGTTAGAATCTTCTTTTTTTGTTATTTATCAACTTATTTTTATCTATCTATTTATATACTTATTATTCTTTCAATGTATGTGTGTGCTCTATCTGCATATACTGAAGAGGGCACCAGAATCTAGTAAGACCAACCATGTGACTCCTGCAAAATGAACTCAAGACTTCTGAAAGAGCAGCACACAGGGCTCTTAACTGCTGAGGCATTTCTCAAGCTTCCAAAAGGTAGAAACTTTACTGGTAAATTAAAGTTGTAAACAGCAAAAATGAAACATATTACATAATCATTGGAGGTTATCTATAAAAAAGTAAATTCTAGTAACATAGAGGGTAAATATCTGCTTGGTTTTTCTTGTGCTGTTTAAAGCTTATTGTAAATAATAAAAATTGTGTGACTTTTATCCAAAAAAGTAAATAATCAAGGTGGGGTAAGAAACCCAGGTTGGGATTAAAATTTTCTAATCCATAACTATTGTTTTTGTTTCACAACACCAGGAGGCTCCTCAGACATAAATCTGAAACAGTACAGTGGACAATTTTGCAGAGGTAGGGAAGGGCTTATTTAAAATAGAGTTTTTCTGTATGTGAAGAACTTGCAACTCATTCTATCTTTCTCTGTCTCATGGTGACTTAGGGTAAAGGCATGCACTTCCAGACCCAACTTCCTTTTCTTTCTTTAACATCTGGAAAGTATTGTGTTTGCATGTTTGTTTCTAATTCCTTTTACTGTGTGACCTCACAAAGATGAAAGCCGACATGTGATTAGCAGCCATTTTGGCTGCTGACCTCACCAAGATGGAGACAGTCTACCACGTGACCTACTTTTCCAGGTCATTTTTGTTTCTCCATTTACTAACTTCTAGGGTACCAGAACTTATTTAAACCCAGTTTGCATGTGCAGAATTGTGAGAAGGCATTAAGGAGCAAGCAGAAGCCTCATTACATTCACAGCCAAGATTTTCTTCTGCTTTTATCCATTTTTTAAAATGCCAGTTGAATTGATAGTTTAAAATTTTGTTGTTATTTTTAACTACAATGTATAACAACGGATACATATAATTAATTATCCTGGAACGGCTTCTGTATGCCAGGCAGACTTAGATAGTTTCAAGATGTCATTTCTCTGTGTAACCCTGATAGACAGACAGACAGATAGACATGCAGGTAGGGAGACAGGCAGGCAGGCAAACTTGCTTTTTGGTTGGTTTGTTGGTTGGTTTGTTGGTTGGTTTGTTTGTTGGTCTTGTTTTGTTTTCTTTTGTTTTGTTTTTCATGAAGTGTGACCTAGTACCTATACAAGCCCAGGCACAAGAAGCAAATAATTACTTATTTATCTCTGAAACACAAATCTGGGATGGGCCATAGGTTGTCCATAAACACACATGTAGTATTAATTTACAAGCAGCTGCATTCACACATGTAGGGGAAGGGGGACATTAAAAAAATTTCTACAGCTTTCTCTGCATGTCTCCTTAGTCTGACTATGAAGAAGATATTGAGGAAAGCGACAGCAGTGGATTCTACAGAAACCTAAAGAGTCATGGACCAGAATAATTTACTAGACCAGCAGCTATTTCATTGAAGATATAGATACAAAGGTATTCTGACCATAATCTTGCCTGCTAAAAGTGATGGAAGTGGCCAAGAAATTGACAATACTAATATGCTTTTTTTGTTGTTGCTGTCATTTCTGGTGTTGGTTGCTTGTTTATTTCTAAGTATCTCTGGAAAATAAAATTTCTTTGACCTTCATACATTACACATACATACACACACACACACACACACACACACACACACAGGGAAGCACATGATGTTTGATACTTATGGATTAACATTCTATCTTTCTGAACTTCAGGGCTAGGAAGAGACAGAGGAGAGAGAGAGTTTTTTATAATGAAAATTATTATAAAAAACTGAATAATCAAGGCAAGGTAAGAAGCCCAGTTTGGAATTAAACATTTCTACAACCTAACCTTGTTGCTTTTGTTTCATATAACCAAAAGGCTCCTCAGACTTAAATCTGAAACAGTACAATGCATCATTTTGAGGGGGTGGGGCGGACTTGAGACAGAGTTTTCTCTGTCCTGCAACTCAGCCTGTCTTTCTCTGCCTCCTAGAGACTGAGATTAAAGGCATGCAATTTCAGGTCCAACTTCCTTTTGTGTCTGCATGTTTGTTTCAAATTCCTTGTTCTGTCACTCTGTTGTGCATGACGTCACAAAGATTGGAGCCGGCAAGTGGATGGCAGCCATCTTGCCTGCTGACCTCACTAAGATTGAGGCGGCCAACCATGTTACCTACTATTCCAAGTCGTTTTTTTGTTTCACCGTTGACTAACCTCCAAAGGGCAAGTTTTCATATGCACAATTGTGGAGTAACTCAAAACCAGTCAGAGCCTAATAATATCCTCCTCAGTCAGGTATTTTTTGCTTTTGTCTGTTTTTTCATCCAAAATGAAATGAATTATTTAAATTTTATTTATATTTTTAATTAAAATGCAAAATAAAAGATATGTATAAGAAATTATCCTCTCCTTTTGTGTAGCAGGCAGACTTAGTCAGTTTTGGTTTATTTATGATAGAGTTTCTATATGTATCATTGATAGAAGGAGAAATAGAAGGACAGACAATAAAAGATAGACAAAAATAGAAAAACTAAAAATAAATATAATATAAATATAAGTAATTATCCTAGAATTCATTTTGGAGGACAGGAAGACTTTGAAAACAAAAATGAAACCCCTACATTGGATATGTGCTCTACAGTAGCTAAAATCTCTAAAACACAAATCTGGGATGCTGCAATAAGAAGGCAATGGACACAAGAGGGGGCTAAGGGCCCCATGAAATGATTTCAGCAGCCATCCATGCATGTGTCCTTCATCTGTCTATGGGACACACATGCAAACACACACACACACACACACACACACACACACACACAAAATAATAAAATCAGATCATGAGGCATTCAGCCAATGTTGGGGTACAGAATTTCATATGCTCCAGGAATTACTGATCAGTCCCACAGTTCAGCTTCAAGAGCTGAACATTGAGATAAGACTTTGAGATAAGATCCCACAAGGATTTTATTCCTAAAATCCACAAACATCTGTACCAAGTTATTATATCAACCTGGATTTAGGGATTGGGAATTTTCTTAGAAACATGTCTTTGTTGATCATTTATCCTGCTTCTATTCATTGGTCTATTCAACAATGGCAAGGTACTTGCCTTGTCTAACATTGATGTATTAACTTGCCAACCAGGATGTCAGTGACCAACATATATGTCTCTTTCTGGAAAGTAGGATGTCAGTTCCTAGGAAGGTCTTGGAAAGCTATCCATGACTCAAACCCTCTTTGCTGTGCTTCCTTATAAATAGTAAGAGTTAGTGAGATAAGGATCAGGAGGAGGAGGAAGAAGAGAAGAAAATAACAATTATAATGATGTTAAAAGAATTTTGATGGACTCACAACAGCACTCAAGAAGAAATCCTTAAAGAAGGATTAAGTAGGTAAGACCATGTGTCAGCATCCCTTAGGGTAAGGGAGGTGGAAAAATCCATAGGCCCTAATGAATAGCAGATATTAAATTTTAACAAGTGAAGTAAAAGTCAAATAAACTAAAAGGTACATAAGCATGGAGTTTCCTCAAAAAGCTGAAAACGGTTGAATTGGGAAATCATCATGGAAACAGTTTCTTTTCCACAATTACCCCCAACTCTATTAATCTGTCAATTCTGTCCATGTCTGGGTAGGTGAGGTTTTCTGTCTTGCATTCAATTATGCTACAAATTCCAATCCCGGTGGTACCCTTCTGTCAGTTCACTTAAGTTATAGCTTTGCAATCATATTCTTCCTGGGACCCAAAGACTTTGGTTTTCTAGAAGCGTCCCATTGGGTCATCAGAATACCTCTGTCACATCACCAATTGTCATCATCAATGGTAAGAATATGAATGTAGGCACTTCCGGTATATAACAGGGGGAGTCCCAAACCTGTGGATCCCTGCCCGAAGCAGCTCTCTGCTCCCCGACCCCGTGGGAGAGAGACCTCTCCACTCTGCACACATCTCTGACGCCAGAGGAAAACACCAAACGCCATCTGGAACCCTGGTGCACGGAAGCTCCCGGAAACGGCAGCGCAGAACTTCTGGTTGCTGCCGCCGCGGAGAGCTCATAAGCAACACCCCACGAGCAAACTTGAGCCTCGGAACCACAGGTAAGACCAACTTTTCTGCTGCAAGCGACCTGCCTGGTGAACTCAAGACACAGGCCCACAGGAACAGCTGAAGACCTGTAGAGAGGAAAAACTACATGCCCGAAAGCAGAACACTCTGTCCCCATAATTGGCTGAAAGAAAACAGGAAACAGGTCTACAGCACTCCTGACACACAGGCTTATAGGACAGTCTAGACACTGTCAGATATAGCAGAACAAAGTAACACTACAGATAATCTGATGGCGAGAGGCAAGCACAAGAACTCAAGCAACAGAAACCAAGAGTACATGGCATCATCGGAGCCCAATTCTCCCACCAAAGCAAACACAGAATATCCAAACAAACCAGAAAAGCAAGACCTAGTTTCAAAATCATATTTGATCATGATACTGGAGGACTTCAAGAAAGACGTGAAGAACTCCCTTAGAAAACAAGTAGAAGACTACAGAGAGGAATCGCAAAAATCCCTAAAAGAATTCCAAGAAAACATAAATAAACAAATAGAAGCCCATAGAAAGGAGTCACAAAAATCCATGAAAGAATTCCAGGAAAACACAAACAAACAGTTGAAGGAATTAAAAATGGAAATAGAAGCAATCAAGAAAGAACACATGGAAACAACCCTGGATATAGAAAATCAAAAGAAAAGACAAGGAGCTGTAGATAGGAGCTTCACCAACAGAATACAGGAGATAGAAGAGAGAATTTCAGGAGCAGAAGATTCCATAGAAATCATCGACTCAACTGTCAAAGATGATGTAAAGCGGAAAAAGCTACTGGTCCAAAACATACAGGAAATCCAGGACTCAATGAGAAGATCAAACCTGAGGATAATAGGTATAGAAGAGAGTGAAGACTCCCAGCTCAAAGGACCAGTAAATATCTTCAACAAAATCATAGAAGAAAACTTCCCTAACCTAAAAAAAAGAGATACCCATAGGCATACAAGAAGCCTACAGTCCAAATAGATTGGACCAGAAAAGAAACACCTCCCATCACATAATAGTCAAAACACCAAATGCACAAAATAAAGAAAGAATATTAAAAGCAGTAAGGGAAAAAGGTCAAGTAACATATAAAGGCAGACCTATCAGAATCACACCAGACTTTTCACCAGAGACTATGAAAGCCAAAAGATCCTGGACAGGTGTCATACAGACCCTAAGAGAACACAAATGCCAGCCCAGGTTACTGTATCCTGCAAAACTCTCAATTAACATTGATGGAGAAACCAAGATATTCCATGACAAAACCAAATTTACACAATATCTTTCTACAAATCCAGCATTACAAAGAATAATAAATGGTAAAGCCCAACATAAGGAGGCAAGCTATACCCTAGAAGAAGCAAGAAACTAATCATCTTGGCAACAAAACGAGGAGAAGAAAAGCACAGAAACATAACCTCATATCCAAATATGAATATAACAGGAAGCAATAAACACCATTCCTTAATATCTTTCAACATCAATGGCCTCAACTCCCCAAAAAAAGACATAGATTAACAAACTGGATACGCAACGAGGACCCTGCATTCTGCTGCCTACAGGAAACACACCTCAGAGACAAAGACAGACACTACCTCAGAGTGAAAGGCTGGAAAACAACTTTCCAAGCAAATGGTCAGAAGAAGCAAGCTGGAGTAGCCATTCTAATATCAAATAAAATCAATTTTCAACTAAAAGTCATCAAAAAAGATAAGGAAGGACACTTCATATTCATCAAAGGAAAAATCCACCAAGATGAACTCTCAATTCTAAATATCTATGCCCCAAATACAAGGGCACCTACATACATAAAAGAAACCTAACTAAAGCTCAAAACATACATTACACCTCACACAATAATAGTAGGAGATTTCAACACCCCACTCTCATCAATGGACAGACCACGGAAACAGAAATTAAACAGAGACGTAGACAGACTAAAAGAAGTCATGAGCAAAATGGACTTAACAGATATTTATAGAACATTCTATCCTAACACCAAAGGATATACCTTCTTCTCAGCTCCTCATGGTACTTTCTCCAAAATTGACCGTATAATTGGTCAAAAAACGGGCCTCAACAGGTACAGAAAGATAGAAATAATCCCATGCGTGCTATCAGACCACCACGGCCTACAGCTGGTCTTCAATAACAATAAGGAAAGAACACCCACATATATGTGGAAGTTGAACAATGCTCTACTTAACGATAACCTGGTCAAGGAAGAAAGAGAGAACAAAATAAAAGACTTTTTAGAATTTAATGAAAATGAAGGTACAACATACCCAAACTTATGGGACACAATGAAAGCTGTGCTAAGAGGAAAACTCATAGCTCTGAATGCCTGCAGAAAGAAACAGGAAAGAGCATATGATACCAGCTTGACAGCACACCTAAAAGCTCTAGAACAAAAGAAGCAAATACACCCAGGAGGAGCAGGAAATAATCAAACTCAGAGCTGAAATCAACCAAGTAGAAACAAAAAGGACCATAGAAAGAATCGACAGAACCAAAAGTTGGTTCTTTGAGAAAATTAACAAGATAGATAAACCCTTGGTAAGACTAACCAGAGGACACAGAGAGTGTGTCCAAATTAACAAAATCAGAAAGGAAAAGGGAGACATGACTACAGATTCAGAGGAAATTCAAAAATCATCAGATCTTACTATAAAAGTCTATATTCAACAAAACTTGAAAATTGGCAGGAAATGGACCATTTCCTAGACAGACACCAGGTACCGAAGTTAAATCAGGAACAGATAAACCAGTTAAACAACCCCATAACTCCTAAGGAAATAGAAGCAGTCATTAAAGGTCTCCCAACCAAAAAGAGCCCAGGTCCAGACAGGTTTAGTGCAGAATTCTATCAGACCTTCATAGAAGACCTCATACCAATACTATCAAAACTATTCCACAAAATTGAAATAGATGGAGCCCTACCGAATTCCTTCTATGAAGCCACAATTACTCTTATACCTAAACCACACAAAGACCCAACAAAGAAAGAGAACTTCAGACCAGTTTCCCTTATGAATATCGACGCAAAAATACTCAATAAAATTCTGGCAAACCGAATCCAAGAGCACATCAAAACAATCATCCACCATGATCAAGTAGGCTTCATCCCAGTCTTGCAGGGATGGTTTAATATATGGAAAACCATCAGCGTGGTCCATTATATAAACAAACTGAAAGAACAAAACCACATGATCATTTCATTAGATGCTGAGAAAGCATTTGACAAAATTCAACACCCCTTCATGATAAATGTCCTGGAAAGAATTGGAATTCAAGGCCCATACCTAATCATAGTAAAAGCCATATACAGCAAACCAATTGCTAACATTAAACTAAATGAAGAGAAACTTGAAGCAATCCCACTAAAATCAGGGACTAGACAAGGCTGCCCACTCTCTCCCTACTTATTCAATATAGTTCTTGAAGTTCTAGCCAGAGCAATCACACAAAAAAAGGAGGTCAAGGGGATACAGATAGGAAAAGAAGAAGTCAAAATATCACTATTTGCAGATGATATGATAGTATATTTAAGTGATCCCAAAAGTTCCACCAGAGAACTACTAAAGCTGATAAACAACTTCAGCAAAGTGGCTGGGTATAAAATTAACTCAAATAAATCAGTTGCCTTCCTCTATACAAAAGAGAAACAAGCCGGAAAGAAATTAGGGAAATGACACCCTTCATAATAGACCCAAATAATATAAAGTACCTCGGTGTGACTTTAACCAAGCAAGTAAAAAATCTGTACAATAAGAACTTCAAGACTCTGAAGAAAGAAATTGAAGAAGACCTCAGAAGATGGAAAGATCTCCCATGCTCGTGGATTGGCAGGATTAACATAGTAAAAATGGCCATTCTACCAATAGCGATCTAGAGATTCAATGCAATCCCCATCAAAATACCAATCCATTTCTTCAAAGAGTTAGACAGAACAATTTGCAAATTCATCTGGAACAACAAAAAACTCAGGATAGCTAAAACTATCCTCAACAATAGAAGGACTTCAGGGGGAATCACTATACCTGAACTCAAGCAGTATTACAGAGCAACAGTGATTAAAAACTGCATGGTATTGGTACAGAGACAGACAGATAGACCAATGGAACAGAATTGAAGACCCAGAAATGAACCCACACACCTATGGGCACTTGATTTTTGACAAAGGAGCCAAAACCATCAAATGGAAAAAAGATAGCATTTTCAGCAAATGGTGCTGGTTCAACTGGAGGTCAACATGTAGAAGAATGCAGATCAATTCATGCTTATCACCCTGTACAAAGCTTAAGTCCAAGTGGATCAAGGACCGCCACATCAAACCAGATACACTCAAACTAATAGAAAAAAAACTAGAACAGCATCTCGAACACATGGGCACTGGAAAAAAATTTCCTGAACAAAACACCAATGGCTTATGCTCTAAGATCAAGAATTGAAAAATGGGATCTCATAAAACTGCAAAGCTTCTGTAAGGCAAAGGACACTGAGGTTAGGACAAAACGGTAACCAACTGATTGGGAAAAGATCTTTACCAATACTACAACAGATAGAGGGCTTATATTTAATATACAAAGAACTCCAGAAGTTGGACCGCAGGGAGACAAATAACCCTATTAAAAAATGGGGTTCAGAACTAAACAAGGAATTCACAGCTGAGGAATGCCGAATGGCCGAGAAACACCTAAAGAAATGTTCAACATCTTTAGTCATAAGGGAAATGCAAATCAAAACAACCCTGAGATTTCACCTCACACCACTGAGAATCAAAAACTCAGGTGACAACAAATGCTGGCGAGGATGTGGAGAAAGAGGAACACTCCTCCATTGTTGGTGGGATTGCAGACTGGTACAACCATTCTGGAAATCAGTCTGGAGGTTCCTCAGAAAATTGGACATTGAACTGCCTGAGGATCCAGCTATACCCCTCTTGGGCATATACCCACAAGATGCCCCAACATATAAAAAAGACACGTGCTCCACTATGTTCATAGCAGCCTTATTTATAATAGCCAGAAGCTGGAAAGAACCCAGATTCCCTTCAACAGAGGAATGGATACAGAAAATGTGGTACATCTACACAATGGAATATTACTCAGCTATCAAAAACAATGGCTTTATGAAATTCGTAGCCAATTGTATGGAACTGGAAATTATCTTCCTGAGTGAGGTAACCCAATCACAGAAAAACACACATGGTATGCACTCATTGATAAGTGGCTATTAGCCCAAATGCTTGAATTACCCTAGATGCCTTGAACAAATGAAACTCAAGACGGATGATCAAAATGTAAATGCTTCACTCCTTCTTTAAAAGGGGAACAAGAATACCCTTGGCAGGGAATAGAGAGGCAAAGATTAAAACAGACACAGAAGGAATACCCATTCAGAGCCTGTCCCGTATGTGGCCCATACATATACAGCCACCCAATTAGACAAGATGGATGAAGCAAAGAAGTGCATTCAGACAGGATCCGGATGTAGATCTCTCCTGAGAGACACAGCCAGAATGCAGCAAATACAGAGGTGAATGCCAGCAGCAAACCACTGAACTGAGAACAGGACCCCAGTTGAAGGAATCAGAGAAAGAACTGGAAAGCTTGAAGGGACTCGAGACCCCATATGAACAACAATGCCAAGCAACCAGAACTTCCAGGGACTAAGCCACTACCTAAAGACTATACATGGACTGACCCTGGACTCTGACCTCATAGGTAGCATTGAATATCCTAGTAAGATCACCAGTGTAAGGGGAAGCCCTGGGTCCTGCTAAGACTGTACCCCCAGTGAATGTGATTGTTAGGGGGAGGGCGGCAAGAGGGGGGAGGGGAGGGTTTAGGGGGTTATTGGCCTGTAAACCGGGAAAGGGAATAACACTCGAAATGTAAGTAAGAAATACTCAAGTTAATAAAAAAAAAGAAACAGTTGAACAAATTTCTATCCCCAAGCCATTTACAGAACAAAATTTTCTATGAATTTTAACTGTGTACACTATGTGCTAATTTTACTACTTTGTCATACATTGGTAACATCTTTAACATCTAAAATCTAGATGTTGAAAATTTTATACGTATTTTTCCATTATATATAGTATACATACATAGCATATATATATATATATGCAAGTATATACAAATGGTACACACACTACTATATGACTGTTGTCATTGCCCACCAGCAACTCCTCCAAACCACTGAGCATTTACAGACAGTACTGATCAGAAGGGCTCATCACTCCACTCTCAAAATACAACGGTTCATGAGTTTTTACAAAAAGATATTTACAAAGTGGTATTTCACTACCTCTACATTTAACATACATTGGGTACTTCTAAACATCTAAATAGAACATATGTTTCAAGTAAGGATTGTTGTCCATTATGTACCCAGCAGTCCAGTAAACAGCACACATGTAACAAAAGTAACTAGAAATTTCTTAACACAAAATGTAAAAAAAAATAGTATGCTGTTCTACTAATTCTACTGTGTCATACACTGGCACCCTCTTTAACATCTAGAGTGACTTGATGTTGTAATTTAGGACCCCTTTGTCCTTTGCAAACACTATGTGCACAGAAAAGCCAAACAAAATGCGATAGCTGTTTCTTTTCACTTACAGACCACAATGGCTTAGAGCTCTAGATTTCCTTCTAGGAACCAGGGCACAAACACAATGTGGTCAACTCAGGAAAGGTTTGGCTATTCCAAACACTATTTCAAATGAATCCTAACAAAATAGTATTTACAGAATGTTTTACTACTTCTTATAAAATGGCAGGTACTTCAGAGCAGCTAGAAAAAACATTTGTAAAGAAATCTGGCATTTTCAAACACACTCAAATATGCATATACATAAACACAGGGAGACATTAAGAAATAAAGAATAAAATGCATACACAATACAATAAAACAAAATGTGTGTGTGTAAGAGAGAGAGAGTGAGAGACAGAGAGAGAGACAGAGAGAGAGACAGAGAGAGAGAGAGAGAGATGTCTCAGGACCTCTTCTTCCTCCTGCTAGACCCTCTGAACAACCTACTGAACAAACAGGGACGAGTGTCACTCCTGAGTCTTTCTAGAGGTGGCCTAAATCATTTCATTTCAAAGTCACTTATAGAAGATGAGTCTACGATGTTCTTTTTATGACTGGGTACACATGTGATCTCCTACCTCGACTTTACTTTATCCTGTGTTGGCGTCTTAAAAAAGGGTGGGGTTGGGGGGGTTGAAAACAGCTTTTTCATATTATATACACAGGCCTTCTACAGTGCCAGGTAAGTCTTCACCAGCATTTCCAGTTGACCACATGTCCTTGCGTCTCTTGGGTAGAAGGAAGACCCACAGCCGAACAATCAATCATTGCTCTCACCACTATTTGGGACCCCACTCACTTTTGTCCAGGCCCATTGAGGCCTCTGTTCATCTAGGTCTGAGATAGGTGGACACTGTGGCTGCAAGAAGGCATTAGGCAGGTAACCCCCGCCCTCCCCACACACAAAATAAATAATAAAATCAGGTCCTCAGGTATGTTGGCAAGCATTGGTGTCAAGGACTGCATTCACCCTGGGAATTATACATTAGGGTCAAAATTCAGGTTCCAGAGCTGAACTGTGCAGTTTATAAATGGCACCCATTGTAGGGTTATTGTAGGGTCCCATGTCCACTTCACCACAGGGGTCAGGCCACTTAGGGAGGCAGGACACAGGAAATTGGCCTCGCTTGTCCCATGCCACAGCTGGGTAGGTGTCCACCTGTGGAAAGCTGCACGACACCTCTCTGGCTGTGGGGATGCACGGTGTGGCAAGTGACACAGCTGGAGCTAGCTCGAGGGTCTCCAGACCTGCAGGGAAGGAGGGCTATCTAAATGCTGAGCTCTTGGGCATCTAGATGATGCTGAGATGTCGCTGAAGAGCTAAGAACAGAGTGGGGGCCCTCAGAGTTGGATCTAGCTTGAGGCCAAGAAGATACTAAGGCCTAAGTGAGATTAGTTAAGAGTTACATGGGCCTTAACTAATCTTACCTAGACCTTAACATTCCATCTAGCCATCAATATACTCTTTAGGCCTTAATGTTCCATCTAAGCCTTAATATTTTAAAAAGACCTTAACAGCCAGCAGTTTTGTGCTGTGAGTCACCATACATGCACGTATGTATATATGGATGGATATCTTTTTCTGTACTCATTTATTTGTTAGAGACAAAGTCTGCATAGTCCTAAAATATTCTAGACAGACCAGGCTGTCCTCTCAAATACTGCTTCTGCCTCTTAGTCTTGTGTGCTGGGATCAAAGACATGCATCATTATGCTTCTTTCTTTCTTTCTTTTTCTTTCTTTCTTTTTTCTTTCTTCCTTCCCTCTTTGCTTCCTTTGTTTCTTCCTTTCTTTGTTCCTTCCTTCCTTTCTTTGTTCTTTCCTCTCTTCCTTCCTCCCTTCCTTCCTTCCTTCCTTTCTTTCATCCCATGAAGTTGTTATGTGTTTGTTTAAATGGAAGCCACCATATGACTTCATCACCATATCACTTGATGAAAACAACTATGTAACATAAACCAAAATGGCAGTAGAATGTTGACCCCAGAAAGTTTGTTATTTTTGTTAGTTTATTGTCAATTTAATTTAATTTCAAAATGTATTTGTGTATGTGTGTGTGTGTGTGTGTGTGTGTGTGGCGTGTTTATGTGTGTGCCTAAATGCTTGTCCATCTGTCTGTGTGCATTGGTATGAAAACAGGCACCTGTATGTATGTACGTATTTATGATAGTGTAGGCATGTGATGGAATTAGGATGGAATTAGGTAGTGTCCAAACTCTGCATATTTTTCTGTGCCACAAACACAGCTCCATGCCATTCAGTCCTCATTTTTTGTTGTATGTATGTATGTATGTATGTATGTATGTATGTATGTATGTGTGTGTGTTAAGTGTAGTTACTCACTTATTTTTTATTTATTTGAAGCAAGTTCCCTTGGGAAAGGGTTCCATCTGCCAGGCAAACTGAATTCAGAGATTTACCTGCCCCTGCCTCCACAAATAGAGTTAAGGGAGTGTACCACCATACCCAATTTGACTTCCTTTCCTTTAACTACTCTCATTTTTTTTCACTGACTGAGTAAGGGAGTGGGTAGAGCAAGCCTGAGAGGCTTGAGAGCTTCAGGTGCCACGTGCCTATCTATGCAGGTGAACCTGTGGATCAGCAAGACCCACTCTGAGTACAGTCCCAGGTGGGGAGATTGACTGGGACAGTAAACCTATTAACCTTTAATGTAGGTGTCCTTAGGTGAGCTCAGGGAGGACAGAAATCTTCTGTGGAAGAGAAGAACAATAGCTCACTTGATCTTGATTTTCAATAGGAACACAAACCATGAAAGTAGGGCCTCAGGGTCCTTCTGACTATTTGGGTTTAAAGCAGGTGTCAGAAAAATTACCACGGAAATAACTGCCTTGTATTGGCCAAGTGCTCATAGCAACATCTCTTTTTGCTATTTAATGTCTGCTTTTCCTATTCAAACATTTCTATTGTGAAGCAGAATTCATCCACTAATAAGGAATATGATCTGGGTTTAGACTGTTGTGAGATAGGTTTTACCCTACTGATGCCGTGTTATTGACATGATAATTCTGCTCAGTATGAGAGAAATCGCAGTTTCAGACATTTGGTATATGTCCTTGGCTGAGGTGTCAATGGTGCCGAAGGCAACCCTCAACACAATGTTTTTTTTTTTTTCTGAGAGCTTCTCAATACTCATGGTTGACAATGGGTAGTGTGAGGTCCTTTCCAATCCCAACGTGGGGGTGAAGCATCATCGTCCCATCTCACCAGGTTTACTACTGGGGACTGGGTCTCGCTCCTTGGTCTCTGATCTGCTGACTGTGGCTTCTCTTGCTTCTCCTTCATGAGAAGGCCTTGGTCTGAGTCCATAGCCTCCCATTTAACTACCACTGTTCCATCCTCCAGTCTTGGCCAAGCAGGTTTGAGGTTGGTGATGGGACTTTGTCCGGTCTGCCATGCATCCATCTCACAGTGGCCCAGGCACATCCTCTCTGAGGGTGGTTGTGGCGGGAAGGAGAGAGGGAAAAAGTTTGTCTAGCCTCTGAATGGGCACCCTGCCTGCACTCCCCACTTGAACTTTCTCTGACAGAGGGGTATCTCTTCACTTCCAGTCTAGGAAAAACAAGGGGTCTTGGGGTGACAGGGCACAGAGGACCCTACTCCTCATGGTTCGGGTGCCCCCACCCATTTATATCTTTCGCCCCAGGGGAATAGAGAGTTATGAGAAACTGTGGCACCTGGATTTGGTGTCTGGTGTCTGTCCAGGAAGGATGCATGGATTTAGGGTGTGGGTACTCTTTCCACTGTGCTCTCTACCCTCATCACTTTGTGGCACTGGGGTGCATTTTGGGTGAGGCAAAGGCAGAGCAGAGCATGCCCAGCCCTCTTCCCCCCCCTTTCTGAGAAGAACCGCATAAACCAGTACTTTCTGGGTATGTACATTGTTTTTCTTCTCTCTGGGATGCTGCTTGGTCACCCAGATGTCTGCTATTCTGAACCATTGTTTCCCCATCCCAGGTCATCCAGATGCCTGACCTTAACACTCTCTCTCTCTCTCTCTCTCTCTCTCTCTCTCTCTCTCTCTCTCTCTCTCTCTCTCTCTTTCTCTCTCTCTCTGTTTCTTTTTTCCTTCCTTCCTTCCTTTCCTTCTTTCCTTCTTTCTTTCTTTCTCTCTTTCTCTCTTTCTTTGTTTAATTTAAATGATCTCAAATAGTAGGCCGCTTTTCCTTCCTTTCCTTTTTCTAAAAGACCGGTTAACCAGTTGGCAGGTTGTTGTCTATGTCCCTATCCATCTCTAGCATTCAGGCCACAGGACCAGTTGGTATTCTGGTCTCATTGTACCTCAATTTCTAGTCAAACAGTTGTTCATTTTATTAAAACCAAAACTTGTTTTGAGATAATGGTACTCAATGATGTTAAAGAAAGAGTTAGCAGTAAAGGTGGACTGATTTTTTAAAATAATTAATCATTACTTATTAACAAATAGAAAAGATGGTGGACCAGCAGACTTTCTTTTCTTTCTTCTTCTTTTTTTAAATATTTAAAAATATAATGAGGTTAAACTTTTGGCTACTTTTCTTTTTCTTTTTGACTAAGGAGAGAAGTTTAACCAGTTGACTGGGTTTTTTTGGATTTTTGGTTTTTTTGTCCTTTTTTCCCCCTTAGTTTCTTTTTGTTCTTGATTGAATGTTGACCAGTTATCCATCTCATTCTCAATGCAATCAATTGGATCATTGAATTTTATAGTAAGATGGGACAGTTTTTAATTTGTATAATCACTACTTTCTTATTAAAATAAAATGAGGTCAAATAGTACACATTTTTGTCTTTATCTGTCTTTATGTGTTTTTGATGTTGATTGGTTTTCTTTCTTTCTTCTTTATCTAAATTTATGGAGAGAAAAAATAAAATATTTGGCTAGGTTTGTTTTGCTTAAGTTCACTTTTGATTTTTATTTTGCCTGTCTTAAAGATGAGCAAGTAGACTTGTCCCTCGGGCCTTACTTGTTTTCAGGGGGCCTTTCTCCTCTGTCTGTCTGCCTTTCTGTCTGTCTGTCTTTTACTATCTTTATTATGTATTCCTGGCTTCTTGTTTTATTTTACTTAATCCTCCAGTGATGATTGTGCTGTGGAACACACATAAACACACAGAATCTTTAATTTTTATTACTATAATAAAAGGAGATTGAACAGTAGATGATTCTATTCTTTTCTGTCGTTTGTTGTTGTTGTTGTTGTTGTTGTTGTTGTTGTTGTTACAAAGATAAAAAATAAAATGTTTGGCTAGGTCAACCAGTCACTCCAGCCTTCCTGTCTTGTTTGTTTTCATTTACCCCTTCGGTGATGGATGGGCTGTGAATATCTCTCTCTCTATATCTCTCTCTCTCTATCTCTCTCTTTCTCTCTCTCTCTCTCTCTCTCTCACACACACACACACACACACACACACACACACACACACACACTCACCATACCACACCTGGAGTTTGGGGATGATCACAGAGGAGTCAGGCAATGGTTGAGAGATGTGAAGAAGGTGCTGGTGAACCAGATGCTTTGATAGTCAAGCCATTATGTTTCCTAAAACTTACCACCATTCTAACAAAGCAACATTTAATTTATTAATTTCTTCTACTTCTTTTCCCTCTGTAGACCACACTGGCCTCTAACCCTGAGGTCTGAATGCTGGATAAAAGATGAGGCATTTAACCAGTTCAACTATCTGGAACAAAGGGAGGTGCTAGAGGCTATGGTCTAGTGATGGATAGGAGCCTGGGTGAGTGTGAACTCTCAGATGGTTGACTATGTATGTGTGCTACACTCAGTTCTTTCATTCCAGGGACAGGTCTCAGACTATCAGCTTTTATGAAATGTAAGCTTGCCTGTTAGGCTCAACTCAAAGAACATTTTGGATTGTTTATTCTATGCTTGATCACTTGCTTGACATGGTTACCTTTCCTGTCCATGCAGGGTTCCCAGACTGCCCTGAGAATTCAGAAGGGAATCAAAGTCTCTGGATAAGGTACTAGGACTATATACCAGTCCATCTGGACAGACTGACCTCCTTCCCCAGGCACAGATTATCCTAGCCCTTCATCTTGAACCACAGGTAGTAACCTAATTACAGTCCAGACTCTTTTCCCTCTTCCACTCAATAAAATAATGTAAATAAATAAATGAAATAGTTGCTAAATTGTTTGAGCTAGCTAAATTCTGGTTCTGCCCCATCTCTCTTCCCTTTGTGTTTGTGGATGTGGGGAGGTGGGTTGCATGGCTGCATCTGTCTGTAAACTATTTGAGAATGCCTGATGCCCAAAGGGACCAAGGGAATTGTGTGAGTTTTTCCTGGGTTTCAGGAGCCATCACAAGACAAGCTATGATCACCAACTAGCAGGTGATATTCCTGAGATGGTCTGCTTCGGATTATAATCCAAGATAGATTTGCTTTAAAGCAAGGCCCAAGAGAATTTGCTTTAGGAAATATTAAGCTATTAATAAGTTTTTCCTGCATTACTGAACATATAACACCACTAGGTATTGTCCCACTCCTTTTGAGCAGAACTCTGAATATCTACGAAGATGTACTGTCTTCTAGTAATGCTATATAGGCAAATGGATGAGTTCTTAAATCTTAATGATGATCCTATATGATGGACTATAAGAATTCTTAAAATTGTATCAGTGATTATTAGGCTCTTATATAGGAGGACTACTGTCAGATTCTTTACTGATAGTCAAAACTGCAATGAGAACTCTGTCAGTCTTCCATGTGTCACCAGTTAATTGCATCTAGATAGTAACAGATTTTCTACTACTCAGATCACATTCCAAGAGGTTGTAAAACAATTAACCAAATAGGTGCTAGGATAAAAGATAAAATATTGACAGGGTTTATCTATACCAAATTTCACTAATAAATATAGTTTTCAACTTTTAATAAACCCATGGAGCTACAATAGGTGATGGATGTTTAGCTAGATAATTACTTCTAATGGATACGCATGTAAACATTCTCTGTTGTAAACTACTCTTTCAAGTTATGATTTGATTTTATGCGTGAACTTGTGTTGAACTTTTTAACCTGTGATCATGTATTCTGAAAGATGTATAACTACTGAGGAGAAAAAGACGAGAAGAAAATTTTCCCTTGCCCTACTTAAGATATTTCTGCTTTCCACCTCTTTCTTAGATAGCTTTTATAGAAAACTTTTTACAACTTGGAAATAAATGCTAAAATCACTTATCAAAGTGTCCCTTTTTCTTCCTGGGACTTCAGACCAGCAGACTGAAAGTTAGGGCTATGCACTTCTTGATGAGATGGAACAAAGACAACATAACTTAATCCCTTCCCTCCTCCCCTCACCCCCTGCTCCCTGTGTTAGGCTACAGGTGTTAGTCACCTAAGTCTGCAACCATTTATCCTCAGGAAGAGCAAGAAAGTTTTTAGTACTTATAAGAAATTTTCATCAACATTTCAGTATAGTTTGACAGTTAGAACATCTAGGGACCCTTAGACATTAAAGCCACATTAGAGTCCTCCTCTATGTCCCATCTCTATTATCCACAGGCCAGGAAGCTCCCAATACTTGGGACTGAAAGAGCAGCCAGCTTTCTTAACTGCTGAGCCATGTATCACCAATGAAATCAGTCATGATTTCAATGTGATTGCTTTATAACTCACTGACCTTTGAGATCTATTTACTGTGACACATTTACCCTCTGCATTGCTCCAACTCAAGATAAATGTCACTAGTCAAAACTAACTGAACAAAATCCACTCATGCCTTGGTCTTTGGAAATGGCAATGGAATTAATAGGATGCCCTTATAAAAAGAGGACAACACTCACGCTCACTTAGCCTCCTGCCAGTTCAGCAATTTCAAGGCTGAATCTGGACAATATTTACAAGAATTGATATTTTTAATTAATATAGTATGTTAAGTTAAATAAATCATTTAAAATAAGCATTTTAAAATCCAAGGCATATGTATGCCCTCCTTTTAAGACACAAGATCCTGAACTGTCTCAAAGAGCCCAGAAAAAAATAGGCAAGGAGCTTAGAGCATATGAAACAGTGCACAAGTGGTATGGGAGGGCTCTGGTTTCCACTACTTACCACCCAGAAACAAATAAGGTTCTTGTGTTCTCAAGGATGAAGCATTGGGAATCTGATGAGAGAAAGAGAGAGAGAGAGAGAGAGAGAGAGAGAGAGAGAGAGAGAGAGAGAGAGAGAAAGAGAGAAAACAAAACATTTACAAAGCCTTCCAGTCTCCATCTGTGCCCAGAGCTAAGGCTCTGAACACAAATTCTGCCCTGAGAGAGATGATCTCCCAGGAATGCTCTGACTCCTAAGATCACACTCTCACAGACACACAAGAGAAACAAGCTCCCAACAAAAACAGCAAGAACAACTAACACCAGAGATAACCAGATAGCGACAGCCAAGTACAAGAACCTAAGCATCAGAAACCAAGACTACTTGGCATAATCAGAACCCAGTTCTCCCACCACAGCAAATACTGGATACCACAATAGGTCAGAAAAGCAAGAGATGGACTTAAAATCACATTGCATGATGATAATAGAAGACTTTACTAAGAACATAAATAACTCCCTTAAAGAAATACAGGACAACACAGGTAAACAAGTAGAAGCCTTTAAGAGGAAACACAAAAGTCCCTTACAAAATGATGGGAAGAGAGGAAAACAACTAGTGCCATCTGGGCCCCCTGCACACAGGGACCCAGAAGTAGGGGCAGGCCCTTCTGGTGACTGCCCTCACTGAGAACTGAAAGATAGCCTCAAGGAGCGACTTGAGGCCCAAGGCCAGAGGTAAGACCAACATTTCTGCCCCAAGTAACCTGCCTGGTGGACTCAGGACACACAAAGGCAAAATTCCTCTGGGACCAAGCGCTTCCGGTTTCTAGCTAGTGCCTGAACCTTGGCTGATACCGGCCCACAACTCCCTGCTCCCAAACCCTGTGGGAGAGAGAGCTGATCGCCCAGAAGTGTGGGCAGTCCTGAGGCTGCAGGGAAGGAGAGACCACCACTTCTGCCCAACTTTGCCGACATCCTTGGCCCAAGAGGAAACTGTATATTATCTCTGAGCATGTGAAGTTAGGAGCAGTCAAGCTGCAGGAGCCCTGTGGTCCAGATACCGCCCAGATCTGAATGGACCTGGTCAAAAAGCTCCCTGCACCCAAATCCCATGGGAGGGAGAGCTAGACATTCAGAGGGGCAGACAAGCCTGGGAAACCAGAGAAGACTACTCTCTGCCCACATTTCTGACTCTAGAGGAAAACACCAAGTGCCATCTGGGCCCCCTGGGCACAGGGACCTAGGAGAAGTAGGGACAGTTCCTTCTGGTTCCCTCCCACAGGGACAGACGAAAGCCAGTGGACAGGAATGACTACACACCTAAGAACAGAACACTCTATTCCCATAACTGGCTGAAAGAAAACAGGAAAACAGGTCTACAGCACTCCTGATACACAGGCCTATAGGAAGGTCAAGCAACTGTCAGAAATACCAAAACAAGGTAACACCAGAGACAACCTGATGGCGAGAGGCAAGCACAGGAACCCAAGCAACAAAAACCAAGACTACATGGCATCATCAGAGCCCAATTCTCCCACTAAAGCAAACATTGAATATCCAAACACACCATAAAAGCAATATCTAGATTTAAAATCACATTTGACCATGGTGATGGAGTACTTTAAGAAAGACATAAAGAGCCCCCTTAGAGAAACGCAGGAAAACACAGTAAACATTAAGAAGCCCTTAGAGAGGAAACATAAAAATTCCTGAAAGAATTACAGGAAAACACAATCAAACCGGTGAAGTAATTGAAAATGGAAATAGAAACAATAAAGAAAGCACAAAGGGAGACAATCCTGGATATAGAAAACCAAAGGAAGAGACAAGGAGACGTAGATACAAGCATCACCAACAGAATACAAAAGATAGAAGAGAGAATCTCAGGAGCAGAAGATTCCATAGAAATCACTGACACAACTGTCAAAGATAATGGAAAATGGATAAAGGTACTGGCCCAAAACGTATAGGAAATCCAGGACACAATGAGAAGATCAAACCTAAGGATAATAGGTATAGAAGTGAGTGAAGATTCCCAACTCAAAGGACAAGTAAATATTGTCAACAAAATCATAGAAGAAAACTTCCCTAAACTAAAAAAAGAGATGCCCATAAACATACAAAAAGCCTACAGAACTCCAAATAGATTGGACCAGAAAAGAAACATCTCCTGTCACATAATAGTCAAAATACCAAATGCAGAAAATAAATAAAGAATATTAAAAGCACTAAGGGAAAAAGGTCAAGTAACATATAAAGGCAGACCTATCAGAATTATACCAGGCTCCTCACCAGAGACCATGATAGCCAGAAGATCCTGGACAGATGTCATACAGACCCTAAGAGAACACAAATGCCAGCCCAGGTTACTGTATCCAGCAAAACTTTCAATTAACATAGATGGAGAAACCAAGATATTCCATGACAAAACCAAATTTACACAATATCTTTCTACAAATCCAGCACTACAAAGGATAATAAATGGTAAAGCCCAACATAAGGAGGCAAGCTATACCCTAGAAGAAGCAAGAAACTAATCGTCTTGGCAACAAAACAAAGAGAATGAAAGCACACAAACATAACCTCACATCCAAATATGAATATAAAGGGAAGCAATAATCACTATTCCTTAATATCTCTCAATATCAATGGCCTCAACTCCCCAATAAAAAGACATAGATTAACAAACTGGATACGCAATGAGGACCCTGCATTCTGCTGCCTACAGGAAACACACCTCAGAGACAAAGACAGACACTACCTCAGAGTGAAAGGCTGGAAAACAACTTTCCAAGCAAATGGTCAGAAGAAGCAAGCTGGAGTAGCCATTCTAATATCAAATAAAATCAATTTCCAACTAAAAGTCATCAAAAAAGATAAGGAAGGACACTTCATATTCATCAAAGGAGAAATCCACCAAGATGAACTCTCAATCCTAAATATCTATGCCCCAAATACAAGGGCACCTACATACGTAAAAGAAACCTTACTAAAGCTCAAAACACACATTGCACCTCACACAATAATAGTGGGAGACTTCAACACCCCACTCTCATCAATGGACAGATCATGGAAACAGAAATTAAACAGTGATGTCGACAGACTAAGAGAAGTCATGAGCCAAATGGACTTAACGGATATTTATAGAACATTCTATCCTAAAGCAAAAGGATATACCTTCTTCTCAGCTCCTCATGGTACTTTCTCCAAAATTGACCATATAATTGGTCAAAAAACGGGCCTCAACAGGTACAGAAAGATAGAGATAATCCCATGCATGCTATCGGACCACCACGGCCTAAAACTGGTCTTCAATAACAATAAGGGAAGAATGCCCACATATACGTGGAAATTGAACAATGCTCTACTCAATGATAACCTGGTCAAGGAAGAAATAAAGAAAGAAATTAAAAACTTTTTAGAATTTAATGAAAATGAAGATACAACATACCCAAACTTATGGGACACAATGAAAGCTGTGCTAAGAGGAAAACTCATAGCGCTGAGTGCCTGCAGAAAGAAACAAGAAAGAGCATATGTCAGCAGCTTGACAGCACACCTAAAAGCTCTAGAACAAAAAGAAGCAAATACACCCAGGAGGAGTAGAAGGCAGGAAATAATCAAACTCAGAGCTGAAATCAACCAAGTAGAAACAAAAAGGACCATAGAAAGAATCAACAGAACCAAAAGTTGGTTCTTTGAGAAAATCAACAAGATAGATAAACCCTTAGCCAGACTAACGAGAGGACACAGAGAGTGCGTCCAAATTAACAAAATCAGAAATGAAAAGGGAGACATAACTACAGATTCAGAGGAAATTCAAAAAATCATCAGATCTTACTATAAAAACCTATATTCAACAAAATTTGAAAATCTTCAGGAAATGGACAATTTCCTAGACAGATACCAGGTATCGAAGTTAAATCAGGAACAGATAAACCAGGTAAACAACCCCATAACTCCTAAGGAAATAGAAGCAGTCATTAAAGGTCTTCCAACCAAAAAGAGCCCAGGTCCAGACGGGTTTAGTGCAGAATTCTATCAAACCTTCATAGAAGACCTCATACCAATATTATCCAAACTATTCCACAAAATTGAAACAGATGGAGCACTACCGAATTCCTTCTATGAAGCCACAATTACTCTTATACCTAAACCACACAAAGACACAACAAAGAAAGAGAACTTCAGACCAATTTCCCTTATGAATATCGACGCAAAAATACTCAATAAAATTCTGGCAAACCGAATTCAAGAGCACATCAAAACAATCATCCACCATGATCAAGTAGGCTTCATCCCAGGCATGCAGGGATGGTTTAATATACGGAAAACGATCAACGTGATCCATCATATAAACAAACTGAAAGAATAAACCACATGATCATTTCATTAGATGCTGAGAAAGCATTTGACAAAATTCAACACCCCTTCATGATAAAAGTCCTGGAAAGAATAGGAATTCAAGGCCCATACCTAAACATAGTAAAAGCCATATACAGCAAACCAGTTGCTAACATTAAACTAAATGGAGAGAAACTCGAAGCAATCCCACTAAAATCAGGGACTAGACAAGGCTGCCCACTCTCTCCCTACTTATTCAATATAGTTCTTGAAGTTCTAGCCAGAGCAATCAGACAACAAAAGGAGATCAAGGGGATACAGATCGGAAAAGAAGAAGTCAAAATATCACTAATTGCAGATGACATGATAGTATATTTAAGTGATCCCAAAAGTTCCACCAGAGAACTACTAAAGCTGATTATCAACTTCAGCAAAGTGGCTGGGTATAAAATTAACTCAAATAAATCAGTAGCCTTCCTCTACACAAAAGAGAAACAAGCCGAGAAAGAAATTAGGGAAACGACACCCTTCATAATAGACCCAAATAATATAAAGTACCTCGGTGTGACTTTAACCAAGCAAGTAAAAGATCTGTACAATAAGAACTTCAAGACACTGAGGAAAGAAATTGAAGAAGACCTCAGAAGATGGAAAGATCTCCCATGCTCATGGATTGGCAGGATTAATATGGTAAAAATGGCCATTTTACCAAAAGCAGTCTACAGATTCAATGCAATCCCCATCAAAATACCAATCCAATTCTTCAAAGAGTTAGACAGAACAATTTGCAAATTCATCTGGAATAACAAAAAACCCAGGATAGCTAAAGCTATCCTCAACAATAAAAGGACTTCAGGGGGAATCACTATCCCTGAACTCAAGCAATATTACATAGCAATAGTGATAAAAACTGCATGGTATTGGTAGAGAGACAGACAGATAGACCAATGGAATAGAATTGAAGACCCAGAAATGAACCCACACACCTATGGTCACTTGATTTTTGACAAAGGAGCCAAAACCATCCAATGGAAAAAAGATAGTATTTTCAGCAAATGGTGCTGGTTCAACTGGAGGGCAACATGTAGAAGAATGCAGATCGATCCATCCTTATCACCCTGTACAAAGCTTAAGTCCAAGTGGATCAAGGACCTCCACATCAAAGCAGACACACTCAAACTAATAGAAGAAAAACTAGGGAAGCATCTGGAACACATGGGCACTGGAAAAAATTTCCTGAACAAAACACCAATGGCTTATGCTCTAAGATCAAGAATCGACAAATGGGATCTCATAAAACTGCAAAGCTTCTGTAAGGCAAAGGACACTGTGGTTAGGACAAAACGGCAACCAACAGATTGGGAAAAGATCTTTACCAATCCTACAACAGATAGAGGCCTTATTTCCAAAATATACAAAGAACTCAAGAAGTTAGACCGCAGGGAAACAAATAACCCTATTAAAAAATGGGGTTCAGAGCTAAACAAAGAATTCACAGCTGAGGAATGCCGAATGGCTGAGAAACACCTAAAGAAATGTTCAACATCTTTAGTCATAAGGGAAATGCAAATCAAAACAACCCTGAGATTTCACCTCACACCAGTGCGATTGGCTAAGATCAAAAACTCAGGTGACAGCAGATGCTGGCGAGGATGTGGAGAAAGAGGAACACTCCTCCATTGTTGGTGGGATTGCAGACTGGTAAAACTATTCTGGAAATCAGTCTGGAGGTTCCTCAGAAAATTGGACATTGACCTGCCTGAGGATCCAGCTATACCTCTCTTGGGCATATACCCAAAAGATGCCTCAACATATAAAAGAGACACGTGCTCCACTATGTTCATCGCAGCCTTATTTATAATAGCCAGAAGCTGGAAAGAACCCAGATGCCCTTCAACAGAGGAATGGATACAGAAAATGTGGTACATCTACACAATGGAATATTACTCAGCTATCAAAAACAACGAGTTTATGAAATTCGTAGGCAAATGGTTGGAACTGGAAAATATCATCCTGAGTGAGCTAACCCAATCACAGAAAGACATACATGGTATGCACTCATTGATAAGTGGCTATTAGCCCAAATGCTTGAATTACCCTAGATCCCTAGAACAAACGAAACTCAAGACGGATGATCAAAATGTGAATGCTTCACTCCTTCTTTAAATGAGGAAAAAGAATACCCTTGGCAGGGAAGGGAGAGGCAAAGATTAAAACAGAGACTGAAGGAACACCCATTCAGAGCCTGCCCCACATGTGGCCCATACATATACAGCCACCCAATTAGACAAGATGGATGAAGCAAAGAAGTGCAGACCGACAGGAGCCGGATGTAGATCGCTCCTGAGAGACACAGCCAGAATACAGCAAATATAGAGGCGAATGCCAGCAGCAAACCACTGAACTGAGAATAGGTCCCCTATTGAAGGAATCAGAGAAAGAACTGGAAGAGCTTGAAGGGGCTCGAGACCCCAAAAGTACAACAATGCCAAGCAACCAGATCTTCCAGGGACTAAGCCACTACCTAAAGACTATACATGGACTGACCCTGGACTCTGACCCCATAGGTAGCAATGAATATCCTAGTAAGAGCACCAGTGGAAGGGGAAGCCCTGGGTCCTGCTAAGACTGAACCCACAGTGAACTAGTCTATGGGGGGAGGGCGGCAATGGGAGGAGGGTTGGGAGGGGAACACCCATAAGGAAGGGGAGGGGGGAGGGGGATGTTTGCCCGGAAACCGGGAAAGGGAATAACACTCGAAATGTATATAAGAAATACTCAAGTTAATAAAAAAAAAAAAAAAAAAAAAAAAAAAAAAAAAAGAACTTCAAGACACTGAGGAAAGAAATTGAAGAAGACCTCAGAAGATGGAAAGATCTCCCATGCTCATGGATTGGCAGGATTAATATGGTAAAAATGGCCATTTTACCAAAAGCAGTCTACAGATTCAATGCAATCCCCATCAAAATACCAATCCAATTCTTCAAAGAGTTAGACAGAACAATTTGCAAATTCATCTGGAATAACAAAAAACCCAGGATAGCTAAAGCTATCCTCAACAATAAAAGGACTTCAGGGGGAATCACTATCCCTGAACTCAAGCAGTATTACATAGCAATAGTGATAAAAACTGCATGGTATTGGTAGAGAGACAGACAGATAGACCAATGGAATAGAATTGAAGACCCAGAAATGAACCCACACACCTATGGTCACTTGATTTTTGACAAAGGAGCCAAAACCATCCAATGGAAAAAAGATAGTATTTTCAGCAAATGGTGCTGGTTCAACTGGAGGGCAACATGTAGAAGAATGCAGATCGATCCATCCTTATCACCCTGTACAAAGCTTAAGTCCAAGTGGATCAAGGACCTCCACATCAAAGCAGACACACTCAAACTAATAGAAGAAAAACTAGGGAAGCATCTGGAACACATGGGCACTGGAAAAAATTTCCTGAACAAAACACCAATGGCTTATGCTCTAAGATCAAGAATCGACAAATGGGATCTCATAAAACTGCAAAGCTTCTGTAAGGCAAAGGACACTGTGGTTAGGACAAAACGGCAACCAACAGATTGGGAAAAGATCTTTACCAATCCTACAACAGATAGAGGCCTTATTTCCAAAATATACAAAGAACTCAAGAAGTTAGACCGCAGGGAAACAAATAACCCTATTAAAAAATGGGGTTCAGAGCTAAACAAAGAATTCACAGCTGAGGAATGCCGAATGGCTGAGAAACACCTAAAGAAATGTTCAACATCTTTAGTCATAAGGGAAATGCAAATCAAAACAACCCTGAGATTTCACCTCACACCAGTGCGATTGGCTAAGATCAAAAACTCAGGTGACAGCAGATGCTGGCGAGGATGTGGAGAAAGAGGAACACTCCTCCATTGTTGGTGGGATTGCAGACTGGTAAAACTATTCTGGAAATCAGTCTGGAGGTTCCTCAGAAAATTGGACATTGACCTGCCTGAGGATCCAGCTATACCTCTCTTGGGCATATACCCAAAAGATGCCTCAACATATAAAAGAGACACGTGCTCCACTATGTTCATCGCAGCCTTATTTATAATAGCCAGAAGCTGGAAAGAACCCAGATGCCCTTCAACAGAGGAATGGATACAGAAAATGTGGTACATCTACACAATGGAATATTACTCAGCTATCAAAAACAACGAGTTTATGAAATTCGTAGGCAAATGGTTGGAACTGGAAAATATCATCCTGAGTGAGCTAACCCAATCACAGAAAGACATACATGGTATGCACTCATTGATAAGTGGCTATTAGCCCAAATGCTTGAATTACCCTAGATCCCTAGAACAAACGAAACTCAAGACGGATGATCAAAATGTGAATGCTTCACTCCTTCTTTAAATGAGGAAAAAGAATACCCTTGGCAGGGAAGGGAGAGGCAAAGATTAAAACAGAGACTGAAGGAACACCCATTCAGAGCCTGCCCCACATGTGGCCCATACATATACAGCCACCCAATTAGACAAGATGGATGAAGCAAAGAAGTGCAGACCGACAGGAGCCGGATGTAGATCGCTCCTGAGAGACACAGCCAGAATACAGCAAATATAGAGGCGAATGCCAGCAGCAAACCACTGAACTGAGAATAGGTCCCCTATTGAAGGAATCAGAGAAAGAACTGGAAGAGCTTGAAGGGGCTCGAGACCCCAAAAGTACAACAATGCCAAGCAACCAGATCTTCCAGGGACTAAGCCACTACCTAAAGACTATACATGGACTGACCCTGGACTCTGACCCCATAGGTAGCAATGAATATCCTAGTAAGAGCACCAGTGGAAGGGGAAGCCCTGGGTCCTGCTAAGACTGAACCCACAGTGAACTAGTCTATGGGGGGAGGGCGGCAATGGGAGGAGGGTTGGGAGGGGAACACCCATAAGGAAGGGGAGGGGGGAGGGGGATGTTTGCCCGGAAACCGGGAAAGGGAATAACACTCGAAATGTATATAAGAAATACTCAAGTTAATAAAAAAAAAAAAAAAAAAAAAAAAGAACTTCAAGACACTGAGGAAAGAAATTGAAGAAGACCTCAAAAGATGGAAAGATCTCCCATGCTCATGGATTGGCAGGATTAATATAGTAAAAATGGCCATTTTACCAAAAGCAATCTACAGATTCAATGCAATCCCCATCAAAATTCCAATCCAATTCTTCAAAGAGTTAGACAGAAAAATTTGCAAATTCATCTGGAATAACAAAAAACCCAGGATAGCTAAAGCTATCCTCAACAATAAAAGGACTTCAGGGGGAATCACTATCCCTGAACTCAAGCAGTATTACATAGCAATAGTGATAAAAACTGCATGGTATTGGTACAGAGACAGACAGATAGACCAATGGAATAGAATTGAAGACCCAGAAATGAACCCACACACCTATGGTCACTTGATTTTTGACAAAGGAGCCAAAACCATCCAATGGAAAAAAGATAGCATTTTCAGCAAATGGTGCTGGTTCAACTGGAGGTCAACATGTAGAAGAATGCAGATCGATCCATGCTTATCACCCTGTACAAAGCTTAAGTCCAAGTGGATCAAGGACCTCCACATCAAAGCAGACACACTCAAACTAATAGAAGAAAAACTAGGGAAGCATCTGGAACACATGGGCACTGGAAAAAATTTCCTGAACAAAACACCAATGGCTTATGCTCTAAGATCAAGAATCGACAAATGGGATCTCATAAAACTGCAAAGCTTCTGTAAGGCAAAGGACACGGTGGTTAGGACAAAACGGCAACCAACAGATTTGGAAAAGATCTTTACCAATCCTACAACAGATAGAGGCCTTATATCCAAAATATACAAAGAACTCAAGAAGTTAGACCGCAGGGAAACAAATAACCCTATTAAAAAATGGGGTTCAGAGCTAAACAAAGAATTCACAGCTGAGGAATGCCGAATGGCTGAGAAACACCTAAAGAAATGTTCAACATCTTTAGTCATAAGGGAAATGCAAATCAAAACAACCCTGAGATTTCACCTCACACCAGTGAGAATGGCTAAGATCAAAAACTCAGGTGACAGCAGATGCTGGCGAGGATGTGGAGAAAGAGGAACACTCCTCCATTGTTGGTGGGATTGCAGACTGGTAAAACCATTCTGGAAATCAGTCTGGAGGTTCCTCAGAAAATTGGACATTGAACTGCCTGAGGATCCAGCTATACCTCTCTTGGGCATATACCCAAAAGATGCCTCAACATATAAAAGAGACACGTGCTCCACTATGTTCATCGCAGCCTTATTTATAATAGCCAGAAAATGGAAAGAACCCAGATGCCCTTCAACAGAGGAATGGATACAGAAAATGTGGTACATCTACACAATGGAATATTACTCAGCTATCAAAAACAACGAGTCTATGAAATTCGTAGGCAAATGGTTGGAACTGGAAAATATCATCCTGAGTGAGCTAACCCAATCACAGAAAGACATACATGGTATGCACTCATTGATAAGTGGCTATTAGCCCAAATGCTTGAATTACCCTAGATCCCTAGAACAAACGAAACTCAAGACGGATGATCAAAATGTGAATGCTTCACTCCTTCTTTAAATGAGGAAAAAGAATACCCTTGGCAGGGAAGGGAGAGGCAAAGATTAAAACAGAGACTGAAGGAACACCCATTCAGAGCCTGCCCCACATGTGGCCCATACATATACAGCCACCCAATTAGACAAGATGGATGAAGCAAAGAAGTGCAGACCGACAGGAGCCGGATGTAGATCGCTCCTGAGAGACACAGCCAGAATACAGCAAATATAGAGGCGAATGCCAGCAGCAAACCACTGAACTGAGAATAGGTCCCCTATTGAAGGAATCAGAGAAAGAACTGGAAGAGCTTGAAGGGGCTCGAGACCCCAAAAGTACAACAATGCCAAGCAACCAGAGCTTCCAGGGACTAAGCCACTACCTAAAGACTATACATGGACTGACCCTGGACTCTGACCCCATAGGTAGCAATGAATATCCTAGTAAGAGCACCAGTGGAAGGGGAAGCCCTGGGTCCTGCTAAGACTGAACCCACAGTGAACTAGTCTATGGGGGGAGGGCGGCAATGGGAGGAGGGTTGGGAGGGGAACACCCATAAGGAAGGGGAGGGGGGAGGGGGATGTTTGCCCGGAAACCGGGAAAGGGAATAACACTCGAAATATATATAAGAAATACTCAAGTTAATAAAAAAAAAAAAAAAAAAAAAAAAAAAAAAAAAGAACTTCAAGACACTGAGGAAAGAAATTGAAGAAGACCTCAAAAGATGGAAAGATCTCCCATGCTCATGGATTGGCAGGATTAATATAGTAAAAATGGCCATTTTACCAAAAGCAATCTACAGATTCAATGCAATCCCCATCAAAATTCCAATCCAATTCTTCAAAGAGTTAGACAGAACAATTTGCAAATTCATCTGGAATAACAAAAAACCCAGGATAGCTAAAGCTATCCTCAACAATAAAAGGACTTCAGGGGGAATCACTATCCCTGAACTCAAGCAGTATTACATAGCAATAGTGATAAAAACTGCATGGTATTGGTACAGAGACAGACAGATAGACCAATGGAATAGAATTGAAGACCCAGAAATGAACCCACACACCTATGGTCACTTGATTTTTGACAAAGGAGCCAAAACCATCCAATGGAAAAAAGATAGCATTTTCAGCAAATGGTGCTGGTTCAACTGGAGGTCAACATGTAGAAGAATGCAGATCGATCCATGCTTATCACCCTGTACAAAGCTTAAGTCCAAGTGGATCAAGGACCTCCACATCAAAGCAGACACACTCAAACTAATAGAAGAAAAACTAGGGAAGCATCTGGAACACATGGGCACTGGAAAAAATTTCCTGAACAAAACACCAATGGCTTATGCTCTAAGATCAAGAATCGACAAATGGGATCTCATAAAACTGCAAAGCTTCTGTAAGGCAAAGGACACGGTGGTTAGGACAAAACGGCAACCAACAGATTTGGAAAAGATCTTTACCAATCCTACAACAGATAGAGGCCTTATATCCAAAATATACAAAGAACTCAAGAAGTTAGACCGCAGGGAAACAAATAACCCTATTAAAAAATGGGGTTCAGAGCTAAACAAAGAATTCACAGCTGAGGAATGCCGAATGGCTGAGAAACACCTAAAGAAATGTTCAACATCTTTAGTCATAAGGGAAATGCAAATCAAAACAACCCTGAGATTTCACCTCACACCAGTGAGAATGGCTAAGATCAAAAACTCAGGTGACAGCAGATGCTGGCGAGGATGTGGAGAAAGAGGAACACTCCTCCATTGTTGGTGGGATTGCAGACTGGTAAAACCATTCTGGAAATCAGTCTGGAGGTTCCTCAGAAAATTGGACATTGAACTGCCTGAGGATCCAGCTATACCTCTTGGGCATATACCCAAAAGATGCCTCAACATATAAAAGAGACACGTGCTCCACTATGTTCATCGCAGCCTTATTTATAATAGCCAGAAAATGGAAAGAACCGAGATGCCCTTCAACAGAGGAATGGATACAGAAAATGTGGTACATCTACACAATGGAATATTACTCAGCTATCAAAAACAACGAGTCTATGAAATTCGTAGGCAAATGGTTGGAACTGGAAAATATCATCCTGAGTGAGCTAACCCAATCACAGAAAGACATACATGGTATGCAGTCATTGATAAGTGGCTATTAGCCCAAATGCTTGAATTACCCTAGATCCCTAGAACAAACGAAACTCAAGACGGATGATCAAAATGTGAATGCTTCACTCCTTCTTTAAATGAGGAAAAAGAATACCCTTGGCTGGGAAGGGAGAGGCAAAGATTAAAACAGAGACTGAAGGAACACCCATTCAGAGCCTGCCCCACAGGTGGCCCATACATATACAGCCACCCAATTGGACAAGATGGATGAAGCAAAGAAGTGCAGACCGACAGGAGCCGGATGTAGATCGCTCCTGAGAGACACAGCCAGAATACAGCAAATACAGAGGCGAATGCCAGCAGCAAACCACTGAGCTGAGAATAGGTCCCCCGTTGAAGGAATCAGAGAAAGAACTGGAAGAGCTTGAAGGGGCTCGAGACCCCAAAAGTACAACAATGTCAAGCAACCAGAGCTTCCAGGGACTAAGCCACTACCTAAAGACTATATATGGACTGACCCTGGACTCTGACCCCATAGGTAGCAATGAATATCCTAGTAAGAGCACCAGTGGAAGGGGAAGCCCTGGGTCCTGCTAAGACTGAACCCCCAGTGAACTAGACTATGGGGGGAGGGCGGCAATGGGGGGAGGGTTGGGAGGGGAACACCCATAAGGAAGGGGAGGGGGGAGGGGGATTTGCCCGGAAACCGGGAAAGGGAATAACACTTGAAATGTATATAAGAAATACTCAAGTTAATAAAAAAAAAAAAGCCTACAGAACTCCAAATAGATTGGACCAGAAAAGAAACATCTCCTGTCACATAATAGTCAAAATACCAAATGCAGAAAATAAATAAAGAATATTAAAAGCACTAAGGGAAAAAGGTCAAGTAACATATAAAGGCAGACCTATCAGAATTATACCAGGCTCCTCACCAGAGACCATGATAGCCAGAATATCCTGGACAGATGTCCTACAGACCCTAAGAGAACACAAATGCCAGCCCAGGTTACTGTATCCAGCAAAACTTTCAATTAACATAGATGGAGAAACCAAGATATTCCATGACAAAACCAAATTTACACAATATCTTTCTACAAATCCAGCCTTACAAAGGATAACAAATGGTAAAACCCAACACAAGGAGACAAGCTACATCCTAGAAAAAGCAAGAAACTAATTGTTTTGCAACAAAATAAAGAGAACACAAGAACACGAACATAATCTCACATCCAAATAGGAATATAACAGGAAGCAATAATCACTATTCCTTAATATCTCTCAATATCAATGGACTCAATTCCCCAATAAAAAGATACAGTTAACCAAGTGGATACATAATGAGAACCCAGCATTTTGCTGCCTACAGGAAACACACCTCAGTGACAAAGATCCTACCTCAGAGTAAAAGGCTAGAAAACAACTTTCCAAGCAAATGGTCTGAAGAAGCAAGCTAAAGTGGCCATTCTAATATTGAATAAAATCTATTTTCAACCAAAAGTCATCATAATGATAAGGAAGGACACTTCATATTCATCAAAGGAGAAATCCACCAAGATGAACTCTCAATCCTAAATATTATCCTGAGTGAGGTAACCCAATCACAGAAAAACACACATGGTATGCATTCATTGATAAGTGGATATTAGGCCAAATTCTTGAATTACCTTAGATGCACAGAACACGTGAAACTCCAGAAGGATGACCAAAATGCAGATGTTTCACTCCTTCTTTAAAAGGGGGAAAAGAATACCCTTAGGAGGGGATAGGGAGGCAAAGTTTAGAACAGAAGCTGAAGGAACGCCCATTCAGAGCCTGTCCCACATGTGGCCCATACATGTACAGTCACCAAACTAGATAAGATGGATGAAGCAAAGAAGTGCAGGCCGACAGGAACCGAATTAGATCTCTCCTGAGAGACACAGCCAGAATAAAGCAAATACATAGGCAAATGCCAGCAGCAAACCACTGAACTGATAATGGGACCCCTGTTGAAGGAATCAGAGAAAAGACTGAAAGAGCTGAAGGGGCTTGAGACCCCATATGAACAACAATGCCAACCAACCGGAGCTTCCAGGGACTAAGCCACTACCAAAAGACTATACATGGACTGGCCCTGGACTCCAACTGCATAGGTAGCAATGAATAGCCTAGTAAGGGCACCAGTAGAAGTAAAGGTCTTGGTCCTGCCAAGGCTGGACCCCCAGTGAACGGGATTCTTGGGGGGATGGCAGTAATGTGGAGAGGATGGGGAGTGGTTCACCCATATAGAAGGGGAGAGGGAGAGGTCACGGAGATGTTGGTCTGGAAACTGGGAAAGGGAATAACATTTGAAATGTAAGTAAGAAATATACAATTTAATAAAGATGGAAAAAAAGAGTATTTACTTGATAAATTATATAATTTATTACATCATTCACCCACATAATTCCATCGTTGTTGTGCAGAATATCATCTAGTAACAAGTGTTACAATGCCAATGTTCCTGTAGATTTGGACCACATTTTCCCAACTATTTATCTCCTTCTTTTGATACGGTGATAATTTTGAAATAAAATGACATTTCTTCCTTTCCTGGGTGTAAATGTACATGCATTCCTTTATTTTCAATACAATCACAATGAAGTAAACCTTAGTATAAAAGTCCTATCATGTTCAGAAGAAACAATTGTGCAGAGTGAAGGCAGAAAGTGAAGTCATAGTACTATGTATGTGAGATAGTCCAATGGCCTACTTAGAAATACTTCTGGCAGTACTGTTTGAAAACAACAACAAAACAGCCCTGTAAAAGAATCTGGATTTCAGTAAATAAGAGCAGTTATAAAACATGGAATGCCTATTATTATTGACCTTATATTTCTGTGGGAAGGTAAAGTGTTTAAAATGAAATATAAATAAGGTATTGGTGTGCCTGAAAGTTTAGAATCTTCTTGTACTGAGGAACCATTGCATCTCTGAGTAAATGGCTTACCGTCTCTGACTATTTTTCTCATTTTCACTCTAATAATACATAAATATATCTACCTAAGCATGATATGATGTTTATGTGTTTGTCATCCTTTAAAGGAAGCTGTGCCAATTTCAGTTTTCTTGTCCTTTACAGAGGATGTGAAGATAAAATGGAATGGAAAAGGGGGTTTGTGGCAGGGGCAGGGTACAGATAGGATGTCCAGAAAGCATGGGAAATTTAGGAAAGCAATGAAGTATGAAGTCAAATCTGGACAAATGAAAAGGGAGGGAGGGAGGGAGAGAGGGAGGGAGGGAGGGAGGGAGGGAGGGAGGGAGGGAGAGAGAGAGAAAGGAGAGAGAGGTGGAGGAAAGAGGGAGAGGAGAGAGAGCTTCAAGGTAACATTTAACTTGTGTATGACGACTGCTGATTTCTGTTGCCTTGAAGCTGAGGCACTCTCTCCTCTACTAATCTGCCCATGGGCTAAATTTTCAGAATGGGCAGATCAAAACAAAGTGTCCATTTTTAGCACTTCTCTTCCATTTCTGAAACTTTTTTGAGTCTTTGGGTAATAGTCAAAGGCTCTGGCATTCTAGACATCACCCAAGCTTTTGTACAAAGATAGAATTTGTCTGTTGACCAGCAGATGGAAACTGCAAATCTTTGAGGAGATCCATGCTCTCTGAAATGCTCATAGGACTTGTAATGATATCTTTCAGGAGTCAAAAGTAGAAATGTACCATCTGAGAGAGAAAAATATCAAGTTTAGCGAGGGCAAAATCTAGAAGACCTTCTCATGGATGTGTTTCCAGAACGTTTTGCAAACATTGATAGTGTGCCTGTAGTATAAAATTGAATTCTAACTCTGAGAGATTTACTTTTGTTGACACCCAAATGCTGTCTCCTAGAAGGTGTGGATGTGCCTATTAGGAGACTCTCTTTACTTTGCAGGTGCAAGGAAGCATTAACTTAGTAAGTGTAATTACTCTCCTGGAACCAACATATCAAACACTCACAATTACATGTTATTTATCCTTCTATTGAAAAACAAACAAACAAACAAAACACACACACACACAAAACCAAGGCTTTATGTTGTCTACCTTCCTATGTTCAAATGCTGGTGAAGTTTCTCTCTCTCTCTCTCTCTCTCTCTCTCTCTCTCTCTCTCTCTCTCTCTCTCTCTCTCTTTCTCTCTCTCTCTCTCTGTCCAACTCACTCTGTGTCTCTCATTTCCTCCCTCCCTCCCTCCCTCTCTCTGTCCTTCTGAATGTAAATAAGTAAAATGTTTTAGGAGATTTCTGTGTGCAACCATATGTCTCTACATCTATACGTACTTCTCCAGTCTCTCCCTTTTGGCAAATTTTCTTCTGCCCCCCCCCATTCTAGATTGTTTTTGTTATTTTATTATTTTTATTGTTACTATTATCAGTTTTAGATTTCTGTTTCTTTTCTAATGAATGTGAGGGGGAAAGATATGTATTTTTGGTGACTTAGAATTCAGGAGGATCTGGGATTTTCCATAGAAGAAACCATAAGTAAAATATATTGTATAAAATACATTTATCTCTTTTCAATAAAAATGAAGTATGAGTATTGTAGAAATGATGCTTATAATCTAATTTAAGATTTTATACAGGAGTTAATTCAGAGTAGTGGGATCAACACTTTAGAATCTTACAGTCCACCACCCAAGGTCAGGTAACCCTGGGATATGAAGCCAATATATTGACCACATCCCAGTCCTTAGTTATTTGTAGTTATACGTGTGATTAGAATGAGTCTCAGAATTTTGAATGGTTAAAACTATGAATCTGACAGAGCATTCTTTTTTTTTCTTCTGTGTCCTCTGAACAGAATGTTTGAGGATGTTACCAATGCCTAGATATTGTGAACAACTTGTAACATCCTCAAGGACACTGTCTCTACCTTTATAGAACAATGATTAAGTAATGGATCCAGGGGGTAGGGTGGTGTACTTTTATATTCTATAAGGATAAGTCTGAACTCCACAATGTAGAAAATAATCTGTATGTATATGATATTACAAGTTTAGTTAAAGTTTTTTACTGGTTAATATTGTCTAGGCACAATGGCCTTGGCATAGTATACAATATATATTGAGAAATATGACTTAGATTCAGTGTTTCATGAAGTGCCTCTGACCAGGTGATGCTGAGAGAATTATGAAACAATGCAGTAGATGATAAGGAAAGAAGGACCAACACCATGAAACTCAACTCAAAGACTACCACATGACCAGGAAAGCATAACTTGCTCCCTATATGGTCTGGAAATGAGATGGAAGCCATATCTTTTAGGATGTGAACTCTCTGACTTCTCAGAGCCCCAGTTCTCTGAACAAAAATCATCTTGAACTGTCAATTCCTATCGCTGCTTACCTGTGACGTGAGTCAGCATGAATTATTGTATTATACTTACAAGAGTAAAGAAGAACTAGTCATTTTTCATCTTAAAATTATGTATTTATTTTAGTAATTTAATAAAATGTTTAAAACCAAAGTCACTAAACTTCTCTATCAGTATTGACATCATGGCTCAGTAGATGTCTTATGGTTTCCATACTGTGAAGAGACATCATAACTATGGCAACTCTTCTAAAGCAAAATGTTTAATTGGGACTTGCTAACAATTGTGAAGGTTAGTTCCATCATCATCATGGCAGGAAGCATGGCATGGTGCACAGTCATGAAATGGGAACTGTAGGTGGCAAGAACTCTACATCTTGATTCACAGGCAGCAGAATGAGACTCTATGCCACACTTGGAGTAGCTTGAGCACAGGAGACATCCAAGCCTGCTCCCACAGTGGCACACTTTTTCAACAAACCCATACCTACTCCAACAAGATCACATCTCTTAATAGTGCAACTTCCTATGGGCCAAGCATTAAACAGCAGGTGTATATGGGACAATACATATTCAAACCACTACCGTGGGTAAATAAAAACACCTGCCAAAAATCCTGACAAAGTGAGTTTGAATCTTGGAATATGCACAGTGACAGAGAAGACTAAGATTTTCAAGTTGCCTTTAGACCTTCATATTTTGCCACACACCAACCCACACCCAAACAAACACACATAGAAAATATTTAAATTTTATAATATTTTAAAGTTCTATAATAATTTAGTTCAAACAAATACTCTATTTGGCTTAAGATTGAAATCTATATGACAGATACAGAACATGGGCCCAATTGTAAAGATTATGTACAATAGTGTGTGCCTGCCTTGCATGTTACAGAGCATTGATAAGGATTTTCATTGCTCAAGTTTTTCATTCTGTTGTATTATAAGAAAGAAATTCAGTGTAAGGCCAAGTTCGATCATTGTCCTCGTTTGTACAGCAGTCCATGTGTGATGGCTCTGTGAGGTTTCTAAGTGACTTTATGGACTCACTACGGTCCATGTGTGTGTGTCTCTTTAAGTTCAGGAACTTCCACCTGACAGCAAGTCAACGTGTTAACAAATGGGACCTCAAGAGAAAATAGCAACTTGGAATCTGTGTTGCGACTGGGATTTTTATTCTCACAGATGTGCTCTAAGGCAACCTGTTCTCTGTTACCATGTAGGGTATACCAGTAGAAGATTCTGATTGGTCAGACTTTCATCTGCATGACAAAAACCTAACATAAACAACTGAAGAGTGGAAGCAATCATTTGGTTTTTAGATTCAGAAGCTGCATTTCACTGCAGCCACCACCTGCCATTGTTTTCAGATCACATGATATAGAGGTTGATGGTATGAATTCTCTGAGTGAGTAGAGCTTGTTGCCTACACATGGTAGACATGAAACAGACAGATATAGTATTGAACCAGGACTCCAAAGAGAAAGTGCAAGATTACTGGAATCAGTACTAAAAATTTCAGTGGTACTACCTAGGGACCCAGCTATACCACTCCTGGGCATACACCCAAAAGATGCGTCAACGTATAACAAGGACACATGCCCTTCTCTGTTCATAGCAGCCTTATTTATAATAGCCAGATGGTGGAAAGAACCCATATATCCTTCAACAGAGGAATCGACACAGAAAATGTGGTACATTTACACAATGGAAGTATTGCTCAGCTATTAAAAACAATGACTACATGAAATTCCTAGGAAAATGGATGGAACTAGAAAATATCATCCTGAGTAAGGTAAGCCAGTCACAAAAGAAAACACATATTATGCACTCACTGATAAGTGGATATTAGCCCAAAAGCTTGGAATACCTAGGAAAAAAATCACAGATCATATGAAGCTCAAGAAGAATACCAAAATGTGCATGCTTCATTTTTTTCTTAGAAGGGAGAACAAAATACTCATGGGAGGCAATACATGGGCAAAGAGTGAAGCAGGGACCTGAGAAAACATCATCCAGAGACTCTCCCATCTGGTGATCCATCCCATATGCAAGTACCAAAACCATTCACTATTGCTGATGCCAAGAAATATTTGCTGACAGGACCCAGACATGGCTTTCTCCTAAGAGGCTCTGCCACAGCCCTACTGATTCAGATGAGGATGGATGCAAGGCTGAACATGGGGACCATAATGGAGGAGTTAGAGAAAAGACTGAAGGAGGTAAAGGCATTTGCAACCCCATAAGAAGAACAACACTATCAAACAATCAGGCCCTACCAGAGCTCCCAGGGAATAAACCACCAATCAATGAGTACACTTGGAGGGACCAATGATTCCAGTTATATATGTAGCACAGGATATCATTGTTCAGTATCAATAGGAGGAAAAGCCCTTGGTCCTGTGAGGGCTTGTTTTCCCCAATGTACGGTAATGTCAAGGGGTTGTGGTGGGACTGGATGGGTGGGAGTGGGAGCATCCTCATAGAAGCTGGGGGGAGGGAGGTGGTACGGAAGAGGGGGAGAAAGGTGATACATTTGAAATGTAAATACGTAAAATATCCAAGAAAAAAACTTAAAAACATTTCCATGTTAACAGAGGTCTCAAAACTCATGACTTTTGTGCTTGCCTGGGAAAAAGAATTGATGGAGTCATGTTGCAGCTATTTTTGTTGGCACAGTTCTTTTTTTGTTGTTGTTGTTCTTTTTTTTTATTAACTTGAGTATTTCTTATTTACATTTCGAGTGTTATTCCCTTTCCCGGTTTCCAGGCAAACAACCCCCTAATCCCTCCCCCTCCCCTTCTTTATGGGTGTTCCCATCCCCATCCTCCCCCCATTGGGTCCTCTCCCCAAAAATCACCTTCACTGGGGGTTCAGGCTTAGCAGGACCAAGGGCTTCCACTTCCACTGGTGATCTTATTAGAATATTCATTGTTACCTAAGAGGTCAGAGTCCAGGGTCAGTCCATGTATAGTCTTTAGGTAGTGGCTCAGTCCCTGGAAGCGCTGGTTGCTTGGCATTGTTGTTCATAAGGGGTCTCGAGCTCCTTCAAGCTCTACCAGTTCTTTCTCTGATTCCTTCAACGGGGGTCCCTTTCTCAGTTCAGTGGTTTCCTGCGGGCATTCGCCTCTGTATTTGCTATATTCTGGCTGTGTCTATCAGGAGCGATCTACATCCGGCTCCTGTCGGCCTGTACTTCTTTGCTTCATCCATCTTGTCTAATTGGATGGCTATGTATGTATGGGCCACATGTGGGGCAGGCTCTGAATGGGTGTTCCTTCAGTCTCTGTTTTAATCTTTGCCTGTCTCTTCCCTGCCAAGGGTATTCTTGTTCCCCTTTTAAAGAATGAGTGAACATTCACATTTTGATCATCCGTTTTGAGTTTCATTTATTCTAGGAATCTACGGTAATTCAGGCATTTGGGCTAATAGCCACTTATCAATGAGTGCATGCATGTGTGTATTTCTGTGATTGGATTACCTCACTCAGGATGATATTTTCCACGTCCAACCATTTGCCTACGAATTTCATAAAGTCATTGTTTTTGATAGCTGAGTAATATTCCATTGTGTAGATGTACCACATTTTGTGTATCCATTCCTCTGTTGAAGGGCATCTGGGTTCTTTCCAGCTTCTGGCTATTATAAATAAGGCTGCTATGACCATAGTGGAGCACGTGTCTTTTTCATATGTTGGGGCATCTTTTTGGGTATATGCCCAAGAGAGGTATAGCAGGATCCTCAGGCAGTTAATGTCCAATTTTCTGAGGATGCTCCAGACTGATTTCCAGAATGGTTGTACCAGTCTGCAATCCCTCCAACAATGGAGGAATAACACTCGAAACGTATATAAGAAATACTCAAGTTAATAATAAAAAAAAAAGAAATTAGGGAAACGACACCCTTCATAATAGACCCAAATAATATAAAGTACCTCGGTGTGACTTTAACCAAGCAAGTAAAAGATCTGTACAATGAGAACTACAAGACACTGAAGAAGGAAATTGAAGAAGACCTCAGAAGATGGAAAGATCTCCCATGCTCGTGGATTGGCAGGATTAACATAGTAAAAATGGCCATTCTACCAATAGCGATCTAGAGATTCAATGCAATCCCCATCAAAATACCAATCCATTTCTTCAAAGAGTTAGACAGAACAATTTGCAAATTGATCTGGAATAACAAAAAACCCAGGATAGCTAAAGCTATCCTCAACAATAAAAGGACTTCAGGGGGAATCACTATCCCTGAACTCAAGCAGTATTACAGAGCAATAGTGATAAAAACTGCATGGTATTGGTACAGAGACAGACAGATAGACCAATGGAATAGAATTGAAGACCCAGAAATGAACCCACACACCTATGGTCACTTGATTTTTGACAAAGGAGCCAAAACCATCCAATGGAAAAAAGATAGCATTTTCAGCAAATGGTGCTGGTTCAACTGGAGGTCAACATGTAGAAGAATGCAGATCGATCCATGCTTATCACCCTGTACAAAGCTTAAGTCCAAGTGGATCAAGGACCTCCACATCAAAGCAGACACACTCAAACTAATAGAAGAAAAACTAGGGAAGCATCTGGAACACATGGGCACTGGAAAAAATTTCCTAAACAAAACACCAATGGCTTACGCTCTAAGATCAAGAATCGACAAATGGGATCTCATAAAACTACAAAGCTTCTGTAAGGCAAAGGACACGGTGGTTAGGACAAAACGGCAACCAACAGATTGGGAAAAGATCTTTACCAATCCTACAACAGATAGAGGCCTTATATCCAAAATATACAAAGAACTCAAGAAGTTAGACCGCAGGGAAACAAATAACCCTATTAAAAAATGGGGTTCGGAGCTAAACAAAGAATTCACAGCTGAGGAATGCCGAATGGCTGAGAAACACCTAAAGAAATGTTCAACATCTTTAGTCATAAGGGAAATGCAAATCAAAACAACCCTGAGATTTCACCTCACACCAGTGAGAATGGCTAAGATCAAAAACTCAGGGGACAACAGATGCTGGCGAGGATGTGGAGAAAGAGGAACACTCCTCCATTGTTGGTGGGATTGCAAACTGGTACAACCATTCTGGAAATCAGTCTGGAGGTTCCTCAGAAAATTGGACATTGAACTGCCTGAGGATCCTGCTATACCTCTCTTGGGCATATACCCAAAAAGATGCCACAACATATAAAAAAGACACGTGCTCCACTATGTTCATTGCAGCCTTATTTATAATAGCCAGAAGCTGGAAAGAACCCAGATGCCCTTCAACAGAGGAATGGATACAGAAAATGTGGTACATCTACACAATGGAATATTACTCAGCTATCAAAAACAACGACTTTATGAAATTCGTAGGCAAATGGTTGGAACTGGAGAACATCATCCTGAGTGAGCTAACCCAATCACAGAAAGACATACATGGTATGCACTCATTGATAAGTGGCTATTAGCCCAAATGCTTGAATTACCCTAGATGCCTAGAGCAAATGAAACTCAAGATGGATGATCAAAATGTGAATGCTTCACTCCTTCTTTAAAAGGGGAACAAGAATACCCTTGGCAGGGAAGAGAGAGGCAAAGATTAAAACAGAGACTGAAGGAACACCCATTCAGAGTCTGCCCCACATGTGGCCCATACATATATAGCCACCCAATTAGACAAGATGGATGAAGCAAAGAAGTGCAGACCGACAGGAGCCGGATGTAGATCGCTCCTGAGAGACACAGCCAGAATACAGCAAATACAGAGGCGAATGCCAGCAGCAAACCACTGAACTGAGAATAGGACCTCCGTTGAAGGAATCAGAGAAAGAACTGGAAGAGCTTGAAGGGGCTCGAGACTCCATATGTACAACAATGCCAAGCAACCAGAGCTTCCAGGGACTAAGCCCCTACCCAAAGACTATACATGGACTGACCCTGGACTCTGACCTCATAGGTAGCAATGCATATCCTAGTAAGAGCACCAGTGGAAGGGGAAGCCCTGGGTCCTGCTAAGACTGAACCCCCAGTGAACTAGACTGGTGGGGGGAGGTCGGCAATGGGGGGAGGGTTGGGAGGGGAACACCCATAAAGAAGGGGAGGGGGGAGGGGAATGTTTGCCTGGATACCGGGAAAGGGAATAACACTTGAAATGTATATAAAAAATACTCAAGTTAATAAAAAATATAGAAATAAAAAAAAGAAATACTCAAGTTAATAAAAAAATAAAAATAAAAAAAATAAAATTAAAAAAAAAAGAAAGAGAACTTCAGACCAATTTCCCTCATGAATATCAACGTAAGAATACTCAATAAAATTCTTGCAAACCGAATCCAAAAGCACATCACAACAATCATCCTTCATGATCAAGTAGGCTTCATCCCAGGCATTCAGGGATGCTTTAATATACCAAAAACCATCAATGTAATCCATTATATAAACAAACTGAAAGGTAAAAACCACATGATCATTTCATTAGATGCTGAGAAAACATTTGACAAAATTCAACACCACTTCATGATGAAAGTCCTGGAAAGAATAGGAATTCAAGGCCCATACCTGAACATAGTAAAAGCCATATACAGCAAACCAGTTGCTAACATTAAACTAAATGGAGAGAAACTTGAAGCAATCCCACTAAAATCAGGGACTCGACAAAGCTGCCCACTCTCTCCCTACTTATTCAATATAGTTCTTGAAGTTCTAGCCAGAGCAATCAGACAACAAAAGGAGATAAAGGGGATACAGATTGGAAAAGAAGAATTCAAAATATCACTATGTGCAGATGATATAATAGTATATATAAGTGATCCCAAAAGTTCCACCAGAGAACTACTGAACCTGATAAACACCTTCAGCAATGTGGCAGGTATAAAATTAACTCAACTAAATCAGTAGCCTTCCTCTACACAAAACAGAAACAAGCTGAGAAAGAACTTAGGGAAAGAACACTCTTCACAATAGTCCCAAATAATATGAAATACCTCAGTGTGACTTTAACCAAGCATGTGAAAGATCTGTATGATAAGAACTTCAAGCCTCTGAAGAAAGAAATTGAGAAGATCTCACAAGATGGAAAGATCTCCCATGCTCATGGATTGGCAGGATTAATATAGGAAAAATGGCCAATTTACCAAAAGTAATCTCAAGATTCAATGCAATCCCCATCAAAATACCAATCCAATTCTTTAGAGAGTTAGACAGAACAATTTGCAAATTCATCTAGAATAAGAAAAGACCCAGGATAGCTAAAACTATCCTCAACAATAAAAGGACTTTCAGGGGAATCACTATCCCTGAACTCAAGCAGTATTACAGAACAATAGTAATAAAAACTGCATGGTATTGATACAGAGACAGACAGATAGACCAGTGTAAGAGAATTGAAAACCCAGAAATGAACCCACACACTTATGGTCACTTGACTTTTCGCAAAGGAGCCACAACCATCCATTGGAAAAAGAGCATTTTCCGCAAATGGTGCTGCTTCAACTGGAGGTCAGCTTGTAGAAGAATGCAGATCGATCCATGCTTATCACCCTGTACAAAGCTTAAGTCCAAGTGGATCAATGCCCTCCATATCAAACTAGATACACTCAATCTAATAGAAGAAAAAGTCGGGAAGAATCTCGAACACATGGGCACTGGAGAATATATCCTGAACAAAACACCAATGGCTTAGGCTGTAAGATCAAGAATCGACAAATGGGATCTCGTAAAACTTCAAAGCTTCTGTAAGGCAAAGGACACTGTTGGTAGGAAAAAGGGGAATCAACAGATTGGGAAAAGATCTTTCTTTACCAATCCTACAACTGATATAGGGCTTATATCCAAAATATACAAAGAACTCAAGAAGTTAGACTGCAGGGAGACAAATAACCTTATTAAAAAATGGGGTTCAGAGCTAAACAAAGAATTCAGAGCTGAGGAATGCCAAATGGCTGAGAAACACCTAAAGAAAAGTTCAACATTTTTAGTCATAAGGGAAATGCAAATCAAAATAACCCTGGGATTTCACCTCACACCAGTGAGAATGGCTAAAATCAAAAACTCACGTGGCAGCAAATGCTGGTGAGGATGTGGAGAAAGAGGAACACTCCTCCATTGTTGGTGGGATTGCAGACTGATACAACCATTCTGGAAATCAGTCTGGATGATCCTCATAAAATTGGACATTATACTACCTGAGGACCCAAAAGATGCCCCAACATATAACAAAGACACATGCTCCACTATGTTCATAGCAGCCTTATTTATAATAGCCAGAAACTGGAAAGAACTCAGATGCCCTTCAACAGAGGAATGGATACAGAAAATGTGGTACATCTACACAATGGAATATTACTCAGCTATCAAAAACAATGACTTTATGAAATTCATAGGCAAATGGATGGAACTGGAAAATATCATCTTGAGTGAGGTAAGCCAATCACAGAAAAACACACATGGTATGCACTCATTGATAAGTGGATATTAGCCCAAATGCTTGAATTACCCTAGATGCACAGAACACATGAAACTCAAGGAGGATGACCAAAATGCGAATGCTTCACTACTTCTTTAAAAGGGGAACAAGAATACCTTTGGGAGGGAATAGGGAAGCAAAGTTTAAAACAGAGGCAGAAGGCACGCCCATTCAGAGCCTGCCACACATGTGACCCATACATATACAGCCACCAAACTAGGTAAGACAGATGAAGCAAATAAGTGCAGGCCAACAGGAACCGGATGTAGATCTCTCCTGAGAGACACAGCCAAAATACAGCAAATACAGAGGAGAATTCCATCATTAAACCACTGAACTGAGAACGGGATCCCCTTTGAATCAATCAGATAAAGGACTGAAAGAGCTTGAAGGGGCTTGAGACCCCATATGAACAACAATGCCAACCAACCAGAGCTTCCAGGGACTAAGCCACTACCCAAAGACTATACATGGACTGACCCTGGGCTCCAACCTCATAGGTAGCAATGAATAGCCTAGTAAGAGCACCAGTGGAAGGGGAAGCCCTTGATCCTGCCAAGACTGAACCCCCCAGTGAACATGATTGTTGGGGGGAGGGCAGTAATGGGGGGGTTTGGGATCAGGAATACCCATAGAGAATGGGAGGGGAAGGGTTAGGGAGATGTTGGCCCGGAAACTGGGAAGGGAAATAACAATCGAAATGTAAATACGAAGTACCCAAGTTAATAAATATGAAAATAAAGGAATAAATTGTAGTTACAGAGACTTGGAATAAAATTTGTCCTATTGATATTAGTTTATAGAGTTCCCTTTTTCTTCCAAGAGCAAACTGTTTAATCAAGTAGTGTTCAACTTTTTTTCCCATTGTTAATTTAAGATATCCTGTGTTGAGTACTAGTTTTATTATATCATATTTAATGATTGATTATTCTCTCTCTCTCTCTCTCTCTCTCTCTCTCTCTCTCTGTCTTTGTGTGTGTGTGTGTGTGTGTATTAATTTATACATATGTTTTTATGTACACAGACCTATTCATACCTTGAGGGACAATATAACAAGAATAATAATATATCGTGTTCTGCCATTCTCCACCTTATTCCCTTTAGAAAGGGTCTCCAACTGATTTTGAAGTTAGGCTGTTCTCCAGCAAGGATTCAGAATCCTGCTGTCATCAGTCCCATCTCTTATCTCTGGAGATATAGTTTCATGCAGCCAAGAACAGCTTTTTAGGTAGTTGCTGGAAATTTGAATTCAGTCAACAATGTATCTTAAACACTATCCATCTCCCCAGCCCCATACTTTGCTTTTATTTGTCTCTCTTCTCTGTTTCCCTTTCCCTTTGTTTATTGTCCTTTCAACTATGCTTTCTCCCTTGAGTAAGTGTATTTTTGCTTTTATGTAAATATCTTTCATTTCTCTCTCCTTACTTGCTCCCTGATCCTGAAGGACATTTAATCCCCTCTCATGTTTTTCCTCTGTTTCAGAACACAATCACATACCTACACATGTTTAATGATCATTTAGGTTTGCATACATACACACAAACCTAAATTATCATTAAGAGAAAAACACATGGGATTTTCATTTTCTGAGTCTAACTTATTACCTTAAGGTAATGAACTCCAGCTTCATTCATTCACCTGAATGAATATAATATAATATTATAATATAATATAATTTTCTTTTGCTTCATCAATGAATAAAATTTTACTCTGTGTATACATTTTTAATTCACTCATTTGTCTTTAGATATCTGGGATGGTTCAACTTCTTAGCTACTGTAAATAATATCATTAAACATAGATGTGTAATTAGCTCCACAGCAAAGTGTAGACTCCTTTAGCTATATGTTTGGGGGTGGTATGTTTGGGTCATATGTCAACATTACTTTTCATTTGCTGAAAATACCTTTATCACAATTTATATACTGTCTGTGCCAGTTTAAATTACCAACAAAAATAATTAAGGGTTCTTTCTTCTCACAATATCACCATTGTTTGGTATTGTTTGTTAACCTGATGTTCACTCTTCTGATTGGGATATAACATCCACCCAAATGACCTTTAAATTGCATTATTTTGATAATAGCTAAAGGTATTAAGCATTTTCAAGTACTTATTTCTTATTTTTATTAAGAGTTTTTACTATTTTATTTTTTATGTATAGATATTTCATCTATTTATGTGTCTCTGTACCACAGGCTACACTGATATCTATGAGGACTAGGACAGGATAATAGAACACCTAAAACTGTAGTGACAGATGATAGCAAGCTTCCATGTGGGTCCTGGACATTGACCCAAAGGCTTTTGAAAGACCAGCAAATGCTCTTAACTTCTGGCCCATATATCTAGCTCCTTTTTGGGAACTGTATATTAGGCTAATAAATAATTGAGAAAAGTTGTTCAACTTTTACAGTCTTTTCTGGTTATATATACCATAAATGATAATTATTTGACAAAGATATTCTCCCATTCTTTCTTTTTATATTCTCACATTCTTGATGGTACTTCTTCAGTCAAGTGATTGTCTTCTTTACAGTACAAAAGCTTTTTATTTTTATGTAATCCAATTTGACAATTACTGTAGTACATGGCTGAGTCTTGTCACAAATTTCTGGTCTATGCCTGTGTCTTCAAGTATTTTCTATAGTCTTCTCTTTATTATATTCTATTGCTCAGGACTTTTATTTTGACTTATTTTATTCTGCAAGTCAAGAAATACAAATTTAATTTAATTTTTTTACACTTGAATATCTAGATTTTCAAGCACCATTTGTTAAAAAGTCTTTCTTCTCTTCAAAGTAGTGAGGGCATCTATATGGATTTAGCTCTAGTTCTCTGGTCCATTTCACTACTCTTCATGTCTGTTTTTCTATGCAAACAATGTGGGTTTTGTTATTATTACTCTATAGTTAAATATTGAAGCCAGAAATTAGGACTCCTCTTGCATTGTACTTTCTGTTTAGGCTATTTGCTTGGCAACTGGGAGATAAAAATTCAATCTTAGACAAAATTCAGCTACATTATTCTGGTAGGACTTTACTTTCCCCATATCTCTGTATTTCTCACCTTTTCACATATTTTTCCTATTAATGTTACGTGATTTATGCAAAATAGCTCTTGTACATAATTTATATTGAAGAAAGTCTCTTAGTAAAGGAATATATTATAATTGAATATGCAGGAAAGGTGATTAAATGCATTAAAACTGTTTATTATTGGACTATATTGTAATTGATCACTTCAGAATTTTTTAACACAGTTGTATTCAGAACTTTTAGTTAATGAGGTAACTGGATCAGTTGAAGTCATGTTGTAAATTCTAAATGAAATGGAGAGATTTCTTATATTTTTGGTTGCGAGCCTACCCTTTAGTGGCTGAGCCATCTCTCCAGCCTGAGATTTCTCAACATACACACTCAAAAAATGTTTTCTAGTGAGATGAGAGCAGAGTTGAAAAAATGAAAGGTCAGAGGCATTTCCATCATTTCATATTTACACAAATACTTTATCTGAGAATATTTAGAGAAAAAAGTCTCTCTTTTTTTCACTAATCTAGGATTTGTTTGAATCTCTAATCCTACCAACATAACTACATGTTCAGAAGGCCAGTAGACACAGTCCATGCATAAATCTGGCTGGCTTATTATGGATATGGGAAAATATGTAAGAAAAATAACATGTCAAATTTTCCAATTGTTTCTTCTGTTTTTAAATATTTTTTATAATTTTATGTGTATTAGTACTTTGCCTGAATGTATGTATGTACATCACATACATGCCTAGTATCTGCTGGCATCAGAAGAGAGTATTGCATGCAGTGGAAATGGAGTAACAAACAATTGTGAGGGCTTAGACTTGAACCTGGGCCCTCTGAAAGCACAAGGAGTGCTCTTAACTTCTGAGCCAACTCTCTAGCCCCTTCTACACTTTCTTTAGTGAAGTCAATCTCAGACAAACCTTTTCATCTGGTTTTCTAAAATTCTTATCTCAACATCTGTATACATATAACTAGATAGTACAATGGTTAAGTGTTATTGTAGAATCTAAACAAACCATCGAAGAACATGAATTACTTAAATACAACAGAAAAGAAAATTAGATGATTGAGTGTTAAGTACCAGCATACCAGAAAAGTTGATAAACAATGGAGGGTTGGTTTCCACCTGCATTGCCCATGAGGTCCATAAAAGGAGGCAGATGAAGATGATTTGACGTATTCCTAGGTCATTATGTTTAAGCCAACCGTGTAAAAGTAACAGGTCTGTGGAAAGTGTTAAAATGTAGAACATAGATGAGTGGCCACTACTTAGACAATTGAAACTAATTTGAAATCATAAAATCAGTTCATCTCCAGATTAGGTTTTATGAAACTTTAGTATGTGATTGCAAAATTTGTACACGTAAGCATGTAGGTATGTATCCATATGAAATTTGAAGGCCAACCTCTGATGTTCTGCTGGACACTCTTCAACAGATTTTTGAGACAAGGTTTCATGGGCTGAGATTTTAGAAGACAAACTAAGCTTACTAGTCAGCAATGTCTAGAGACACTTTTCCCCATATCCCTTATCAGAAGTACATGACACCATGTTTGGAATTTTTACAGGGCTTCTGTATACACTCAGTCCTCATGCTTACAAAGCAAGCATGGTACCAGTTGGTTCACATTTTAGTCCTACTTTACATGTCTGCACTTTTTTTTTTATTAACTTGAGTATTTCTTATATACATTTCGAGTATTATTCCCTTTCCCGGTATCCGGGCAAACATCCCCCTCCCCCTTCCTCTTCCTTATGGGTGTTCCACTCCCAACCCTCCCCCCATTGCCGCCCTCCCCCCAACAGTCTAGTTAACTGGGGGTTCAGTCTTAGCAGGACCCAGGGCTTCCCCTTCCACTGGTGCTCTTACTAGGATATTCATTGCTACCTATGACGTCAGAGTCCAGGGTCAGTCCATGTATAGTCTTTAGGTAATGGCTTAGTCCCTGGAAGCTCTGGTTGCTTGGCATTGTTGTACATATGGGGTCTCGAGCCCCTACAAGCTCTTCCAGTTCTTTCTCTGATTCCTTCAACGGGGGTCCTATTCTCAGTTCAGTGGTTTGCTGCTGGCATTCGCCTCTGTATTTGCTGTATTCTGGCTGTGTCTCTCAGGAGCGATCTACATCCGGCTCCTGTCGGTCTGCACTTCTTTGCTTCATCCATCTTGTCTAATTGGGTGGATGTATATGTATGGGCCACATGTCGGGCAGGCTATGAATGGGTGTTCCTTCAGTCTCTGTTTTAATCTTTGCCTCTCTCTTCCCTGCCAAGGGTATTCTTGTTCCCCTTTTAAAGAAGGAGTGAAGCATTCACATTTTGATCATCTGTCTTGAGTTTCATTTGTTCTAGGCATCTAGGGTAATTAAAGCATTTGGGCTAATAGCCACTTATCAATGAGTACATACCATGTATGTCTTTCTGTGATTGGGTTAGCTCACTCAGGATGATATTTTCCAGTTCCAACCATTTGCCTACGAATGTCATAAAGTCGTTGTTTTTGATAGCTGAGTAATATTCCATTGTGTAGATGTACCACATTTTCTGTATCCATTCCTCTGTTGAAGGGCATCTGGGTTCTTTCCAGCTTCTGGCTATTATAAATAAGGCTGCAATGAACATAGTGGAGCACGTGTCTTTTTTATATGTTGGGGCATCTTTTGGGTATATGCCCAAGAGAGGTATAGCTGGATCCTCAGGCAGTTCAATGTCCAATTTTCTGAGGAACCTCCAGACTGATTTCCAGAATGGTTTTACCAGTCTGCAATCCCACCAACAATGGAGGAGTGTTCCTCTTTCTCCACATCCTCGCCAGCATCTGCTGTCACCTGAGTTTTTGATCTTAGCCAATCGCACAGGTGTGAGGTGAAATCTCAGGGTTGTTTTGATTTGCATTTCCCTTATGACTAAAGATGTTGAACATTTCTTTAGGTGTTTCTCAGCCATTCGGCATTCCTCAGCTATGAATTCTTTGTTTAGCTCTGAACCCCATTTTTTAATAGGGTTATTTGTTTCCCTGCGGTCTAACTTCTTGAGTTCTTTGTATATTTTGGATATAAGGCCTCTATCTGTTGTAGGATTGGTAAAGATCTTTTCCCAATCTGTTGGTTGCTGTTTTGTCCTAACCACAGTGTCCTTTGCCTTACAGAAGCTTTGCAGTTTTATGAGATCCCATTTGAAGATTCTTGATCTTAGAGCATAAGCCATTGGTGTTTTGTTCAGGAAATTTTTTCCACTGCCCATGTGTTCCAGATGCTTCCCTAGTTTTTCTTCTATTAGTTTGAGTGTGTCTGGTTTGATGTGGAGGTCCTTGATCCACTTGCACTTAAGCTTTGTACAGGGTGGTAAGCATGAATCGATCTGCATTCTTCTACATGTTGACCTCCAGTTGAACCAGCACCATTTGCTGAAAATGCTATCTTTTTTCCATTTGATGGTTTTGGCTCCTTTATCAAAAATCAAGTGACCATAGGTGTGTGGGTTCATTTCTGGGTCTTCAATTCTATTCCATTGGTCTATCTGTCTGTCTCTGTACCAATACCATGCAGTTTTTATCACTATTGCTCTGTAATACTGCTTGAGTTCAGGGATAGTGATCCCCCCTGAAGTCCTTTTATTGTTGGATAGCTTTAGCTATCCTGGGTTTTTTGTTATTCCAGATGAATTTGCAAATTGTTCTGTCTAACTCTTTGAAGAATTGGATTGGTATTTTGATGGGGATTGCATTGAATCTGTAGATTGCTTTTGGTAAAATGGCCATTTTTACTATATTAATCCTGCCAATCCATGAACATGGGAGATCTTTCCATCTTCTGAGGTCTTCTTCAATTTCCTTCTTCAGTGTCTTGAAGTTCTTATTGTACAGATCTTTTACTTGCTTGGTTAAAGTCACACCGAGGTACTTTATATTATTTGGGTCTATTATGAAGGGTGTCGTTTCCCTAATTTCTTTCTCGGCTTGTTTCTCTTTTGTATAGAGGAAGACAACTGATTTATTTGAGTTAATTTTATACCCAGCCACTTTGCTGAAGTAGTTTATCAGCTTTAGTAGTTCTCTGGTGGAACTTATGGGATCATTGAAATATACTATCATATCATCTGCAAATAGTGATATTTTGACTTCTTCTTTTCCGATCTGTATCCCCTTCACCTCCTTTTTTTGTCTGATTGCTCTGGCTAGAACTTCAAGAACTATATTGAATAAGTAGAGAGAGAGTGGGCAGCCTTCTCTAGTCCCTGATTTTAGTGGGATTGCTTCAAGTTTCTCTCCATTTAGTTTAATGTTAGCAACTGGTTTGCTGTATATGGCTTTTACTATGTTCAGGTATGGGCCTTGGATTCCTATTCTTTCCAGGACTTTTATCATGAAGGGATGTTGAATTTTGTCAAATGCTTTCTCAGCATCTAATGAAATGATCATGTGGTTTTGTTCTTTCAGTTTGTTTATATAATGGATCACGTTGATGGTTTTCCATATATTAAACCATCCCTGCATGCCTGGGATGAAGCCTACTTGGTCATGGTGGATGGTTGTTTTGATGTGCTCTTGGATTCGGTTTGCCAGAATTTTATTGAGTATTTTTGCGTCGATATTCATAAGGGAAATTGGTCTGAAGTTCTCTTTCTTTGTTGTGTCTTTGTGTGGTTTAGGTATAAGAGTAATTGTGGCTTCGTAGAAGGTATTTGGTAGTGATCCATCTGTTTCAATTTTGTGGAATAGTTTGGATAATATTGGTATGAGGTCTTCTATGAAGGTTTGATAGAATTCTGCACTAAACCCGTCTGGACCTGGGCTCTTTGGGAGACCTTTAATGACTGCTTCTATTTCCTTAGGAGTTATGGGGTTGTTTAACTGGTTTATCTGTTCCTGATTTAACTTCGGTACCTGGTATCTGTCTAGGAAATTGTCCATTTCCTGAAGATTTTCAAGTTTTGTTGAATATAGGCTTTTATAGTAAGATCTGATGATTTTTTTGAATTTCCTCTGAATCTGTTGTTATCTCTCCCTTTTCATTTCTGATTTTGTTAATTTGGACGCACATTCTGTGTCCTCTCATTAGTCTGGCTATGGGTTTTTCTATCTTGTTGATTTTCTCAAAGAACCAACTTTTGGTTCTGTTGATTCTTTCTATGGTCCTTTTTGTTTCTACTTGGTTGATTTCAGCTCTGAGTTTGATTATTTCCTGCCTTCTACTCCTTCTGGGTGTATTTGCTTCTTTTTGTTCTAGAGCTTTTAGGTGTGCTGTCAAGCTGCTGACATACGCTCTTTCCTGTTTCTTTCTGCAGGCACTCAGCGCTATGAGTTTTCCTCTTAGCACAGCTTTCATTGTGTCCCATAAGTTTGGGTATGTTGTACCTTCATTTTCATTAAATTCTAAAAAGTTTTTAATTTCTTTCTTTATTTCTTCCTTGACCAGGTTATCACTGAGTAGAGCATTGTTCAATTTCCAAGTATATGTGGGAATTTTTCCTTGATTGTTATTGAAGACCAGTTTTAGGCCGTGGTGGTCCGATAGCACACATGGGATTATTTGTATCTTTCTGTACCTGTTGAGGCCCATTTTTTGACCAATTATATGGTCAATTTTGGAGAAAGTACCATGAGGAGCTGAGAAGAAGGTATATCCTTTTGCTTTAGGATAGAATGTTCTATAAATATCCGTTAAGTCCATTTGGCTCATGACTTCTCTTAGTCTGTCTACATCTCTGTTTAATTTCTGTTTCCATGATCTGTCCATTGATGAGAGTGGGGTGTTGAAATCTCCTACTATTATTGTATGAGGTGCAATGTGTGTTTTGAGCTTTAGTAAGGTTTCTTTTACGTATGTAGGTGCCCTTGTATTTGGGGCATAGATATTTAGGATTGAGAGTTCATCTTGGTGGATTTTTCCTTTGATGAATATGAAGTGTCCTTCCTTACCTTTTTTGATGACTTTTAGTTGAAAATTGATTTTATTTGATATTAGAATGGCTACTCCAGCTTGCTTCTTCTGACCATTTGCTTGGAAAATTGTTTTCCAGCCTTTCATTCTGAGGTAATGTCTGTCTTTGTCTCTGAGGTGTGTTTCCTGTAGGCAGCAGAATGCAGGGTCCTCGTTGCGTATCCAGTTTGTTAATCTATGTCTTTTTATTGGGGAGTTGAGGCCATTGATGTTGAGAGATATTAAGGAATAGTGATTATTGCTTCCCGTTATATTCATATTCGTTATATTCATCTGGAATAACAAAATACCCAGGATAGCCAAAACTATCCTGAACAATAGAGTGACATAGAAGAACTATGTCACTCATGTATGCCACAATTCTTCCCATGTGTAGAAGAAATATAAAACTTCTTTATATTTAATAAAGTTTCTTAATTAAAACGTCATTTTTATTGTTATTACTACATTTTAAGTATAACTTTTGTAATATTTTATTATCACATTGTGTTTAATATCCTTGCACATGGATGCTTATGGTGTTTCCAGAATAGAATATTGTAGTTGGTTTGTATTTGTTTACTTGATTGCCTATTGTATTTACTCTGCTTTTGTAATCACTGGAGTATAGGTTATCATTCATGCATTTGACCTTTGATTTAATAATGTACCAGTATTCCTACACCTTTAACTCCAGTGGATCTAATCCCCTCTCTGGCCTCTATAGGCACCTGTATACATAAAAACATATAAAATAAATACAAAATATAATAACTATGACTTTACTTTATAAACCCTTAATTTTCTTTTTTAGTAGCACTACCTTAAAACATACCAAAAAACCTTGTTTAATAATAGAATGTATTTGCATTTTCGTTACATAAATTTTTCTGTATATTTTTAAACTTTTAAAAGTTTTTCCTTTTCTTTTTTTTTTTTTTGCTGAAAAATAGGTTACATCCACACAGCAATTTAGACATAAATTTTCTCAACCTAGTTTAATAAGCATTCAACCTTCCCTCTAGCCCACCATGTACCAGAGGTAGTGGAAAATAAAACATATTAGGACACAAGGGAAGTAGAGATATTTGGATATAGTTCTTGGGTGAATTGACTCTGTGTCAGTCTATAGTTAGGTCCAATAGCAAACACCAAACACAAATCAGAAGCTGTAGTCCAGTCTACTTGGGAGTGACCGCACATGAACCAGAAAGGGCAGGCAGTTGAATCCTGAAGTAACCACAAGTCTTGACAATTAGCTCAAGGCCAAGAAGCCCCAGGGCCCTCAAGAGAAGGTCTTTGGCAAGTTTAGCTCAATGGCAACAAGCTGAACTCACCAATGTAATGTAAGGAAAACCAATATATGTGTGTCTACATGTGGATACCAAAGAATAGTGAGGCTAAGCAAAGCAAACCAGTGCTCAGGCTTCCCCTCTCTGTTGGGTCATATTTATATTCCTTCTTATCATCATGCATCTTTTAATGTGTTTGCTATAACAAAACATTCTTTCACATATGTTAGCTTCAGGAAAGCATTCTTTTTATATTAATCATTTTATTTATTTACATTTCAAATGTTCCATTTTGTGGTCTTCCCTCCACAAACCCGGACCCATATTCCTCACCTTTCTTTCTAAGAGGGTGCTCCCCCACCCACCCACCAACTTCCACTTTACCCCTCTGGAATCGCCCTTTGCTGGGGAAAGAGCGTTCACAGGACCAAGTGCCTCCCCTCACTTTGATACCAGATAGGGCAGTCCCCTGCTACTTATGTTACAGAGACCATGGATCCACTCATTCTTTGGTTGGTGGTTTAGGCCCTTGGAGCTCCGAGGGGTCCAGATAGTAGATATTGTTGTTATCCCTATGGGGTTGCAATACCTTCCAGCCTCTTCAGTACTTTGCTATGTCTTCCACTGGAGTTCCTGGGTTCCGTCCAATAATTGGCTATGAATGTCTGCATCTGTCTGATGTCAGGTGCTGCAGAGCCTCTTAGAGGACAGCCCAACTGGTCTGCTGTCTGCAGGAAGTACATGGAATCAGCAATAGTGTCTGGGTTTGGTGTCTTTTGATGGGATGGATCCCAAGGTGGGGAGGTCTTTGGAGGGTCTTTCTTCAAACTCTGCTCTAATTTTTGTTTCTACATTTCCTTTAGATAACAACTCTGAATTAAAATTTTGAGTTGGGTGACTGGTCCCTTTCCTCAACTATGTACCAGGTGTATCTACTCATGTGGGGGGTCTCATTAGGTTATATCTCCCCTTTGTTGGGTATTTCTGCTAATGTCATTCTCATTGGGTCCTGGAATCCCCTGTCATCCCTGGTGTTTGAGACATTCTGGTGGTTCACTCTCTCTGTTCTCCACCCCCACTGCTAAGTATTTCATCTCATTCTCCTGGCCATCTGCACTGACTTCTCTCCTATCTCTTCCCATACCTGAAACTGCCCTCACCTTTTGCAGCCCTCTCCTCTCTGCCACCTAGGTTCCTTCCTTCCTCTGCTACCAAAGATTGTTTTGTTCTCCCTTTTAAGTATGATTGAAGCACTTTGGCTTCATGGGTTCTTCATAGGATACCCACATTGTATCGTGGATATTCTGAGATTTTTTGGCTAATATTCAGTGAGTACATACCATGTATGTCTTTTTGGTTCTGTTACCTCCCCTAGGATGTTATTTTCTAGTTCTATCCATTTGCCTGCAAAATTTGTGAAGTTGTGCTTTTAATAGCTGAGTAGTATTCATTCCATTCTATACTATACTATATGTTCTGTATCCATTCTTCGATTGAGGGTCATGTGGGTTGTTTCCAGCTTCTAGTTATTATAAATAAGAATGCTATGAACAAGTGGAGCATGTGTCCTTATATGTTGGAGCATCTTTTGGGTATATGTTCAGTAGTGGTACAGCTGGACCTTCAGGTACAAATATTTCCAATTTTCTGAGAAACTGCCAGGTTGATTTCCAAAGTGGTTGAAACAACTTGTAATCCCACTAGCAGTGGAGGAGTTTTCCTCTTTCTCCACATCTTTGCCAGAATCTGCTGTCACGTGAGTTTTTTATGTTATCCATTTTGATTGGTATAAGGTAAAATCTCAGTGTCATTTTAATTATCATTGCCTTAATGATGACAATGTTGGAATTTTCTTTAGGATATTCTCAGCCATTCCAAAATGCTCACTTGAAAATTCTTTGTTTAGTTCTGTCCCCTATTTTTAATAGGGTTATTTCATCCCCTGGAATCTAAATTCTTGAATTTTTTGTATATTTTGAACATTAGCACTCTATCAGATGTAGGGTTGGTAAAGATCTTCTCCAAATCTGTAGGTTGCTGTTTTGTCCTATTGACACTGTCAGATGCTTATCAATTTCATGACATCCCATTTGTTAATTATTGATATTAGACACTGAGCCACTGTTCTCTTGTTCAGAAAAGTTTCCTCTGTGCCTATGTATTCAACCCTCTTTCCTAATTTATCTTCTCTTTTATTTAGAGTATCATGTTTTATGTGGAGGTCCTTGTCCCACTTGGACTTGAGCTTTCTAGGAGATAAAAATGGATCAATTTACATTCTTCTATATGAAAGCCTCATGTTAGAGCAGCACCATTTATTGAAAATGCTTTCTTTTCCAATGTACAGTTTTGACTTCTTTGTCAAAGATCAAGTGTCCATAGGTGTATGGGTTGTGTTCTTGGTCTTTGATTGTATCCCATTATTCTTTTATTGTTAAAAATTGTTTTCAATATCCTGGGGGTTTTGTTATTCTAAATGAAGTTGAGAATTGGTCTTTCTATCTCTGTGACAAATTGAGTTGGAATTTTGATAGGTATTTCATTGAATCTGTGGATTGCTTTCTGTTTGCCATTTTTAATTTTTTTCGAGTTTTAAATTTTAAAAATTTATTTATTTTTACACTCCAGATTTTATTCCCCTCTGGCCTACCCCCTCCACTGACAGTTCCTCATGCCATACTGCCTCCCACCTCCCCCTGTCTCCATAAGGATGTCCCTGTGATTTGCCCTGGAGTTATCTGTATTTTGATGATGGATCTTCTGCGACAAGGAAGGCTGCCTAGTCACCTACTCATGACTCAGATGACTTCATCAGAACCTTCTCCCCATTTAATTTGTTAAAATAAAGGCAAGAGCAGGTGGTGGTAGGACAGGGGAAGGGAAGGTGGAACAAAAGAGGAGGGAGAGACTGGGCCAGAGAAGTAGGAAGAAGTTGGAGCTGAAGCACATGACATGAAGAAACCTCAAGTTCTGAGGAATTTCACAGCTGGGAAGAGGATAGTGTAGTGGTAGATCTGCCCAATCTAGACACAAGCTTGTATTCATATTACTCGAGTTGTGTTTTCTTCGCAAGGGCATATTCGGGTTGTAGAGGTTACAGCAATATGTCCCCACCCCACCCACCCCACCAGACCTCTAAAAAGTCTCTAGTCTCTTCAGGGTTAGGTACCTCTTCTCTGACTTAACCCAGACCATCTGTATATGTGTTGGAGGCCTCGTCTCAGCAGGAATATGCTGCCTGGTTGGTGATTCAGTGTCTTAGAGATCTTGGGGGATCCAGGATAATTGATACTGTTGGTACTCCTACAAGGTTGCCCTCCTCCTCAACTTCCTCAAGTTTTTCCCAAATTTAACCAGAGGTGTCAAGAACTTCTGTTCACTGGTAGGGTGCCCATATGTGCATCTGAATCTTTCAGCTGCTTGTTGGGTCTTTTGGAGGGCAGTCATGATAGGTCCCTTTTGGTGAATGTCCCATAGCCTCTTAAATGGTGTCATGTAGTGGGGCTTCCCCTTGAGCTGGATCCCACTTTGGGTCTGTCTCTGCACCTTCTTTTCCATCCCTGTATTTCTTTCAGACAGGAAGAAATATAGGTCAGAGCTTTGACTGTGGGATAGCAAATGCATCCCTCCCTTGATGCTGTCTTTCTGCTAGAGGTAGGCTCTATATGTTCTCTCTGCTCACTGTATGGCATTTCATCTAGGATCCTCCACTTTGAGTCCTGAGAAACTCTCACTTCCCTGGTCTCTAGTACCTTCTAGAGGGTCTTCCCAACCTCCTTCCTCTTGAAGTCGCCTATTTTCATTCTTTCTGTCGGCCCTCAGGACCTCAGTCCTTTTCCCCCACCCAATACCAGATCATGTTCCCCTCTCCCCCACACCCATCCCCTTTTTCTTCCCTGTCCCTCCCTACCTACCCCCTTGTGGTTGCTTTCTTCTCACTCCCATGTGGGACTAAAGTATCCTCAGTTTGTTGATCTTTTTGGGTTTTGTGGACTATATCTTGGATATTCTGTACTTTATTTTTGGCTAATATTCATACTGTACATATCCTTTTGGGGCTAAAATACCTCACTCACAATGATATTTTCTACTTCCATCCATTTGCTTGCAAAACTCAGGAAGTCCTCATTCTTAAGAGCTGAGTAGTATTCCATTGTGTAATGAACCACATTTTCTGTATCCATTTTTCTGTCATGGGACATCTGGGTTGTTTCCAGCTTCTGGCTGTCACAAATAAGCCTGCTATGAACATAGTGGAACATGTGCCCCTGTGGCACAGTGGGACATCTTTTGGTTATATTCCCAAGATTGGTATTGTTGGATCTTTAGGTAGTACTATTTCCAATTTTGTGAGGAACCTCCAAATTGATTTCCAGAGTGGGTTTATCAGTTTGCAATCCCACCAGCAATGGAGGAGTGTTCTTCTTTCTCTACATCTTTATCAACATGTGTTGTCACCTTAGGTTTTTATCTTAACCATTCAGACTGGTATAAGGTAGAATCTCAGAGTCCTTTAGATTCGGATTTCTTTGATCACTAAGGATTTTGAACATTGCTTTAGGTGCTTCTCAGCCATTCGAGATTCCAATTCTCTGTTTAGTTCTACACCCTGTATTTTGATTGTGTTGTTTGCTTTTGGGGTGGTTAGCTTCTTACATTCTTTATATATTTTGGATATTAGCCCACTATCAAATGTGGGTTAGTGAAGTTTTCCCAATCTGTAGGATGCTGATTTGTCTTGTTGAATATGTCCTTTGCCTTATAGATGCTTTCCAGTTTCATGGGCTCCCATTTATCAATTCTTGAACTTAGAGCATGAACCACTGGTGTTCTGTTTAGTAAATTTTCCTCTCTGCCAATGAGTTCAAGGCTCTTTCCCACTTTGTCTTCTATTAGATTCAGTGTATCTGGCTTTATGTTGAGTTCCTTGATCCACTCAGACTTGAGCTTTGTGCATGGTGACAAACACGGGTCTATTTTCATTTTTCTACATACAGACAACCAGTTAGATCAGTACTGTTTATAGAAGATGCTTTTTTTCATTGTATATTTTTGGCTTCTTTGTCAAAGATCAAATGTGCACATGTTTGTGGTTTAATTTCTGGGTCAATTCTATTCCATTGATCAACCTGTCTGTCTCTGTACTAATACCATTCAGTTTTTATCACTAATGCTCTGTAGTAGAACTTGAGGGCAGGGATGGTGATTTCCCCAGCCATTCTTTTATTGTTAAGAATTATTTTCACTATTCTGGGTTCTTTGCCTTTCCAGATGAATTTGAGAATTGCTCTTTCCATGTCTTTGAAGAATTATGTTGGAATTTTGATGGGAATTGCATTGAATCTGTAGATTGTCTTTGATGGGATGTCCATTTTCATTAATTCTGCCAATCCATGAACATAGGAGATCTTTACATCTTCTGAGACCTTCTTCAATTTATTTTTTAGAGACTTGATGTTCTTGTCATACAGATACTTTACTTGCTTGGTTAGAGTTACCCCCAAGATATTTTACATTATCTGTGCCTATTTCTCAGACTGTTTATCATTTGTATAAAGGAAGAATACTGATTTGTTGAGTTAATCTTATATCTAGCCAGTTTGCTGAAGTTGTTTATCAGCTGAAGTTCTCTGGTAGAATTTTTGGGGTTGCTTATGTATACTATCATGTCATCTGCAAATAGTGATACCTTTATTTCTTCTTTGCCATTTTCCCCTTACTCTATTTCTTGTCTTACTATTCTAGCTAGCATTTCGAGCAGTATACTGAATAGATATGGAGAGAGTGGACATCTGCTACACCCACTCCAGTGGAGACACTGCAGCATGGAGCAGCATGAATGGCTGCCGGTCTTGAGGTTCGCACCACACATGGTTAGGCTTCCTGGAGGTCTCTGGCAGACCCCTATAAGGAAACATGTGATTAGCTTTTTTCTTGGCTCAGGTATTGGGTATATGGCTGCTTGGATGTATATTATCTTGCTGGTGTTTGAGACAATAGCTTGTGGCACCTCATTGTCTTAGGAGAACCAAGTTGTATTTTTAGATGTTTTAGGAACTGAGGGATCACAGGACATGAGTCAGCAGACTTTGACCTCAGTGCCCTCGACCTCAGCGTCTGAAGCTACTCCAGGAATAGAATTACAAATAGAGAAGTAATTGTGCAAACTTGCTAGAGATATGGTTTTGCCAGAAAATAGCCCCCCAGCAGCATAAATGCTGATTCAAATGTTGTAAACTACTAATGAGACATTTGGAAAAATTATGGACATTTTGCAGAAATTTGAATTAGGACTCCAGGGAATTTCTAGAAAGAAAATATAGGAGAAACAGAAGATAAGGATGAATTAGACCAGGAAATGGAGGATTTACAGAATATGGGATTAATTGTTAGGAGGAAGAATGACGAGATACAGTTCCTTGTGCAAGGAACTTGGTGGCAGCCCCCTAGATGGAAAGGCCCTTACAAGTATGATCCTACAGAAGCACCTTTACCTTGGACAGGAATTTATGATGATAATTTAGATAGATGAGTGGTGGTTAATGGTAAGAGAGTCAAGTGTAGTTCCCTATTTCCCTGGGAGAGGATCAGGCAAACTCGAGCTCCCTGGTGTGTTCTCTCAGAGGATCAGCAATGACAGCTGAGGTGATAAATATATAAATTTCTTATTTTTGGAAAAGATGATTCCTTTTATGGGAGAAACATATTAGATCACTTGAGATCAAAAGAAGAAATATTAAGATTATTAATATGGGAAGTTTAGAGAGAGGTTGTGTTGGCTAATAATGAAACTAGTAAAAATCAGATGTCTGGCAGCATGACCACAGGTGAACGTAAAATAGAAATTCTTTTCCTGTTTAGTCTGTGCTTGAAGTTTCTATATCATGGTGTGATGATTTCTGAATAAGATTGTAATCATTTGAACTTGTACCAAAGTCCTTGAAATAAATGTATATATACCCTGATGCTCTTAAGCAAAATTCACAGCAGTAACAAACCTCTCTCCTGTGTTTGACTCTGTCTGTCGTGCCGAATTCATTCCTGACCTGAATATCCAAGCCTGGTCTCTCCGCAGTACACCAGACCTCTGAGCAGTCTGCGGCAGACATCCTTGTCTTATCCTAGATTTTAATGGGATTGCTTCAAGTATCTCTCCATTGAATTTGACATTGGCTGTTGGTTTGTAGTAAAAGGCTTTTGTTATGTTTAGTTATGAGCCTTGAATTCCTGTTTTTATCAATACTTTTAACATGAAGAAGTGTTTTATTTTGTCATATGTTTTTTCTATATCTAAGAAGGTGACCATGCAATTTTTTACATTAAATTTGGTTTGCAAGAATTTTATTGAATGTTTGCATCAATATTCATAAGTGAGATTTGTCTGAAGTTCTCTCTTTTGTTTGGGACCTTGTGTGTTTTAGGTATCAGAGTAATTATGTCTTCATAAAATGATTTAGGTAGTGTTCCTTCTGTTTCTACTATATGAAATAGTTTGAGCAATATTGGTATCAGGTCTTCTTTGAAGGTTTGGTAAAGTTCTGAACTAAATCTATCTGGAGCTTCTTCGGGTTGGGTGGTTTTATGGGATATGGGCATGTATAGAAAGTTTTCCTGCTCTTAATTTGACTTGGTATATGGTATCTGCCTGGAAATCCATCCATTTCATCAAGATTTTCCAGTTTGTAGTAGGATCTGAAGTTTTTTTAATTTCCTGTTTTTGTTTGTTTGTTTGTTTGTACATTTCCCTTTTCATTTCTGATTTTTTTTAATTTACCTCTGGGCCCTTTAGTTAGTTTGGCTAGGGGTTCTATCTTTTAATTCTATCAAAGAACCAGCTTTTGGTTTCGCTGATTCTTTGTATTGTTTTTGTTTGTTTGTTTGGACTTGGTAGATTTTAGCCCTGACTTTGACTATTTCCTGCCTTCTACTCCTGGGTGAGTTTGCTTCTTTTTGTTCTAGAGCTCTCAGGCATGCTGTTAAGTTGCTAGTGTAAGACCTCCCTGGTTTCCTTACCGGTTTCCTTACTAAGTGCACTTAGTACTATAAATTTTCCTCTTAGTTCTACTTTCATTATGTCCCATAAGTTTGGGTTTAGGGTGTCAACAATTTCATTAAATTCTAGGAAGTCGTTCATTTCTGTCTTTATTTTATCCCTGACCAAATTATCTTTGAGTACAGAGTTGTTCAGTTTCCACCTGTATGTGGGTTTTCTGTTGTTTTTGTTGTTATTGAAGACCAGCTTTAGGCCATGGTGGTTTGGTAGGAAGCATGAGATTATTTCAATGTTCTTGTATCAGTTGAGCATTGTTTTGTGACCAATTATATGGTCCATTTTGGAGAAGGTACCATGAGGTGCTGAACAGAAGGCGTATTCTTTTGTTTATGGTGAAGTATTCTGTAGATATCTGTTAAATTCATTTGGTTACTAAACTCTATTAGTTTCACTGTGTATCTGTTTATTTTCTACTTAAATGACCTGTCCATTGTTGAAATTAGGGTGTTGAAGTTTCCCACAATTATTGTGTGGAGTTCAATATTTGTTTTGAGTTTTAGTAAAGTTTCTTTTAGGAATGTGGGTGCCCTTGAATTTGGGGCAGAGATTTTCAAAATTGAGACTTTCTCTTGGTAGATTTTCCCTTTGATGACTATGAAGTGTCCTTCCTCTTCATGCTTGATAAATTTTGGTTGAAAGTCTATTTTATTGGATATTAGGATGGTGACTCCAGCTTATGTCTTGGGACTGTTTGCTTAGAACTTTTTCTATCATTTTACTCTGAGATAATGTCAGTCTCTGTTATTGTGGTGTGTTTCTTGTATGCAGGAAAATGGTGGATTTGTGTGTGTGTGTGTGTGTGTGTGTGTGTGTGTGTGTGTGTGTGTATCTAATCTGCTAGCTTATGTCTTTTTAAAGGTGAATTGAGTCCATTAACATTGAGAGGTATGAAAGACAGATGATTGTTGGTTCCTGTTTTTGTAGGTAGCTTTACCTGCTTGTGGTTTTCTCCTTTTGGCTTTGTTGTGAGATGCTTAACAGCTTGTTTTTTCCTTTGGTGTAGGTATTTTCCTTATATTGAGTTTTCCTTCTAGGATCCTCTGTAGTTTGATAGATACTGTCTGAATTTGGTTTTATCCTTAAATATTTTGGTTTCTCCATCTATGTTTATTGAAAGTTTTGCTGGATGTAGTAACCTGTGCTGGCTACTATAGTCACACCGAGGTATTTTATATTATTTGTGACTACTGTGAAAGGTGTTATTTCCCTACTTTCTTTCTCAGCCATTTTATCCTTTGAATAGAAGAAGGCTACTGATTTGTTTAAGTTAATTTTATATCTGGCCACTTTGCTGAAGTTGTTTATCAGTGGTACGAATTCTCTGGTGGAACTTGGGGGTCATTTAAGTATACTATCATATAATTTGTAAATAGTGATATGTTGACTTCTTCCTTTCCAATATGTATCACTTTGACCTCCTTTTCTTGTCTAATTGTTCTGGTTAGGACTTTGGATACTATATTTAATAAATGGGGAGTGAATAAGTTTCCCAGATTTTATTTGTCCCAGATTTTAATTGGATTGCTTCAAGTTTCACTCCATTTAGTTTGACATTGGCTACAGGTTTGCTCTATATTGCATTAGCAAAAGCATGGCATGGGTTTTGAATTCCTGTTCTTTCCAAAATTTTTAACATGAAGGGGAGTTGAATTTTGTCAAATGTTTTCTCAGCATATAATGAGACGATCATGTGTCAATTTTATTCAATATTAGAACGGATACTCCAGCTTGAACCTTGGGACCCTTTGCTTACAAAATTGTTTTCCAGCCTTTTCCTCTGAGGTAGTGTCTAGTGTCTGTCTTTGTCACTGATGTGTGTTTCCTGTATGCAGCAAAATGTTGGGTCCTGTTTACATACACAGTCTGTTAGTCTATGTCTTTTTATTGGGGAAATTGAGTCATGTTAAGAGATATTAAGGAATAGCGATCATTGTTTCCTGTTATTTTTCTTGTTCAAGGTGGAAATTTTTTTGTGTAGTCCTCTTCTTTTGGATTTGTTGCAAGATAATTACTTTCTTGCTTTTTCTAGAGGGTAACTTCCATCTTTGTGTCAGAGTTTTTCCATGCATTATCCTTTTTAGAGATGGATTTTTAGAAAAATATTGTGTAAATTTGGTTTTGCCACGGAATAACTTGTTGTCTCCATCTGTGGAAGTTGAGAGTTTTGCTGGATATAATAATGTGGGCTGGCATTCTCTTAGGGTCTGCCCTGTTTCTTCTGGCTTTCATAGTTTCTGGTGAAAAGTCTGGAATAATTCTAATAGGTCTGCCCTTCTATGTTACTTGACCTTTTTCCGTTACTGATTCTAATATACTTTCCTTGTTCTGTGTATTTGGTGTTTTGACTATTATGTGAAGGGAAGAATTTCTTTTCTTGTCCCATCTATTTGGAATTCTGTAGGCTTCTAATTGCTCTAGCTAGAACCTCCAATACTTTACTGACTAAATAAAGTCTTGTCTTCTCCCTGATTATATTGAGATGGCTTCAAGTCCTACCCCCAATTAACTTGAAATGCTGTATATCTCTTTTATTGTGTTTAAGTATGTGCCTTAACTTTGTTACATTTCCAAGACTTTTAACATAGAGGGTGTTGTATTTTGTCAAATGCTTTTTCAGCATATAATGATATAATCCTGTGGTTTTTTTCCCTTTGAGTTTCTTTATATAGTATATTTCCATAATATATTTTTGTATATTGAACCATCCCTACATTCCAGAGATGACACCTACTTAATTGTGGCAAATAATCGTTTTGATGTATTCTTGGATTGAGTTTGTCAAATTTTATTGAGTAGTTTTGCATCCATATTCATAAGAAAAATTTGTCTGAATTTCTTTTCATTTTTGTCTGTTATAGGTATCAGCATAACTGTGGCTTCATAGGACAAATTAGTCAGTGTTCATTCTGTTTCTATTTTGTGGAATAGTTTAAAATGTATTGGTAGTATGTCTTCTTTGAAGGTCTGCACAAAATCCATCTGGCCCAGGGTTTGGTTTTCTTTTTTTTCTTTTTTCTTTTTCTTTTTTTTTTTTTCTTTTTTTTTTGGATGGGAAACATTAAATGATTGCTTATACTTCCTTATGTATTATGGGATTGCTTATATAGTTTATGTGGCCCTGCTTTATCTTTGGCTCCTGGTATCTGCCCAGAAAAATCAGCCATTTAATGTAGATTTTGCAGTTTTCCTGAGTATAGAGTTTTGTAGTAGGATTTGCTAAAATTTCTTGAATTTCCTCAGTTTCTATTGTTGTGTCTCCCATTTCATTTGTGAATTTGGATACTCTAATTGTGTCCTTAGTTAATTTGGATAAATATTTATCTGTTGTTTCTCTGCAAAGAACCATCTCTTAACTTTGGTGGATGGTACAGCCCTTTTGTTTCTAATTGTTTGATTTCAGCCCCGAGCTTGATTATTTCCTTCCATCTACTAATGTAAGGTGTGTTTATTTCATTTGTTCTAGAGCATTTAGTACACTGTTTCATTGTTAGTGTAGAATCTCTCCAATTTCCATATGAAGGCATTCAGTAATATGAACTTTAGTCTTAGCATGTCTTTCATTGTTTCACAAATTTTGGGTATGCTGTGCCTTTGTTTTCATTAAATTCTATAAAGTCTTTGATTTCTTTCTTCACTTCTTCCTTGGCCAGGTTAACATTGAGTAGAGAATTGCTCAGTTTCCATGTGTATGTGTGCTTTGTTGTTTTTGTTGTTATTGAAGACCAGCCTAAGTCTGTCTTATTCTGATAGAAAGCAAGGGATTATTTCAATCTTCCTGCATCTGTTTAAGCATGTTTTGTGTCTGACTATACGGTCATTTTTGGAGGAGGTACCAGGAGGTACTGAGGAGGTTTTTTCTTTTGTTTTAGGGTGAAATGTTCTATAGATATCAGTTAAATCCATTTGGTTTATAACTTGTTAGTTTCACTGTGTCTCTGTTGAAATTCTATATCAATGACAAGTCCATTAGTGATAATGGGGTATTAGAATCTCCCACTAATATTGTATGACATTCAATGTATGTTTTGAGAATTTATAATGTTTCTTTCACAAAGGTGGGTGCCGTTGGACTTATGGCATAGATATTCCGAACTGACAGATCATCAAGATTGGTGGAATGTTTTCCTTGATGAGTATGGAGAATCCTCGCTTATCACTTTTGATAACTTATGGTTCAAAGTCTATTTTGTTGAATTAAATGGCTACTCGAGCTTGTTTCTTTGAACCATTTGCTTAGAATTTTTTTTCTAGCCTTTTACTTGAGGTAGTATCTGTCATTGTCACTGAAGTGTGTTTCCTGTATGCAACAAGATGTTGGATCCTGTCTATGTATCCATTCTTTTAGACTGTGCCATCTTATTGGGGAATTGAGTCCATTAGTGTTAAGAGATATCAAAGTCCATTGTCCATTACTGTTACATTAGTTGTTAGCAGTAGTATTATGTTTCTGTCATTCTCTTCTTTTCGGTTTGTTGTGAGATGATTAATTTTTGTTTTTTCTTTCTTCCAACTTTATTAACTTGAGTACTTCTTATTTACATTTTGATTTCATGAATTCCAGGCCAACATCCCCCTAATCCCTCCCCATCCAATTCTGCATGGGTGTTCCCCTCCCCATCCTCACCCCATTACCACCCTCCCTCGCAACAATCACGTTCACTGGGGGTTCAGTCTTGGCAGGACCAAAGGTTTCTCTTTCCACTGGTGCTCTTACTAGGGTATTCATTGCTACCTATGAGGTTGGAGACCAGGGTCAGTCCCTGTATAGTCTTTGGATAGTGGCTTAGACCTGGAAGCTCTGGTTGATTGGCATGGTTGTTCATATGAGGTCTCAAGCCCCTTCAAGCTCGTCCAGGCCTTTCTAAGATTCCTTCAACTGGGGTCCCTTGCTCAGGTCAGTGGTTTGCTGCTGGCATTCGCCTATGTATCTGCTGCATTCTGGCTTTGTCTCTCAGGAGAGATCTACATCCGGCTCTTGTCGGCCTGCACTTCTTTGCTTCATCCATCTTGTCTAATTGGGTGGCTATATATGTATGGGCCACATGTGGGGCAGGGTATTCCTTCTGCCTCTTTTCTAAACTTTGCCTCCCTATTCCCTGCCAAGGGTATTCTTGTTCCCCTTTAAAGAAGTAGTGAAGCATTCGCATTTTGATCATACCTCTAGACTTTCCTGTGTTCTGTGCATCTAGGGCAATTCAAGCATTTGGGCTAATATCCACTTATCGATGAGTGCATACCATGTGTGTTTTTCTGTGATTGGGTTACCTCACTCAGGATGATATTTTCCATTTCCATCATTTGCTTATGAATTTCATTAAGTCATTGTTTTTGATAGCTGAGTAATATTCCATTGTGTAGATGTACCACACTATCTGTATCCGTTCCTCTGTTGAAGGGCATCTGGGTTCTTTCCAGCTTCTGCCTATTATAAATAGGGCTGCTATGAACATACTGTAGCACATATCTTTGTTATATGTTGGGGCATCTTTTGGGTATATGCCCAAGAGAGGTATAGCTGGATCCTCAGGTAGTTCAATGTCCAATTTAATGAGGAACCTACAGACTGATCTCCAGAATGGTTGTACCAGTCTGCAATCCCACCAACAATGGAGGAGTGTTCCTCTTTTTCCACATCCTCGCCAGCATTTGCAGTCACCTGAGTTTTTCATCTTAGCCATTCTCACTGGTGTAAGGTGAAATCTCAGGGTTGTTTTGATTTGCATTTCCTTTATGACTAAAGATGTTGAACATTTCTTTAGGTGTTTCTCAGCCATTCAATATTCCTCAGCAGTGAATTCTTTGTTTAGCCCAGAACCCCATTTTTAATAGGATCATTCGTCTCCCTGTGGTCTAATTTCTTTTTTTTTTTTCCGTTTTGTCTTTATTAACTTGAGTATTTCTCTTTTTTTTCAACCAGTAACTTATACTTTAATGTTTCTTGAAAAAAATTTTTTTTATATTTTTGGATGACCTTTTCCCTCTGAATTCTTTTTTTTAATAACTTGAGTATTTCTTATTTACATTTCGCTTGTTATTCCCTTTCCCGGTTTCAGGGTCAACATCCCCCTAACCCCTCCCCCTCTCCTTCTATATAGGTGTTCCCCTCCCCATCCTACCCCCATTACCGCCCTCCCCCCAACAATCAAGTTCACTGGGGGTTCAGTCTTAGCAGGACCAATGGCTTTTCCCATCCCTCTTACTAGGCTATTCATTGCTACCTATGAGGTTAGAGTCCAGGGTTAGTCCATGTATAGTCTTTGGGTAGTGGCTTAGTCCCTGGAAGCTCTGGTTGGTTGACATTGTTGTTCATATGGGATCTCAAGCCCCTTCAAGCTCTTCTGGTCCTTTCTCTGATTCCTTCAATGGCAGTCCTGTTCTCAGTTCAGTGGTTTGCTGCTGGCATTTGCCTATGTATTTGCTGTATTCTGGCTGTGTCTCTCAGGAGAGATCTACATCCGGTTCCTGTCAGCCTGCACTTCTTTGCTTTATCCATCTTATCTAATTAGGTGGCTGTTTATGTATGGGCCACATGTGCAGCAGGCTCTGAATGGATGTTCCTTTTGCTCCTGTTTTATTCTTTGCCTTCCTATTCCCTGCCAAGGGTATTCTTGTTCCCCTTTAAAAGAAGGAGTGGAACGGGTTGGGGATTTGGCTCAGTGGTAGAGCACTTGTCTAGTAAGCACAAGGCCCTGGGTTCAGTCCCCAGCTCCAAAAAAAATAAAAAAAAAAGGAGTGGAGCATTCGCATATTAATCATCCATCTTGAGTTTCATTTGTTCTGTGCATCTAGGGCACAAGCATTTGGGCTAATAGCCGCTTATCAATGAGTGCATACCATGTGTGTTTTTCTGTGATTGGGTTACCTCACTCAGGATGATATTTTACAGTTCCCTCCATTTGCCTATGAATTTCATAAATGAATTTCATTGTTTTTGATAGCTGAGTAATATTCCACTATCTAGATATACTACAATTTCTGTATCCATTCCTCTGTTGTAGGGCATCTGGGTTCTTTCCAGCTTCTTGCTGTTACAAATAAGGCTGCTATGAACATAGTGGAGCATGTGTCTTTGTTATATGTTGGGGCATCTTTTGGGTATATGCCCAAGAGAGGTATAGCTGGGTCCTTGGGTAGTTCAATGTCCAATTTTCTGAGGAACCTCCAGACTGATTTCCAGAATGGTTGTACCAGTCTGCAATCCCACCAACAATGGAGGAGTGTTCCTCTTTCTCCACATCCTCACCAGCATTTGCTGTCAACTGAGTTTTTGATCTTAGCCATTCTCCCTGGTGTGAGGTGAAATCTCAGGGTTGTTTTGATTTGCATTTCCCTTATGACTAAAGATGTTGAACATTTCTTTAGGTGTTTCTCAGCCATTCGGCATTCCTCAGCTGTGAATTTGTTGTTTAGGTTTGAACCCCATTTTTCAATAGGGTTATTTGTCTCCCTGCAGTCTAAATTCTTGAGTTCTTTGTATATTTTGGACATAAACCCTCTATCTGTTGTAGGATTGGTAAAGATCTTTGCCCTATTTGTTGGTTGCCGGTTTGTTCTAACCACAGTGTCCTTTGCCTTACAGAAGTTTTGCAGTTTTATGAGATCCCATTTGTCGATTCTTTTTTTTTTTTTTTTTATTAACTTGAGTATTTCTTATATACATTTCGAGTGTTATTCCCTTTCCCGGTTTCCGGGCAAACATCCCCCTCCCCCCTCCCCTTCCTTATGGGTGTTCCCCTCCCAACCCTCCCCCCATTGCTGCCCTCCCCCATAGACTAGTTCACTGGGGGTTCAGTCTTAGCAGGACCCAGGGCTTCCCCTTCCACTGGTGCTCTTACTAGGATATTCATTGCTACCTATGGGGTCAGAGTCCAGGGTCAGTCCATGTATAGTCTTTAGGTAGTGGCTTAGTCCCTAGAAGCTCTGGTTGCTTGGCATTGTTGTACTTTTGGGGTCTCGAGCCCCTTCAAGCTCTTCCAGTTCTTTCTCTGATTCCTTCAATAGGGGACCTATTCTCAGTTCAGTGGTTTGCTGCTGGCATTTGCCTCTGTATTTGCTGTATTCTGGCTGTGTCTCTCAGGAGCGATCTACATCCGGCTCCTGTGGGTCTGCACTTCTTTGCTTCATCCATCTTGTCTAATTGGGTGGCTGTATATGTATGGGCCACATGTGGGGCAGGCTCTGAATGGGTGTTCCTTAAGTCTCTGTTTTAATCTTTGCCTCTCCCTTCCCTGCCAAGTGTATTCTTTTTCCTCATTTAAAGAAGGAGTGAAGCATTCACATTTTGATCATCCGTCTTGAGTTTCGTTTGTTCTAGGGATCTAGGGTAATTCAAGCATTTGGGCTAATAGCCACTTATCAATGAGTGCATACCATGTATGTCTTTCTGTGATTGGGTTAGCTCACTCAGGATGATATTTTCCAGTTCCAACCATTTGCCTACAAGTTTCATAAACTCCTTGTTTTTGATAGCTGAGTAATATTCCATTGTGTAGATGTACCACATTTCTGTATCCATTCCTCTGTTGAAGGGCATCTGGGTTCTTTCCATTTTCTGGCTATTATAAATAAGGCTGCGATGAACATAGTGGAGCACGTGTCTCTTTTATATGTTGAGGCATCTTTTGGGTATATGCCCAAGAGAGGTATAGCTGGATCCTCAGGCAGTTCAATGTCCAATTTTCTGAGGAACCTCCAGACTGATTTCCAGAATGGTTTTACCAGTCTGCAATCCCACCAACAATGGAGGAGTGTTCCTCGTTCTCCACATCCTCGCCAGCATCTGCTGTCACCTGAGTTTTTGATCTTAGCCAATCGCACTGGTGTGAGGTGAAATCTCAGGGTTGTTTTGATTTGCATTTCCCTTATGACTAAAGATGTTGAACATTTCTTTAGGTGTTTCTCAGCCATTCGGCATTCCTCAGCTGTGAATTCTTTGTTTAGCTCTGAACCCCATTTTTTAATAGGGTTATTTGTTTCCCTGCGGTCTAACTTCTTGAGTTCTTTGTATATTTTGGATATAAGGCCTCTATCTGTTGTAGGATTGGTAAAGATCTTTTCCCAATCTGTTGGTTGCCGTTTTGTCCTAACCACAGTGTCCTTTGCCTTACAGAAGCTTTGCAGTTTTATGAGATCCCATTTGTCGATTCTTGATCTTAGAGCATAAGCCATTGGTGTTTTGTTCAGGAAATTTTTTCCAGTGCCCATGTGTTCCAGATGGTTCCCTAGTTTTTCTTCTATTTGTTTGAGTGTGTCTGGTTTGATGTGGAGGTCCTTGATCCACTTGGACTTAAGCTTTGTACAGGGTGATAAGCATGGATCGATCTGCATTCTTCTACATGTTGCCCTCCAGTTGAGTAATTGTGGCTTCGTAGAAGGAATTTGGTAGGGCTCCATCTGTTTCAATTTTGTGGAATAGTTTGGATAATATTGGTATGAGGTCTTCTATGAAGGTTTGATAGAATTCTGCACTAAACCCGTCTGGACCTGGGCTCTTTTTGGTTGGGAGACCTTTAATGACTGCTTCTATTTCCTTAGGAGTTATGGGTTGGTTTAACTGGTTTATCTGTTCCTGATTTAACTTCGATACCTGGTATCTGTCTAGGAAATTGTCCATTTCCTGAAGATTTTCAAGTTTTGTTGAATATAGGCTTTTATAGTAAGATCTGATGAATTTTGAATTTCCTCTGAATCTGTAGTTATGTCTCCCTTTTCATTTCTGATTTTGTTAATTTGGACGCACTCTCTGTGTCCTCTCGTTAGTCTGGCTAAGGGTTTATCTATCTTGTTGATTTTCTCAAAGAACCAACTTTTGGTTCTGTTGATTCTTTCTATGGTCCTTTTTGTTTCTACTTGGTTGATTTCAGCTCTGAGTTTGATTATTTCCTGCCTTCTACTCCTTCTGGGTGTATTTGCTTCTTTTTGTTCTAGAGCTTTTAGGTGTGCTGTCAAGCTGCTGACATATGCTCTTTCCTGTTTCTTTCTGCAGGCACTCAGCGCTATGAGTTTTCCTCTTAGCACAGCTTTCATTGTGTCCCATAAGTTTGGGTATGTTGTACCTTCATTTTCATTAAATTCTAAAAAGTTTTTAATTTCTTTCTTTATTTCTTCCTTGACCAGGTTATCATTGAGTAGAGCATTGTTCAATTTCCACGTATATGTGGGCATTCTTCCCTTATTGTTATTGAAGACCAGTTTTAGGCCGTGGTGGTCCGATAGCACGCATGGGATTATTTCTATCTTTCTGTACCTGTTGAGGCCCGTTTTTTGACCAATTATATGGTCAATTTTGGAGAAAGTACCATGAGGAGCTGAGAAGAAGGTATATCCTTTTGCTTTAGGATAGAATGTTCTATAAATATCCGTTAAGTCCATTTGGCTCATGACTTCTCTTAGTCTGTCGACATCACTGTTTAATTTCTGTTTCCATGATCTGTCCATTGATGAGAGTGGGGTGTTGAAATCTCCCACTATTATTGTGTGAGGTGCAATGTGTGTTTTGAGCTTTAGTAAGGTTTCTTTTACGTATGTAGGTGCCCTTGTATTTGGGGCATAGATATTTAGGATTGAGAGTTCATTTTGGTGGATTTTTCCTTTGATGAATATGAAGTGTCCTTCCTTATCTTTTTTGATGACTTTTAGTTGGAAATTGATTTTATTTGATATTAGAATGGCTACTCCAGCGTGCTTCTTCTGACCATTTGCTTGGAAAGTTGTTTTCCAGCCTTTCACTCTGAGGTAGTGTCTGTCTTTGTCTCTGAGGTGTGTTTCCTGTAGGCAGCAGAATGCAGGGTCCTCGTTTCGTATCCAGTTTGTTAATCTATGTCTTTTTATTGGGGAGTTGAGGCCAATGATGTTGAGAGATATTAAGGAATAGTGATTATTGTTTCCCTTTATATTCATATTTGGATGTGAGGTTATGTTTGTGTGCTTTCATTCTCTTTGTTTTGTTGCCAAGACGATTAGTTTCTTGCTTCTTCTAGGGTATAGCTTGCCTCCTTATGTTGGGCTTTACCATTTATTATCCTTTGTAGTGCTGGATTTGTAGAAAGATATTGTGTAAATTTGGTTTTGTCATGGAATATCTTGGTTTCTCCATCAATGTTAATTGAGAGTTTTGCTGGACACAGTAACCTGGGCTGGCATTTGTGTTCTCTTAGGGTCTGTATGACATCAGTCCAGGATCTTCTGGCCTTCATAGTTTCTGGCGAGAAGTCTGGTGTGATTCTGATAGGTCTGCCTTTATATGTTACTTGACCTTTTTCCCTTACTGCTTTTAATATTCTTTCTTTATTTTGTGCGTTTGGTGTTTTGACAATTATGTGACGGGAGGTGTTTCTTTTCTGGTCCAATCTATTTGGAGTTCTGTAGGCTTCTTGTATGTCTATGGGTATCTCTTTTTTTAGGTTAGGGAAGTTTTCTTCTATGATTTTGTTGAAGATATTTACTGGTCCTTTGAGCTGGGAGTCTTCACTCTCTTCTATACCTATTATCCTTAGGTTTGATCTTCTCATTGAGTCCTGGATTTCCTTTATGTTTTGGACCAGTAGCTTTTTCCGCTTTACATTATCTTTGACAGTTGAGTCAATGATTTCTATGGAATCTTCTGCTCCTGAGATTCTCTCTTCCATCTCTTGTATTCTGTTGGTGAAGCTTGTATCTACAGCTCCTTGTCTCTTCTTTTGGTTTTCTGTATCCAGGGTTGTTTCCATGTGTTCTTTCTTGATTGCTTCTATTTCCATTTTTAATTCCTTCAACTGTTTGATTGTGTTTTCCTGGAATTCTTTCAGGGATTTTTGTGTCTCCTCTCTATGGGCTTCTACTTGTTTATTTATGTTTTCCTGGAATTCTTTCAGGGATTTTTGCAATTCTTTCAGGCATTTTTGCGATTCCTCTCTGTAGGCTTCTACTTGTTCTCTAAGGGAGTTCTTCATGTCTTTCTTGAAGTCCTCCAGCATCATGATCAAAAATGATTTTGAAACTAGATCTGGCTTTTCTGGTGTGTTTGGATATTCCATGTTTGTTTTGATGGGAGAATTGGGCTCCGATGGTGCCATGTAGTCTTGGTTTCTGTTGCTTGGGTTCCTGCGCTTGCCTCTCGCCATCAGATTATCTCTAGTGTTACTTTGTTCTGCTATTTCTGACAGTGGCTAGACTGTCCTATAAGCCTGTGTGTCAGGAGTGCTGTAGACCTGTTTTCCTCTCTTTCAGTCAGTTATGGGACAGTGTTCTGCTTTCTGGCGTGTAGTTTTTCCTCTCTACAGGTCTTCAGTTGTTCCTGTGGGCCTGTGTCTTGAGTTCACCAGGCAGCTTTCTTGCAGCAGAAAAGTTGGTCTTACCTGCGGTCCTGAGGCTCAAGTTCGCTCGTGGGGTGCTGCCCACGGGCTCTCTGCAGCGGCAGCAACCAGGAAGACCTGTGCCGCCCCTTCTGGGAGCTTCAGTGCACCAGGGTTCCAGATGGTCTTTGGCTTTTTCCTCTGGCGTCCGAGATGTGTGTGCAGGGAGCAGTCTCTTCTGGTTTCCCAGGCTTGTCTGCCTCTCTGAAGGTTTAGCTCTCCCTCCCACGGGATTTGGGTGCAGAGAACTGTTTATCCGGTCTGTTTCTTTCAGGTTCCAGCGGTGTCTCAGGCAGGGGTCCTGCCGCTCCTGGGCCCTCCCCCACGGGAGCCCAGAGGCCTTATACAGTTTCCTCTTGGGCCAGGGATGTGGGCAGGGGTGAGCAGTGTTGGTGGTCTCTTCCGCTCTGCAGCCTCAGGAGTGCCCACCTGACCAGGCGGTTGGGTCTCTCTCTCACCGGGTCTGGGGGCAGAGAGCTGCTGCGGGCCGGGGTCCGCGGGTGTGGGACTTCCGGTAAACACAGAACGTTCCCGGTCCTAGAGAAATTCTGCTTCCGTGTGTCCCAAGCTCACCAGGCAGCTTTCTTGCAGCAGAAAATTTGGTCTTACCTGTGGTCCCGAGGCTCAGGTTCGCTCGTGGGGTGCTGCCCAGGGGCTCTCTAATTTTTCTTTTTTATTGGTGTAGTTGTCCTCCTTGTGTTGGAGTTTTCTTATTAGTATCCTCTGTAGGTCTTTGTATGTGGAAAGCTATTTAATATTTTTTATGGACTATCTTGCTTTGTCTATCTATTGTAATCAAGAGTTTTGCTAGATATTGTAGCTTTGGCTGGCTTTTTTTTTTTTTCTTAGTGTCTGTATGACTTCTGTCTGAGATCTTCTGGCTTTTAGTCTCTGTTGAGATATCTTGTATAATTCTGATAGGTCTGCCTTCATATATTACTTGGTCTTTTCCCCTTAGACTTGTAACATTCTTTCTTTGTTCTGTGTATTTTGATTATTATGTGACAGGAGGGATTTCTTTTCCAGTCCAATCTATTTGGTGCTCTTTAGGATCCTCATACATTTATGGCCATATCATTCTTTAGGTTACATAGGATTCCTTTTGTGATTTTGTTGAAGATGTTTTCTGGCTCTTTGAATTGGGAATTTTCACTCTTTTCAATTCCTACTATTCTTAGGTTCAATCTTTTCACTGTGCCTTAAATTTCCTGGATATTTTCAGTTATAAGTTTTTTCACTTTGTGTTTTTTTTTTGACTGTCATGTCAATACTTACATGGAATCTTCTTAGTCTCAGATTCTCTCTTCTATATCTTATATTTTGTTGGTGAACGTTGCATCTGTAATCCCTGATCTCTTTTCTATGTTTTCTATCTGCAAGATTGTCTTTCTTTGTGATTTCTTTATTGTTTCCATACCCATGTTTAGGTCCTGGATGGTTTTGTTCAAATTCTTCATCTCTGTGTTTGTGTTTCCTGTATTTCTTTATGACATTTATGTGTTTCCTCTCTAAGGGCTTCTATCTGTGTATCTGTGTTCTCTTGAATTTCTTTAAGGGACTTACTTATGTCCTTCTTAAAGTCTTCTATCATCTTCTTGTGGTGGGATTTTAGGTCAGATTCCCTCTTTTCAGATATGTTATACTATCCAGGTCTGATTGTCATTAGAGAACTCGGTTGTGATGGTGCCCGATTGCATTGTTTTCTATTGCTTATATTCTTTTGTTTCACTTTCACTATCTGGTGTTCTTTGGTATTAACTGCCCTTCCTACCTCTGACATGAGACTCTCCCTCCTATGAGTCTGGTTATGATGGACTTAGTTGAATCAGTGGTGTGGGAGTGGGTCTGAAGTTCCAGGCAGTGTTGTGGGCCAGAAGGAAAATGTGTCTCCAGCAGGGTGACTAAGTCCCATATCTGCTGGGCCTCATGGGATTCCTAGTTTGGTCAGATATTGGGGCAGAGGTGGGGAGAATGTATCATCTTTGAGCCTGGTTATGATGGAAATCCTGGGAGTCAAGTTGTCTCTAGGGGGCAAGCAGCTGCTTGAGTACCTAATCTGCACTCAGGTGAGGTTATGGGCCAAAACTATTCTTTCGTACATCTATTTAGCAAAATATCCTATAACCTGTGTCCCCTAGTAAAAGTTCATTTGACATAACTGACTTTTGAAAGGAACCAGAGTTTTCTTTTTCATTTTTACCTTTATGCTTTGGAATTGTTCTTTCTTGAACCCATTAGAAGAGAAAGTGGGCAAGAGCCTCCATCACATGGGCGCAAGGAAAATTTTTCTGAACAGAAAACCAATGGCCATATGCTCTAAGATCAAGAATCATCAAATGAGACCTCATATTATTTTGTCAGAGGCAATCTAAGAAAGGTTAAGTCTAGCAGGTTACTTTCCCAGAGATGGTACACTGCTTTGCATGGTCTATGATAGGGGACCTCTGATAGACAAAGTCCCAACAGACTTCATGCCAAGATAGCTTCTTGCAACTGTTATGTTTTTCCTGTAATTCTTTCCTGCCACTAGTTAGCGTAAGGATTCTTGTACATCAGCCCATACTATTTGGGCATATTTCCTGCAGATCAACAGAAAGATAAAATTTCATAAGTTAATGATGTTAACATGAATGAATGATTTTGTAGAATTCCTTATTTAATTTAAATGATCTTAGGAAAAAATTTAAAGAGATGATTTTAGTTGTTTTGCTAGAAAGATGTAATAAAGTTAGAATCAAAGCTAGAATGTCCCCATTCCTCATAATAAGTAAAGTCTGTATAATAAGAAATACAATTGAAGGCAAGAACAAGGAGAAATGGGATGAGAAACTGTATGAGGGGACATGGAAAGGGGGAGCAATGATGGTAATACAAATAAATAAAAATTTTTTTAAAAAAAGGTTTCTGCCTATGCACAGAACTGAAAGCCAGTCTCCAGGAGTGCAGACACAACTGAGAGAAGAGGAAGGCCACCACATCTATTTGAGGGGACCTGCCTAAAGATCACAAGATACAGGAACCAAGGAGTAGTCTAGAACAGGATCCTTCCAGTTTCTGCCTGTGCCCGGAGTTGAACCTGTGACACATATCTCTGTACCTAGATCCCACTGGGAGAAAGTCTTTCTCCAGGAGTGCTGATACACAGGCTTAGAGGAGGGTCAAGCCATTGTCAGAGACAAGACCAGCTAACACCAGTGATAGCCATATGGTGAGAGGCAAGAACAGGAACCTAAACAACAGTAACCAAGACTACTTGGCATCATCAAATCCCAGTTCTTGCACCAAAGCAAATACTGGATATCCGAACACACCGGAAAATCAAAATTTGGATTTAAAAATCACAACATATGATGATGTTAGAAGTCTTTAAGAAGGACATAAAAACAGCTCCCTTAAAGAAATACAGGACAACACAGGTAAATAGGTAGAAGCTCTTGAAGAGGAAACACAAAAATTCCTTAAAGAATTATAGGAAAACACTACCAAACAGGTGAAGGAATTGAATAATACCATATAGGATCTAAAAATGGAAATATAAAATAAATAAAGAAATCACAAGAGGAAACAACCCTGGAGATAAAAATCCTAGGAAAGAGATCAGGAGTCATAGACATAAGCGTTATCAACAGAATACAAGACATAGAAGAGAGAATTTCAGGGGCAGAAGATACCATAGAAAACATCAACACAACCATCAAAGAAAATATAAATCGCAAAAAGCTCTTACCCAAAACATCCAGGAAATCCAGGACACAGTGAGAAGATCAATCCTAAGGATAATAGGTATACAAGAGAGCAAAGATTCCCAACTTAAAGTCTAGTAAATAACTCCAGCAAAATTATAGAAGAAAACTTCTCTAACCTAAAGAGAGGGCGGAAACATATAAGAAGCCTTCAGAACTCCAAATAGATAAGACCAGAAAAGAAATTTCTCCTGTCACATAATAGTCAAAACACCAAATGCACAAAACAAAAAAGAATATTAAAAGGAGTAAGGGAAAAAGTCACTAACATATAAATGCAGACCTATTAGAATTACACCAGACTTCTCATTAGAGACTATGAAAACTAGATTCCAGACAGATGTCATACAGGCTCTAAGAGAACACAAATGCCAGCCCAGCCTACTGTATCCAGCGAACTCTCAATTAACATAGATGGAGACACCAAGCTATTCCATGAAAAAACCAAATTTACATAATATTTTCTCACAAATCCAGCCTACAATGGATAATAGATGGAAAACTCCAACACAAAAAGGGAAACTACACTGCAGAAAAGGGAAAAAAATAATTATCTTGCAACAAAACCAAAAGAAATTGAGGCAAACAAACATAATTTCACCTCTAACAAAACATCTAAAAAACAGGAGAAAACAATCACTATTCCTTAATATCTTTTAACAACAATGAACTCAATTTCTCAGTAAAAAGACCTAGACTAACAGACTGGCTACATACAGAGGGCCTAGATTTTGCTGCAAACAGGAAACATACATCGGTGACAAAGAAAAGACACTACCTCAAAATCAAAGGGTGGAAAACAATTTTCCAAGCATGTGGTCCCAAGAAACAAGCTTGAGTAGCCATTCTAATATGAAATAAAATCGAGTTTCAGGTATAAATTATCAAAAAATATAAAGGAGGACACTTCATATTCATCAAAGGAAAAATCTACCAAGATGAATTCTCAATCCTGAATATCTATGATCCAAATGCAAGGGTACCAACATTCATAAAAGAAACCTTACTTTTCTCAAAGCACACATTGCACCTCACACAATAATATTAGAAGACTTCAAAACCTCACTGTCGGAAATGGACAGATTACGGACAAAAATAATAATAATAAAAAAAACCAAAAATAATAATAATAATAATAATAATAATAATAATAATAAATAGACCCAAAGAAACTAACAGAAACCGTAAACCAAGTGGATTTAACAGATATTTATAGAGCATTTCATCCTAAAACAAAAGAATATACCTTCTTCTCAGAACCTCATGATACCTTCTCCAAAACTGACCTTATAATCAGTTACAAAACAGGTCTCAACAGGTACAAGAAGATTGAAATAATCCCGTACACCCTATTGGATCACCACAGACTAAAGCTGTTCTTCACTAACAACAGAAAATAACAGAAATCCCACATGGAAACTGAACAACACTCTACTCAATGATAACTTGGTCAAGGAAGAAGTAAAGAAAGAAATTAGAGACTTTTTAGAATTTAATGGAAATGAAGGCATAACATAAACAAAATTATGGGATATAATGAAAACAATGACAAGAGGAAAATTCATAGCTCTGAGTGCCTCCAAAGAGAAACTGGAAAGAGCATATACGATATCAGGCTCCTGTCAGCATGCACTTCTTGGTATTATTAACATTGTCTGAGTTTGGTGTCTGTATATGGGATGGATCCCCAGTGGGGCACTTCTGGTTGGCCTTTCACTCATTCTCTGCTCCATATCTTATCTCAATATTTCTTCCTGTAAGTATTTTTGTTCCCCTTCTAAGAATGATTGAACCATACACAATTTGGTCTTCCTTCTTGTGAAAATTCATGTAGTCTATGAATTGTATCTTGGGTATTCCAAGCTTTTAGGATAATATCCATTCATCAATGAATGCATACAATGTGTGGGTTCTTTTGTGATTGAGTTACTTCACTCAGGATATTTTCTAGTTCCATCTATTTGCCTATGAATTTCATGAAGCCATTGTTTTTGATAGCTGAGTAGTAATTCATTGTGTGAATACTTTACTGTACCCATTCCTCCGTTGAAGGATATCTGGGTTCTTTCCAGCTACTGGTTATTATAAATAAGGCTGCTAGGAATATAGTGCAGAATGTGTCCTTGTTATATGTTGGAGCATCTTTTGGGTATATGCCCAGGAGTGTTAGAGCTGGGTCCTCAGGTATTACTATGTCCAATTTTCTGAGCAACCTCCAGACTGATTCCCAGAGTGGCTGTAATGACTTGCAATACCACCAACAATGGAGGAATGGTACCCTTTCTCCACATCTTCACCAGCATCTGGTGTCACCTGAGTTTTGATCTTAGCCATTCTGACTGGTGTTACATGGAACCTCAGTGCTGTTTTGATTTGCATTCCCCTCATGACTAAGGATGTTGAATATTTCTTTAGGTGTTTCTCAGCCATTCAGATTCCTCGGTTGAGAATTCTTTGTTTAGCGCTGTACTTCATTTTTAATATGGTTATTTGATTTTGTGGAGTGTAACTTCTTTAGTTCTTTGTGTATGTTGGAGGTTGTGAGGTTTTAATTACTGTTTATATTTCATTAGATGTTACATGACTGTTTACATTTATAATCTTGATTTATATTGGTTAGATGCTATACATCAATAAAAGTATCCACTTCTCTTAAATTTTTCAATTTATTTGAAAATATACAGTGTTAAAAAATATATAGTGTTAAAATAAAGGTGCCTTGAAACTAGAGATATTTCTCACTTAATACTGCCTGCTCTACTTCTAGATATCCCAAGTAAAATTACTAGCACAAAGTCAGGTATAGTATAACTACCCTTTACTCCAGCACAAAGGGATCTGTCACCTTCTACTGGCCTTCATGGCTACGTTTATACAGAAGAAATAAACTTAAATCGACAATATATATAAGCAAATGAATGAAAATGAACTGTATCTTTAAAGATATGCTATATAGCTCAGCAGAATTGATACCTCAGCAAGCAATAATTGCTGCTATCAAACCTGATAACCTGAGATCTACACCCTGGACCTACATTATAGAACAAGGGACCTAGTGCCTATAAGTTGTGGATTGACTCCCACATATGTAACATGGCATATTTGCCTATATACATCAATAAGCACAAGTTAATAATCATTAAAAATTAAAAAATGATTGCTATCATTTGGTAATGTTTTCTTTTTAAATATTCACTATTTTATCAAATATCTGTTGGTTATATTCATGTATGTTTTCTGGATTTGTTATTGACTACAGAGACGAAATTTTTTGTTATACTATCTCTTTCTAATATTTTTCTATACTTTCTCATTTCAAGAATGTTTTGTCATTTATTTAAGAAGTATTGTTTGTTTTTCTTGTTTTGCATAGACAATAATACCATTTACAAATTATTGATAAAAAAAGATTTTATATTTATCTTTTAAAAACACTACAGTAATTACTTTTTCTTTCTAAAATAGCTTATTCTTTTGTTCCATGTTAAAGAAAAATAAGCTTTGAACAAGATGCTGATCTATAGGTATAGAAGTATGTCATTTAGAGTCATTTTATTACTATATTCCTTTAGAAGCAAAATAATATTAGGCTTTTCTCTAGGATCCATGACCTATAAGTCTCTGATACTTGCTTAGTTTAGAAGCTATACATATGGGCTCCATCACGTGAATTGGACTTAATATCTAATTTTTTTTAGACGTGGCTGGTTATTTCAACAATGTCTACTATTATTTCACCACTTAGAATCCCCTAAACCAATAAACACTGACAGTAGATGCTGGCAAACCAGGAAAGAGGTACATTAATTTATCACTGGTAGAAGTGGAAGCCATTAAGAAAATAAGTGTGGTCATTAACCAGGAAATTTAGAATTCATCTACCTCAATATTCGACTATACAACTTAGTAAAAGACCCAAGGACTTTATATTTTCCTCATTGATCCATATTCATGGGTACCCTATTCACAATTTTCAGAAATTAGAAATAGCATAGATGGGTTTTTAGCAGGATTCCCAAATCCACGAATCCCTGCCCGCAGCACCTCGCTGCTCCCAAACCCCGTGGGAGAGAGACCTCACCACCTGGACAGGTGGGCACTCCTGAAACTGCAGAGCGGAAGAGACCACCAACACTGCCCACCCCTGCCCACATCCCTGGCCCAAGAGGAAACTGTATACAGCCTCTGGGTTCCCTTGGATAAGGGCAGACATGCCTGGGAAACCAGAAGAGACTGCACTCTGCCCACATTCCAGAGGAAAACACCAAACGCCATCTGGAACCCTGGTGCATGGAAGCTCCTACAAAGGGTGGCACAGATCTTCCTGGTTGCTGCCCCCATGGAGAGATCGTAAGTAACACCCCACAAGCAAAGTTCAGCCTCAGGACCACAGGTAAGACAAACAGTCCTGCTCCAAGCAACCTGCCTAGTGAACTCAGGACACAGGCCCACAGGAACAAATTCAGACCTATAGATAGGAAAAACTACATGCCAAAAGCAGAACACTCTGTTCCCATAACTGGCTGAAAGAAAACAGTAAAACAGGTCTACAGCACCCCTGACACACAGGCTTATAGGACAGTCTAGCCACTGTCAGAAATAGAAGAACAAAGTAACACTAGAGAAAATCTGATGGCAAGAGGCAAACGCAGGAATACAAGCAACAGAAACCAAGACTACATGGCATCATCGTAGTCCAATTCTCACACCAAAGCAAACATGGAATATCCAAACACACCAGAAAAGCAAGATCTACTTTCAAACTCATATTTGATCATAATGCTGGATGACTTCAAGAAAGATGTGAAGAACTCCCTTAGAGAAACAGAGGAAAACATAAATAAACAAGTAGAAGCCTACAGACAGGAAACATAAAAATCCCTGAAAGAATTCCAGGAAAACACAATCAAACAGTTGAAGGAATTAAAAATGGAAATAGAAGCAACCAAGAAAGAACACATGGAAACAACCCTGGATACAGAAAACCAAAAGAAGAGAAAAGGAGCCATAAATACAAGCTTCACCAACAGAATACAAGAGATGGAAGAGAGAATCTCAGGAGCAGAAGATTCCATAGAAATCATTGACTCAACTGTCAAAGATAACGTAAAGCAGAAAAAGCTACTGGTCCAAAACATGCAGGAAATCCAGGACTCAATGAGAAGATCAAACCTAAGGATAATAGGTATAGGAGAGAGTGAAGACTCCCAGCTCAAAGGACCAGTAAATATCTTCAACAAAATAATAGAAGAAAACTTCCCTACTCTAAAAAAAGAGATACCCATAGGCATACAAGAAGCCTACAGAACTCCAAATAGATTGGACCAGAAAAGAAACACCTCCCGTCACATAATAGTCAAAACACCAAAAGCACAAAATAAAGAAAGAATATTAAAAGCAGTAAGGGAAAAAGGTCAAGTAACATATAAAGGCAGACCTATCAGAATCACACTAGACTTCTCGCCAGAAACTATGAAGGCCAGAAGATCCTGGACTGATGTCATACAGACCCTAAGAGAACACAAACGCCATCCCAGGTTACTGTATCCTGCAAAACTCTCAATTAACATAGATGGAGAAACCAAGATATTCCATGACAAAACCAAATTTACACAATATCTTTATACAAATCCAGCACTACAAAGAATAATAAATGGTAAAGCCCAACATAAGGAGGCAAGCTATACCCTAGAAGAAGCAAGAAACTAATCGACTTGGCAACGAAACAAGGAAAAGAAAAGCACAGAAACATAACCTCATATCCAAATATGAATATAACAGGAAGCAATAATCACTATTCCTTAATATCTCTCAACATCATTGGCCTCAACTCCCCAATAAAAAGACATAGATTAACAAACTGGATACGCAAAGAGGACCCTGCATTCTGCTGCCTACAGGAAACACACCTCAGAGACAAAGACAGACACTACCTCAGAGCGAAAGCCTGGAAAACAAAGTTCCAAGCAAATGGTCAGAAGAAGCAAGCTGGAGTAGCCATTCTAATATCAAATAAAATCAATTTTCAACTACAATTCATCAAAAAAGATAAGGAAGGACACTTCATATTCATCAAAGGGAAAATCCACAAAGATAAACTCTCAATCCTAAATATCTATGCCCCAAATACAAGGGCACCTACATACATAAAAGAAACCTTACTAAAGCTCAAAACACATTGCACCTCACACAATAATAGTAGGAGATTTCAACACCCCACTCTCATCAATGGACAGATAATGGAAACAGAAATTAAACAGAGACGTAGACAGATTAAGAGAAGTCATGAGCCAAATGGACTGAACAGATATTTATAGAACATTGTATCCTAAAGCAAAAGGATACACCTTCTTCTCAGCTCCTCATGGTACTTTCTCCAAAATTGACCATATAATTGGTCAAAAAATGGGCCGCAACAGGTACAGAAGGATAGAAATAATCCCATGCGTACTATCAAACCACCATGGCCTAAAGCTGGTCTTCAAGAACAATAAGGGAAGAACGCCCACATATACGTGGTAGTTGAACAATGCTCTACTCAACGATAACCTGGTCAAGGAAGAAATAGTGAAATAAATTAAAGACTTTTTAGAATTTAATGAAAATGAAGGTACAACATACCCAAACTTATGGGACACAATGAAAGCTGTGTTAAGAGGAAAACTCATAGCTCTGAGTGCCTGCAGAAAGAAACAGGAAAGAGCATATGTCACCAGCTGGAAAGCACACCTAAAAGCTCTAGAACAAAAAGAAGCAAATACACCCAGGAAGAGTAGAAAGCAGGAAATAATCAAACTCAGAGCTGAATTCAACCAAGTAGAAACAAAAAGGACCATAGAAAGAATCAACAGAACCAAAAGTTGGTTCTTTGAGAAAATCAACAAGATAGATAAACCCTTAGCCAGACTAATGAGCGGACACAGAGAGTGTGTCCAAAATAACAAATTCAGAAATGAAAAGGGAGACATAACTACAGATACAGAGGAATTTCAAAAAATCATCAGATCTTACTATAAAAGCCTATATTCAACAAAACTTGAAAATCTGCAGGAAATGGACAATTTCCTAGACAGATACCAGGTACCGAAGTTAAATCAGGAGCAGATAAACTAGTTAAACAACCCCATAACTCCTAAGGAAATAGAAGTCATTGAAGGTCTCCCAACCAAAAAGAGCCCAGGTCCAGACGGGTTTAGTGCATATTTCTATCAGACCTTCATAGAAGACCTCGTACCAATATTATCCAAACTATTCCACAAAATAGAAACAGATGGACCACTACCGAATTCCTTCTATAAAGCCACAATTACTCTTATACCTATACCACACAAAGACACAACAAAGAAAGAGAACTTCAGACCAATTTCCCTTATGAATACCGATGAAAAATACTTAATAAAATTCTGGCACACCGAATCCAAGAGCACATCAAAACAATCATCCACCATGATCAAGTAGGCTTCATCCCAGGCATGCAGGGATGGTTTAATATACGGAAAACCATCAACGTGACCATTATATAAACAAACTGAAAGAACAGAACCACAGGATCATTTCATTAGATGCTGAGAAAACATTTGACAAAATTCAACACCCCTTCATGATAAAAGTTCTAGAAAGAATAGGAATTCAAGGCCCATACCTAAACATAGTAAAAACCATATACAGTAAACTAGTTGCTAACATTAAACTAAATGGAGAGAAACTTGAAGCAATCCCACTAAAATAAGGGACTACACAAGGCTGCCCACTCTCTTCCTACTTATTCAATATAGTTCTTGAAGTTCTAGCCAGAGCAATCACACAACAAAAGGAGGTCAAGGGGATGCAGATTGGTAAAGAAGAAGTCAAAATATCACTCTTTGCAGATGATATGATAGTATATTTAAGTGATCCCAAAAGTTCCATCAGAGAACTACTAAAGCTGATAAACAACTTCTGCAAAGTGGCTGGGTATAAAATTAACTCAAATCAATCAGTAGCCTTCCTCTACACAAAAGAGAAACAAGCCGAGAAAGAAATTAGGGAAACGACACCCTTCATAATAGATCCAAATAATATAAAGTACCTCGGTGTGACTTTAACCAAGCAAGTAAAAGATCTGTACAATAAGAACTTCAAGACTCTGAAGAAACAAATTGAAGTAGACCTCAGAAGATGGAAAGATCTCCCATGCTCATGGATTGGCAGGATTAACATAGTAAAAATGGCCATTTTACCAAAAGCGATCTACAGATTCAATGCAATCCCCATCAAATTACCAATCCATTTCTTCAAAGAGTTAGAGAGAACAATTTGCAAATTCATCTGGAATAACAAAAAACCCAGGATAGCTAAAACTATCCTCAACAATAAAATGACTTCAGGGGGAATCACTATCCCTGAACTCAAGCAGTATTACAGAGCAATAGTGATAAAAACTGCATGGTACCGTTACAGAGACAGACAGATGGAGCAATGGAACAGAATTGAAGACCCAGAAATGAACCCACGCACCTATGGGCACTTGATTTTTGACAAAGGAGCCAAACCATCAAATGGAAAAAAGATAGCATTTTCAGCAAATGGTGCTGGTTCAACTGGAGGTCAACATGTAGAAGAATGCAGATCGATTCATGCTTACCACCCTGTACAAAGCTTAAGTCCAAGTGGATAAAGGACCTCCACATCAAACCAGATACACTCAAACTAATAGAAGAAAAACTAGGGCAGCATCTTGAGCACATGGGCACTGGAGAAAATTTCCTGAACAAAACATCAATGGCTTATGCTCGAAGATCAAGAATTGACAAATGGGATCTCATAAAACTGCAAAGCTTCTGTAAGGCAAAGGACACTGTGGTTAGGACAAAATGGCAACCAACAGATTGGGAAAAGATCTTTACCAATCCTACAACAGATAGAGGCCTTATATCCAAAATATACAAAGAACTCAAGAAGTAAGACCGCAGGGAGACAAATAACCCTATTAAAAAAATGGGGTTCAGAGCTAAACAAAGAATCCACAGCTGAGGAATGCCGAATGGCTGAGAAACACCAAAAGAAATGTTCAACATCTTTAGTCATAAGGGAAATGCAAATCAAAACAACCCTGAGATTTCACCTCACACCAGTGAGAATGGCTAAGATCAAAAACTCAGGTGACAGCAAATGCTGGCGAGGTGTGGAGAAAGAGGAACACTCCTCCATTGTTGGTGGAATTGCAGACTAATACAACCATTCTGGAAATCAGTCTGGAGGTTCCTCAGAAAATTGGACATTGAACTGCCTGAGGATCCAGCTATACCTCTCTTGGGCATATACCCAAAAGATGCCCCAACATATAAAAAAGATAGGTGCTCCACTATTTTCATAGCAGCCTTATTTATAATAGCCAGAAGCTGGAAAGAACCCAGATGCCCTTCAACAAAGGAATGAATACAGAAAATGTGGTACATCTACACAATGGAATATTACTCAGCTATCAAAAACAATGGCTTTATGAAATCCGTAGCCAATTTTATGGAACTGGAAACTATCATCCTGAGTGAGGTAACCAAATCACAGAAAAACACACATGGTATGCACTCATTGATAAGTGGCTATTAGCCCAAATGCTTGAATTACCCTAGATGCCTAGAACACATGAAACTCAAGACGGATGATCAAAATGTGAATGCTTCACTCCTTCTTTAAAAGGGGAACAAGAATACCCTTGGCAGGGAATAGAGAGGCAAAGATTAAAACAGACACAGAAGGAACACCCATTCAGAGCCTGCCCCACCTGTGGCCCATACATATACAGCCACCCAATTAGACAAGATGGATGAAGCAAAGAAGTGCAGGCAGACAGGAGCCAGATGAAGATCTCTCCTGAGAGACACAGCCAGAATACAGGAAATACAGAGGCGAATGCCAGCAGCAAACCACTGAACTGAGAACAGGGCCCCTGTTGAAGGAATCAGAGAAAGAACTGGAAGAGCTTGAAGGGGCTCGAGACCCCATATGAACAACAATGCCAAGGAACAAGAACTTCCAGGGACTAAGCCACTACCTAAAGACTATACATGGACTGACCCTGGACTCTGCCCTCCTAGGTAGCATTGAATATCCTAGTAAGATCACCAGTGTAAGGGGAAGCCCTGGGTCCTGCTAAGACTGAACCCCCAGTGAACATGATAGTTGGGGGGAGGGCAGCATTGGGGGGAGGATGGGGAGGGGAACACCCATAAAGAAGGAAAGGGGGAGGGTCTAGGGAGATTTTGGCCTGTAAACCAGGAAAGGGAATAACACTCGAAATGTAAATAAGAACTACTCAAGTTAATAAAAAAAGAAAGAAATAGCATAGATGTTCATCAAATTGATAGTAAAAATATCATGTATTCATATAGTAGATTATTCCGATGTCGAGAATAATAAAATTTTCAGATAAATAAATGGAGCCAGAAAATAAAAGCATACTTGAGTAAGGTAGATAACTCAGCCTTGAAAGATTAATAGAGTATGTTTTCCTAATCTTTTTTTATCTAGCTTCCAACTTTAACAATTCCTCTTCAAGATTGCTATTTTTTAAAATTTCCCACTACCATATTAAAGAAATTTGCTCCTGTCTTATTCACCAGTATTATTGTTCTGACAAAAGCAACTTAAAAATAAAGGTTTTATTTGGGCTCATTAGGCTTCCATCATACCCTGGAAGTCACAAAGACAGAGGAATAAAACATCTGACTGCATTATTTCTTCAATAAAGAAGCAGACAAAAGGATACCAGGGAAAAAATAAAGAAAGAAATTAGAGACATTTTAGAATTTAATAAAAATGAAGGCACAACATACCCAAACTTAGGGGATACAATGAAAGCAGCGCTAAGAGGAAAACTTGTAGCTCTGAGTGCCTCCAAAAAGGAATAGGAGAGAGCATACATTAGCAGCTTGACAACACACCTAAAATCTCTAGAACAAAATGAAGCAAATATACCCATGAGGACTAGAAGGCAGGAAATAATCAAACTCAGGGCTGAAATCAAACAAGTAAAAACACATAGAACTTTGTAAAGAACCAACAAAATCATGAGTTGGTTCTTTGAGAAATTCATCAAGATAGATTAAACCCTTAGCCAGACTAACAAGGGGGCAGAGAGTGTGTATTCAAATTAACAAAATCAGAGATGAAAAGGGAGATATAACAACAGAATCTGAGGAAATCAAAAAAAATCATCAGATCCTACTACAAAAGCCTATATTCAACACAACTGGGAAATCTGGAAGAAATGCACAAGGGTCTAGATAGATATCAGGTACCAAAGTTAAATCAGGGACAGAAACCCATCTAAATAGTCCTATAAATCCTATAGATATAGAAGCAGTTATTAAAATTCTCCCAACCAATAAAAGCCCAGGACCAGATGGGTTTAGTGCAGAAATTCTATCAGACCTTCATAGAAGACCTAATACCAATACTATCCAAACTATTCCACAAAATAGAAACAGAAAGAACCTTGCCTAATTCATTTTTGAAGCCATAATTAGTTTATACATAAGCCACACACACACCCAACAAAGAGAACTTCAGACCAATTTCTGTTATGAATATCAACAGAAAAATACTCAATAAAAATCTTGAAAATTTAATCCAAGAACACATCAAAATGGTCCTCCATCAGAATCAGGTAGGCTTCATTCCTGGGATGGTTCAATATACTGAAATCCATTACCATAATCCACTATGTAAACACATTCAATAAAAAAATAATTATCTCATTAGATGCTGAGAAAACATTGACAAAATTCAACACCCATTCATGTTAAAAGTCTTGGAATGATCAGGAATTCAAGGCCAATCCCTAAGTACAATAAAAGCAATATAAAGCAAACCAGTAGCCAACATCAAACTAAATGGAGAGAAACTTAGGGCAATCCCACTAAAATCAGGAACAAGACAAGGCTGCCTACTCTCTCTCTACCTATTAAATATAGTACTCAAAGACATAGCCAGAGCAATTAGACAACAAAAGGAGGTCAAAGAGATACAAATTGAAAAGGAAGAAGTAAAAATATTACTATTTGCACATGATATGATAGTATATTTAAGTGATGCCAAAAGTTTCACCAGATAAACAATTTCAGTAAAATGGCTGGGTATAAAATTAACTCAAAGAAATCAGGAGCCTTCTTCTTCTCAAAGGATAAACAGGCTGAGAAAGAAATAAGAGAAATGACACCCCTCACAATAGCAACAAATAACATAAAATACCTCAGAGCGATACCAACCAAGCAGATGAGAAAGGTCTGTATGACATGAACTTCAAGACTCTGAAGAAAGAAATCGAAGAGGATCTAAGAAGATGGAAAGATCTCCCATGCTCATGGATTGGCAAGATTAATATAATAAGATTGGCAACCTTGCCAAAACCAATCTTCAGATTCAATGCAATCCCCATCAAAATTCCAATTCAATCCTTCATAGAGTTAGACAAATTTAAAAATTCATTTGGAATAGCAAAAGCCCAGGATAGCAAAAACTATCCTCAACAATAACGAATGTCTGGGGGAATCACCATCCCTGACCTCAAGCTATATTAAAGAGCAATAGTGATATAAAAAAACTGTATGGCATTGATAGAGAGACAGTCAGTTTGACGAATGGAATAGAATTGAAGACCCAGAAATGAACCCACGACCTATGGTCACTTGATCTTTAACAAAGGAGCTAAACTATCCAGTAGAAAAAAAGACAGCATTTTCAACAAATGATGCTGGTTCAACTGGGATCAACATGTAGAAGAATGCAAATCAAACCATTCCTATAGCAATGTACACACTTGATCTTAAGTGGATCAAGAACCTCCACATAAAACCAGATACACTCAGAACTAATAGAAGAAAAAGTGGGGAAGAGTCTAGATCACATGTGCACTGGGGAAAATTTTCTGAACCAAATACTAATGCTCCAAGATCAAGAATTGAAAAATGGGACCTCATATAATGACAAAGCTTCTCAAAAGTTTAGACACTGTCTTTAGGACAAAATTACAACCAACAGATTGGGGAAAGATTTTTTTTATCAATCCTACATCTGATAAAGGGCTAATATCCAAAATATACAAATGATTCAAGAAGTTAGACTCCAGAGCACTCAACAGCAGGTCCCCTGTGGTTCAGACACCACCACAATCTGAAGGGACCAGGTCAACAGCTCCCTGCACCCAAATTCCCGTGGGAGGAAGAGCTAAACATTCAGAGGGGCAGACATGCTGCAAAGTGAGAAGAGACTACACTCTGCCCACATTTATGACTCCAGAGGAAAACACCTAACAACATCTGGGACCCGGGTGCATGGGGACCCGAGAAAAGGAGGTGCAGGCGCTTCTGGTTGCCACCCTCACAGAGAACTGAAATGCAAGCCCCCGAGAGCAACTTCAGGCCAGGGACCAGAGGTAAGACCAAGTTTTCAGCTCCAAGTGACCTGCTTGGTGGGCTCAGGACACATGCCCACAGGAACAGCTGAAGACCAGTAGACAGGAAAGATTACACGCCTGAAAGCAGAACACTCTGTTCCCATAATTGGCTGAAAGAAAACAGGAAAGCAGGTATACAGCACTCCTGACACACAGGCCTATAAGATGGTCTGGCCATTGTCAGAAATAGCAGAACAAGGTAACAACAGAGACAACCTAATGGCGAGAGGCAAGCGCAGGAACCCAAGCAACAGAAATCAAGACTACATGGCATCGTTGGAGCCTGCAGAAGCCTCAAAAACAGCAAGACAAGCAAACACCAGAGACAACCAATGGTTAGAGGCAAGCACAGGAACCTAACTAACAGAAATCAAGACTACTTGGCATCATCAGAGCCCAGTTCTCACACCAAAGAAAGTGTTGTATATCCAAACACAGGAGAAAAGCAACATTTAGGTTTAAAATCACATTTTTGATGGAGGACTTTAAGAAAGACATAAAGAACTCCCTTAGAGAAATGCAGGAAAACGCAAGTTAAAAAGTAGAAGCCCTTAGAGAGGAAACACAAAAATCCCTGAATTAGAGGAAAACACAACAAAACAGATAAACGAACTGAAAATGTAAATAGAAACAATAAAGAAAGCACAAACAGAGACAACCCTGGGTAAAGAAAACCTAAGGAAGAGACAAGGAGCCATAGATACAAGCATCACCAACAGAATATAAGAGATAGAAGAGAGAATTTCAGGGGCAGAAGATATCATCGAAAATATCAACACAACTGTCAAAGATAATGTAAAAGACTCCTAGCTCAAAACATACAGGAAATCCAGGACACAATGAGAAGATCAAATCTAAGGATAATAGGTATAAAAGAAAGTGAAGACCCCCAACTTAAAGACCCAGTAAATATATTCAACAAAATTATAGAAGAAAATTTACCTAACCTAAAGAAAGAGATGCCTATAAACATACAAGAAGCCTACAGAACTCCAAATAGATTGGACAAGAAGAGAAATTCCTCCTGCTACATTAATAGTTAAAACACCAAATATACAAAACAAAGAAAGACTATTAAAATCAGTAAGGCAAAAAGGTCAAGTGACATATAGATGCAGACCTATAACAATTGCACCAAACTTCTCACCAGAGAGTACAAAAGCCAGAGGATCCAAAACTCTCAATTAACATGGATTGAGAAACCAAGATATTCCATGACAAAACCAAATTTACACAATATCTTTCTACAAATCTAGCCCTACAAAGGATAATGGATGGAAAACTCCAACACAAGGAGAGAATCTACACTATACAGATACCAATAACATAGTTTCCTTGCAATGAAACCAAAAGAGAGACAAATAAACCTAATTCAACCTCTAACAATCAAAATAACAGGCAGTGGCAATCACTATTCCTTAGTACCTCTCAACATCAACAGAGTCAATTACCCAATATAAAGACATAGACTAACAGACTGGATACGAAAAGTGGACCCAGCATTTTCCTGCATGCAGGAAACACACATCAGAGACAAAGGCAGACACTACCTCAGAGTAAATGGCTGGAAAACGAACCTCCAAGCAAACGGCCTGAAGAAACAAGCTGGAATTGCCATTCTAATATCAAATAAAACTGACTTTCAACCAAAAGTCATTTAAAAAGATAAGGAAGGACACTTCATATCCATCAAAGGCAAAATCTACCAAGATGAACTCTCAAACCTAAATGCTCCAAAAAGCATGGGCACCTACATCCATGAAAGAAACCTTACTAAAGCTCAAAGCACACATTGCACCTCACACGAGATTTCAACACCACACTCTCATCCATGGACAGATCAGGGAAACAGAAATTAAACAGAGACATAGAAAAACTAGCAGAAGTTATGAAGCAAATGTATTTAACAGATATTTGTAGAACATTCCATTCTAAATTAAAAGGATATACCTTCTTCTCACAACCTCATGATACTTTCTCCAAAATCGCACATATAATCATAAAACAGCCTTCAACAGATACAGGAAGATAGAAATAATCCCATGCAACATATCAGATCACCACGTACTAAGACTGGTCTTCAATAAAAACAATAATGACAGAAAGCCCACGTATATATGGAAGTTGCGCAATGCTCTACTCAATGAAAACTTGGTCAAGGAAGAAATAAAGAAAGAAATTAAAGACTTCTTACAATTTAATGAAAATGAAGATACAACATTCCCAAATATGAAACACAATGAAAGTAGTTCTAAGAGGAAATCTCATAGCTCTGAGTGCCTGCAAAAAGAAAAAGGAGAGAGCATATGTCAGCAGCATGACAGCCCACCTAAAAACTTAAGAGCAAAATGAAATAAACCCATAGGAGTAGAAGGCAGGAAACGATCAAACTCAGGGTTGAAATCAACCAAGTAGAAACAAAAAGGACTAAGCAAAAAATCAAGAAAACCAGAAGGTGGTTCTTTGAGAAAAACAAGATAGATAAACCCATATCCACCCTAACCAGAGGTCACAGAGAGTGCATCCAAAATAACAAAATCATAAAGGAAAAGGGAAACATAACAACAAAATCTGAAGACATTACAAAAATCATAAAATCCTACTACAAAAGCCTATATTCAACAGAACTGGAAAATCTGAAGGAAATGCACAATTTTCTAGACAAATACCAGGTACCAAACTTGAATCAGGAACAAATAAGCCATCTAAACCACCGCATAACTCCTAAAAAATAGAAACAGTCATTAAAAGTCTCCCAACCAAAAAGAGCCCAGGTCCAGATGAGTTCAGTGCAGAATTCTATCAGACCTTCATAGAAGACTTCATACCAATACTGTACAAACTATTCCACAAAATAGAAACAGATGGAGCACTACCAAATTCCTTCTATGAAGCCACAATTACTCTTGTACCTAAACCACAGAAAGACCCAACAAAGAAAGAGAATTTCAGACAAATTTCTCTTATGAATATTGTTGCAAAAATACTCTATAAAATTTTTGCAAACCAAATCCAAGAAAACATCAAAACGATCATTCATCATGATCAAGTAGGCTTCATCCCAGGGATGCAGGGATGGTTAAATATACAAAAATCCATCAATGTAATCCACTATATAAATAAACTCAAAGATAAGAACCACATGATCATTTCATTATATACTGAGAAAGCACTTGACAAAATTCAACACCCCTTCATGATAAAAGCCCTGGAAGGATCAGGAATTCAAGGCCTATATCTAACCATAGAAAAGCAATATACAGCAAACCAGTTGCTAACATTAAACTAAATGGAGAGAAACTTGAAGCAATCCCACTAAAATCAGGGACTAGAGAAGGCTGCCCACTCTCTCCCTACTTATTCAATATAGTACTTGAAGTCCTAGCTAGAGCAATCAGACACTAAAAGGAGGTCAAAGGGCTACAAATTGGAAAGGAAGAAATAAAAATATCACTATTTGAAGATGATATGATAGTGTATTTAAGTGACCCTAGAAGTTCCACCAGAGAACTACTTAACCTGATGAACAAATTCTGCTAAGATTTATGGAATAAAATTAACTCAAAAAAACCAGGAGTTGTTTTTAGCGGGAGTCCAAATCTCGCGCTCCCTGCCTCCACCTCACTGCTACCAAACCCCATGGGAGAGAGAGAGCTCACCACCTAGACAGGTGGGCACTCCTGAGATTGCAGAGCGGAAGAGACCACCAACACTGCCCACCTGTGCCCACATCCCTGGCCCAAGAAGAAACTGTATACAGTCTCTGGGTTCCCTTGGATAAGGGCACAGGAGCAGGAAATCCACTGTGCCTGAGACACCGCCAGAACCTGAAGAGACCGACCAGATAAACAGTTCTCTGCACCCAAATCCCATGGGAGGGAGAGCTAATCCTTCAGAGAGGCAGTCACGCCTGGGAAACCAGAAGAGTCTACACGTGGCCCACATCTCTGACTCCAGAGGAAAACACAAAACGCCATCTGGAACCCTGGTCCACGTAAGCTCCCAGAAAGGGCAGTGCAGATCTTCCTGGTTGCTGCCACCACGGAGAGCTCATAAGCAACACCCCACGAGCAAACATGAGCCTCGGGACTGCAGGTAACACCAACTTTTCTGCTGCAGGCGACCTGACTGGTGAACTCAAGACACAGGCCCACAGGAACAACTTCAGACCTGTAGATAGGAAAAACTACACGCCCGAAAGCAGAACACTCTGTCCCCATAACTGGCTGAAAGAAAACAGGAAAACAGGTCTACAGCACCCCTGACACACAGGCTTATAGGACAGTCTAGCCACTGTCAGAAATAGCAGAACAAAGTAACACTAGAGATAATCTGATGGCGAGAGGCAAGTGCAGGAACCCAAGCAACAGAAACCAAGACTACATGGCATCATCAGAGCCCATTTCTCCCACCAAAGCAAACATGGAATATCCAAACACACCAGAAAAGCAAGATCTAGTTCCAAAATCATATTTGATCATGATGCTGGAGGACTTCAAGAAAGACATGAAGAACTCCCTTAGAGAAACACAGGAAAACATAAATAAACAAGTAGAAGCCTACAGAGAGGAATCACAAATATTCCTGAAAGAATTCCAGGAAAATATAAATAAACAAGTAGAAGCCTATAGGGAGGAATCGCAAAAATCCCCGAAAGAATTCCAGGAAAACACAATCAAACAAGTGAAGAAATGAAAAATGGAAATAGGACCAATCAAGAAAGAACACATGGAAACAACCCTGAATATAGAAAACCAAAGGAAGACACAAGGAGCTGTAGATACAAGCATCATCAACAGAATACAAGAGATAGAAGAGAGAATCTCAGGAGCAGAAGATTCCACAAAAATCATCGACCCAACAGTCAAAAAAATGTAAAGTGGAAAAAGCTATTGGTCCAAAACATAAAGGAAATGCAGGACTCAATGAGAAGATCAAACCTAAGGATAACAGGTATAGAATAGAGTGAAGAATCCTAGCTCAAAGGACCAGTAAATATCTTCAACTAAATCATAGAAGAAAACTTCCCTAACCTAAAAAAAGAGAACCCATAGGCATACAAGAGCCTACAGAGCTCCGAATAGATTGGACCAGAAAAGAAACACCTCCCGACACATAATAGTCAAAACACCAAATGCACAAAATAAAGAAAGATTATTAAAAGCAGTAAGGTAAAAAGGTCAAGTAACATATAAAGGCAGACCTATCAGAATCACACCAGACTTTTCGCCAGAGACTATGAAAGCCAGAAGATCCTGGTCAGATGTGATACAGACCCTAAGAGAACACATATGCCAGCCCAGGTTACTGTATCCTGAAAAACTCTCATTTAACATAAATGAAGAAACCAAGATATTCCATGAAAAAACCAAATTTACACAATATCTTACTACAAATCCAGCACTAAAAAGAATAATAAATGGTAAAGCCCAACACAAGGAGGCAAGCTACACCTTAGAAAAAGCAAGAAAATAATCGTCTGGGCAACGAAACAAGGAGAAGAAAAGCACAGAAACATAACCTCATATCCAAATATAAATATAAGAGGAAGCAATAATCACTATTCCTTAATATCTCTCAACATCATTGGCCTCAACTCCCCAATAAAAAGACATAGATTAACAAACTGGATACGCAACGAGGATCCTGCATTCTGCTGCCTACAGGAAACACACCTCAGAGACAAAGACAGACACTACCTCAGAGTGAAAGACTGGAAAACAACATTCCAAGCAAATGGTCGGAAGAAGCAAGCTGGAGTAGCCATTCTAATATCAAATAAAATCAATTTTCACTAAAATTCATCAAAACAGATAAGGAAGGACACTTCATATTCATCAAAGGAAAAATCCACCAAGATGAACTCTCAATCCTAAATATCTATGGCCCAAATACAAGGGCACCTACATACGTAAAAGAAACCTTACTAAAGCTCAAAACACACATTGCACCTCACACAATAATAGGAGGAGATTTCAACACCCCACTCTCATCAATGGAAAGACCATGGAAACAGAAATTAAACAGAGACGTAGACAGACTAAGAGAAGTCATGAGCCAAATGGACTTTACAAATATTTATAGAACATTCTATCCTAAAGCAAAAGGATATACATTCTTCTCAGTTCCTCATGGTACTGTCTCCAAAACTGACCATATAATTGTTCAAAAAACAGGCCTCAACAGGTACAGAAAGATAGAAATAATTCCATGCGTGCTATCAGACCACCACGGCCTAAAGCTGGTCTTCAATAACAATAAGGGAAGAACGCCCACATATACATGGAAGTTGAACAATGCTCTACTCAACGATAACCTGGTCAAGGAAGAATTAAAGAAAGAAATTAAAGACTTCTTAGAATTTGATGAAAATGAAGATACAACATACCCAAACTTATGGGACACAATGAAAGCTGTGCTAAGAGGAAAATACATACCGCTGAGTATCTGCAGAAAGAAACAGGAGAGAGCATATATCAGCAGCTTGACAGCACACCTAAAAGCTCTAGAACAAAAAGAAGCAAATACACCCAGAAGGAGTAGAAGACAGGAAATAATCAAACTCAGAGCCGAAATCAACCAAGTAGAAACAAAAAGGACCATAGAAAGAATCAACAGAACCAAAAGTTGGTTCTTTGAGAAAATCAACAAGATAGATAAACCCTTAGCCAGACTAATGAGAGGACACAGAGAGGGTTTCCAAATTAAAAAAATCAGAAATGAAAAGGGAGACATAACTACAGATTCAGAGGAAATTCAAAAAATCATCAGATCTTACTGTAAGAGCCTATATTCAACAAAACTTGAAAATCTGCAGGAAATGGACAATTTCCTAGACAGATACCAGGTACCAAACATGAATCAGGAACAGATAAACCAGTTAAACAACCCCGTAACTCCTAAGGAAATAGAAGCAGTCATTAAAGGTCTCCCAACCAAAAAGAGCCCAGGTCCAGACGGGTTTAGTGCAGATTTCTATCAGACCTTCATAGAAGACCTCATACCAATATTATCCAAACTATTCCACAAAATTGAAACAGATGGACCACTACCGAATTCCTTCTATAAAGCCACAATTACTCTTATACCTATACCACACAAAGACACAACAAAGAAAGAGAACTTCAGACCAATTTCCCTTATGAATATCGACGCAAAAATACTGAATAAAATTCTGGCAAACCGAATCCAAGAGCACATCAAAACAATCATCCACCATGATCAAGTAGGCTTCATCCCAGGCATGCAGGGATGGTTTAATATACGGAAAACCATCAACGTGACCATTATATAAACAAACTGAAAGAACAAAACCACATGATCATTTCATTAGATGCTGAGAAAACATTTGACAAAATTCAACACCCCTTCATGATAAAAGTTCTAGAAAGAATAGGAATTCAAGGCCCATACCTAAACATAGTAAAAACCATATACAGCAAACCAGTTGCTAACATTAAACTAAATGGAGAGAAACTTGAAGCAATCCCACTAAAATAAGGGACTACACAAGGATGCCCACTCTCTTCCTACTTATTCAATATAGTTCTTGAAGTTCTAGCCAGAGCAATCACACAGCAAAAGGAGGTCAAGGGGATACAGATTGGTAAAGAAGAAGTCAAAATATCACTCTTTGCAGATGATATGATAGTATATTTAAGTGATCCCAAAAGTTCCATCAGAGAACTACTAAAGCTGATAAACAACTTCTGCAAAGTGGCTGGGTATAAAATTAACTCAAATAAATCAGTAGCCTTCCTCTACACAAAAGAGAAACAAGCCGAGAAAGAAATTAGGGAAACAACACCCTTCAAAATAGTCCCAAACAATATTAAGTACCTCGGTGTGACTTTAACCAAGCAAGTAAAAGATCTGTACAATAAGAACTTCAAGACTCTGAAGAAACAAATTGAAGAAGACCTCAGAAGATGGAAAGATCTCCCATGCTCATGGATTGGCAGGATTAATATAGTAAAAATGGCCATTTTACCAAAAGCGATCTACAGATTCAATGCAATCCCCATCAAAATACCAATTCAATTCTTCTAAGAGTAAGACAGAACAATTTGCAAATTCATCTGGAATAACAAAAAACCCAGGATAGCTAAAACTATCCTCAACAATAAAATGACTTCAGGGGAAATCACTATCCCTGAACTCAAGCAATATTACAGAGCAATAGTGATAAAAACTGCATGGTATTGGTACAGAGACAGACAGATAGATCTATGGAACAGAATTTAACACCCAGAAATGAACTCACACACCTATGGGCACCTGATTGTTGACAAAGGAGCCAAAATCCTTCAATGCAAAAAAGATAGAATTTTCAGCAAATGGTGCTGGTTCAACTGGAGGTCAACATGTAGAAGAATGCAAATCGATCCATGCTTATCACCCTGTACAAAGCTTAAGTCCAAGTGGATAAAGGACCTCCACATCAAAGCAGACACACTCAAACTAATACAAGAAAAACTAAGGAAGCATCTCGAACACATGGGAACTGGAAAAAATTTCCTGAACAAAACACCAATGCTTATGCTCTAAGATCAAGAATCAACAAATGGGATCTCATAAAACTGCAAAGATTCTGTAAGGCAAAGGACACAGTGATTAGGACAAAACAGCAACCAACAGATTAGGAAAAGATCTTTACCAATCCTAATACAGATAGAAGCCTTATATCCAAAATATACAAAGAACACAAGAAGTTAGACCGCAGGGAGACAAATAACCCTATTAAAAAATGGGGTTCCGAACTAAACAAAGAATTCACAGCTGAGGAATGCCAAATGGCTGAGAAACACCTGAAGAAATGTTCAACATCCTTAGTCATAAGGGAAATGCAAATCAAAACAGCCCTGAGATTTCACCTCACACTAGTGAGAATGGCTAAGATCAAAAACTCAGGTGACAACAAATGCTGGCGAGGATGTGGAGAAAGAGGAACACTCCTCCATTGTTGGTGGGATTGCAGACTGGTACAACCATTCTGGATATCAGTCTGGAGGTTCCTCAGAAAATTGGACATTGAACTACCTGTGGACCCAGCTATACCTCTCTTGGGCATATACCCAAAAGGTGCCCCAACATATAAAAAAGACATGTGCTCCACTATGTTCATAGCAGCCTTATTTATAATAGCCAGATGCTGGAAAGAACCCAGATGCCCTTCAACAGAGGAATGGATACAGAAAATGTGGTACATCTACACAATGGAATATTACTCAGCTGTCAAAAACAATGACTTTATGAAATTCATAGACAAATGGTTGGAACTGGAAAATATCATCCTGAGTGAGGTAACCCAATCACAGAAAAACACACATGGTATGCACTCATTGATAAGTGGCTATTAGCCCAAATGCTTGAATTACCCTAGATGCCTAGAACACATGAAACTCAAGACGGATGATCAAAATGTGAATGCTTCACTCCTTCTTTAAAAGGGGGAATGAGAATACCCTTGGCAGGGAATAAAGAGGCAAAGATTAAAACAGAGAAAGGAGGAACACCCATTCAGAGCCTGCCCCACATGTGGCCCCTACATATACAGCCACCCAATTAGACAAAATGGATGAAGCAAAGAAGTGCAGGCAGACAGGAGCCGGATGTATATCTTTCCTGAGAGACACAGCCAGAATAGTGCAAATACATAGGTGAATTACATCATTAAACCACTGAACTGAGAACGGGACCCCCGTTGAAGGAATCAGAGAAAGGACTTAAAAAGCTTGAAGGGGCTCGAGACCCCATATGAACAACAATGCCAAGCAACTAGAGCTTCCAGGGACTAAGCCACTACCTAAAGACTATATATGGACTGACCCTAAACTCTGACCTCATAGGGAGCAATGAATATCCTAGTAAGATCACCAGTGGAAGGGGAAGCCCTTTGTCCTGCTAAGACTGAATCCTCAGTGAACGTGATTGTTGGGAGGAGGGCGGCAATGGGGGGAGGATGGGGAGGGGAACACCCATAAAGAAGGGGGGAGGGGCTAGGGGGATGTTTGCCCGGAAACCGGGAAGGGGAATAACATTCGAAATGTAAATAAGAAATACTCAAGTTAATAATAATAATAATAATAATAATAATAATAATAATAATAATAATAAAAACAGGAGCTTTCCTCTACTCAAAGAATAAAAAGTCTGAGAAAGAAGTTAGGGAAACAACACCCTTTATAATAGTCCCAAACAATATAAAATACCTCGATGTGACTATAACCAAGCAAGTGAAAGATCTCCATGACAAGAACTTAAAGTCTCTGAGAAAGAAATTGAGGAAGGTCTCAGAAGATGGAAAGGTCTTCCATGCTCAAGGATTTCCAGGAGCAACATAGTAAAGATGGCCATTTTACCAAAAGCAATCTACCGATTCAATGCAATCCCAATCAAAATTCCTACTTATTTCTTTACAGAGATAGATAAAGCAATTTGCTAATTCATTTGGCATAAAAAAAAAAACCCAGGATAGTGAAAACTATACTCAATGATTAAAAACTACTGGTGGAATCACCATTCTTGACTTCAAGCAGTATTACAGAGCAATACTCATAAAAACTGTATGGTATTGGTACAGGGACAGGCAGACAGATCAGTGGAATAGTATTAAAGATCCAGATATGAAATGATCTAAGATCAAGAATCATCAAATGGGACCTCATAAAACTGCCAAGCTTCTGAAAGGCAAAAACACTGTCATGAGGACAAAACAGCAAACAGATTGGGAAAAGATCTTTACCAATCCTACATCTGATAGATGGCTAATAATCCAAAATATACAAAGAACTCAAGAAGTTAGACTCAAGAGAGCCAAATAACCCTATTTAAAAAATGGGGTACATAGCTAAGCAAACCATTCTCAGCTGCAGATTCTCAAATGGCCAAAAAGCACCTAAAGAAATTTTGAACATCCTTAGTCATCAGGGAAAGGCAAATCAAAGCAACTCTGCGATTCTACCTCACACCAGTCAGAATCGCTAAGATCAAACACTCAGATGACAGCAAATGCTGGTGAGGATGTGGAGAAAGAGGAACATTCTTCCATTGTTGGCAGCATTTCAAACTTGAAATCAGTCTGGAGTTTCATCAGAAATTTGGCCATTCCACTACCTGAGGACCCAGCTATACCTCTCCAGGCCATAAACCGAAAAGATGTTCCAACATATAACAAATACACATGCTCCGCTATGTCCATAGCATCCTTATTTATAATGAACAGCCAGAAGCTGAAAAGAACACAGGTGCCCTTAAACAGAGAAATGGATTAAAAAATGTGGTACAGGTGTTGGGGATTTAGCTCAGTGGTAGGGCACTTGCCTAGCAAGCGCAAGGCCCTGGGTTCGGTCCCCAGCTCCGAAAAAAAAGAAAAGGAAAAAAAAATGTGGTACATCTACACAATGGAGTACTATTCAGCTATCAAAAACAATCACTTCATGAAATTCATCAGCAAATGTAATGAACTAGAAATTATCATCTTGAATGAGGTAACTCAATCACAGAAAAACATGCTTAGTATGCATTCATTGATAAGTGGATATTAGCCAAAAAGCTTGAATTACACAAGATGGAATTCACAGACTACAGGAAGCACAAGAAGAAGGATGACCAAAATGCAGATACTCCCACTCCTTGTGAAAGGGGAAAAAATATCCATAGGAGAGGATATGGAAGCAAAGTTTAGAGCATCGATTCAAGAATGGACATTCAGAGCCTGCTCCACATGTGCCCCATATATATACAGTCACCAAAACTAGATAAGATTGATAAATCTAAAACATGCATACTGAAAGGGACCAGATGTAGATCTCTCCTAAGAGACACATCCAGATCATGTCCAATACAGAGGTCAATGCTAGCAGCAAACCACTGAACTGAGAATAGGACCCCTCTTGGTGCTAATTAGGGAAAGTATTGAAAGAGTTGAAGGAGCTTGCAACTCCATCAAAACAACAATGCCAACCAACCAGAGCTTCCAGGGACTAAAGCACTACTGAAAGACTATACATGGACTGACCCAGGGCTCCAACTATATATGTAGCAGAGAATAGCCTAGTTGGGACACCAGTTGAAGGGGAAGCCCTTGGTCCTGCCAAGGTCGGACCTCCAATGCAGAGGAATATGGGGGGTGGGCAGTAAGGGAGATGTATGGGGGGAATACACGTATGGGGGAAGGGGAAGAGGTAGGGGGTCCTTATGTACAGGAAACCAGGAAGGGGAATAACATTTGAAATATAAGTAAAGAAATATATCTAATAAAAAAATTTCCTTTAAAATCCCTGTAGGGTTTTTAGCTGGAGCCCAAACCTCGCTGAACCTGGCCCACAAGTCCCTGATCCCAAAGCCCATGGGATGGAGACCTCATCGCCCAGAAAGTGGGTACTCCTGAGACTGCACAGCAGGAGAGTCCACCAATAATGTCCACCCTGGCCTACATCCCTGGCCCAAGACGAAACTGTATGGGGCCTCTGGGAACAGGAAGATAGGGGCACTCAAGTGGCAGGTCCTCTACAGTCTACCCACTGCCCGGATCACAAGGCACCCAATCAAAAGCTCCCTGCAACCAAATCCCGTGGGAGGGAGAGCTAAACCTTCAGAGGGGCAGACACGCCTGGAAAACCAGAAGAGAATACACTCTGCCCACATTTCTGGCTCTAGAGGAAAACACCTAATGCCATCTGGGACCCCTGTGCACAGAGGCCCGAGAAAAGGCGGGACAGGATCTTGTGGTTGCCTCACTCACAGAAAGGGAAACACAGCCCCCCAGGAGCAACTTCAGGCCTCGGACCAGAGGTAAGACCAACTATTCAGCTCAAGTGACATGCCTGGTGGACTCAGGTCACAGACCAATACGCAAGAAAGACTACACACCTGAAAGCAGAACACTCGATTCCCATGACTGGCTGAAGGAAACAGGAAAACAGGTCTACAGCACTCCTGACACACAGGCCTATAGGATGGTCTAGCCACTGTCAGAAATAGCAGAACAAGGTAACACCAGAGACAACCTGATGGCTAGAGGCAAGTGCAGGAAACCAAGCAACAGAAACCAAGATTACATGGCATCATCAGAGCCCAATTCTCCCACCAAAGCAAACAATGAATATCCAAACACACCAGAAAAGCAAGATCTTGATTTAAAATCACATTTGATCATGATGATAGATGACTTCAAAAAGACATAAAGAAGTCCCTTAGAAAAACGCAGGAAAACATAAATAAACAAGTGGAAGCCTATAGAGAGGAAACACAAAAATCCCTGAAAGAATTCCAGGAAAACACAATGAAACAGGTTAAGGAATTAAAAATGGAAATAGAAGCCATAAAGAAAGCACAAAGGGAAACAACTCTGGCCATAGGAAACCAAAGGAAGACACAAGGACACGGAACTACAAACATCACCAACAGAATACAAGATATAGAAGAGAGAATCTAAGGAACAGGAGATTCCATAGAAATTCTCAACACAATTGTCAAAGTTAATGGAAAATAGAAAAAGCTACTGGTCCAAAACATACAGGCAGTCCAGGATACAATGAGAAGATCAAACCTAAGGATAATAGGTATAGAAGAGAGTGAAGAATCCCAACTCAAAGGACCAGTAAATATCTTCAACAAAATCATAGAAGAAAACTTCCCTAACCTAAAGAAAGAGATGTCCATAAACATAAAGAAGCCTACAGAACCCCAAATAGATTGGACAAGAAAAGAAAGTCCTCCCATCACAACAGTAAAAAGACCAAATGCACAAAATAAAGAAAGAATATTAAAACCAGAAAGGGAAAAAGGTTAAGAAACATATAAAGGCAGACCTATCAGAATTACACCAGACTTCTCACCAGAGGCTATGAAAGCCAGAAGATCCTGGACAGATGTCATACAGACATGCCAGAGAACACAAATGCCAGCCCAGGTTATTGTACACAGGAAAACTCTCAATTAACATAGATGGAGAAACCAAAATATTCTATGACAAAACCAAATTTACACAATATCTGTCTACAAATCCACCCCTACAAAGGATAATAAAGGGTAAAGCCCAATATAAGTAGACGAGCAACACCCTAGAAAAAGCAAGAAACTAAGCATCCTGGCAACAAAACAAAGAGAAGAAAAGCACACCAACATAATCTCACATGAATATAACGGGAAGCAACAATCACTATTCCTTAATAGCTCTCAACATCAATGGACTCAATTCCCCCAATAAAAAGACACAGATTAACAAACTGGATATGCAATGAGGACCCTGCATTCTGCTGCCTACAGGAAACACTCCAGAGAGACAAAGACAGACACTACCTCAGAGTGAAAGGCTGGAAAACAACTTTCCAAGCAAATGGTCTAAAGAAGCAAGCTGGAGTAGCCATTCTAATATCGGATAAAATCGATTTTCAACCAAAATTCATCAAAAAAGATAAGGAAGGACACTTCATATTCATCAAAGGAAAAATCCACCAAGAGGAAATCTCAATCCTAAATATATATGCTCTAAATACAAGGGCGCATACATACATAAAAGAAACCTTACTAAAGTTCAAAGCACAAAGTATCAACGGAAAAATGCACCAAGATGAACTCTCAATACTAAACAATCTATGCTCCAAATACAAGGCCACTACATACATAAAAGAAACCTTACTAAAGCTCAAAGCACACATTGCACCTCACACAATAATAGTAGGAGATTTCAACACCCCGCTCTCATCAGTGGACAGATCACGGAAACAGAAATTAAAAAAAGACAGAGACAGACTAAGAGAAGTCATGAATCAAATGGGCTTAACAGATATTTCTAGAACATTCTGTCCTAAAACAAAAGGATATACCCTCTTCTCACAACCTCGTGGTACTTTCTGTAAAATTGACCATATAATTGATCATAAAACAGGCCTCAAAAGATACAGAACGATAGAAATAATCCAATGCGTTCTATCAGACCACCATGGGCTAAAACTGGTCTTCAATAACAATAAGAGAAGAACGCCAACATATACATGGAAGTTGATCAGTGCTCTACTCAATGATTACCTGGTCAAGGAATAAATAAAGAAAGATATTAAAGACCTAATAGAATTTAATGAAAATGAAGGTATAACATACCCAACTTATGGGACACAAAATTCATAGCTCTGAGTGCCTGCTGAAAGAAACAGGAGAGAGCATATATCAGCAGCTTGACAGCTCACCTAAAAGCTCTAGAATAAAAAGAAGCAAATACACCCAGGAGGAGGAGAAGGCAGGAAATAATCAAACCCAGAGCTGAAATCAATCAAGTAGAAACAAAATGTACTATACAAAGAATTAACAGAACCAAACGCTGGTTCTTTGAGAAAATCAACAAAATAGATGAACCCTTCGCCAGATTAATAAGAGGATACAGGGAGTGTGTCCAAATTAACAAAATCAAAAATGAAAAGGGAGACATAACTACAGAATCAGAGAAAATTCAAAAAATCATCACATCCTACTACAAAAGCCTATATATCACAAATCTTGAAAATCTGCAGGAAATGGACAATTTCTGAGAAAAATAACAGGTACTGAAGTTAAATCAGGAACAGATAAACCATTTAAACAACCCCATAACTCCTAAAGAAATAGAAGCAGTCATTAAAGGTCTCCCAACCAAAAAGAGCCCACGTCCAGATGAGTTCAGTACAGAATTCTATCAGATCTTCATAGAAGACCTCATACCAATACTATCCAAACTATTCCACAATATTGAAACAGATAGAGCACTACTGAATTCCTTCTATGAGGCCATAATTACTTTTATACCTAAACCACGCAAAGAACCAATAAAGAAAGAGAATTTCAGAACAATTTCCCTTAAGAATATCGACACAAAAATACTCAATAAAATTCGGGCAAACCGAATCCAAGAGCACATCAAAAAAATCATCCACCATGATCAAGTAGGCTTCATCCCAGGCATCCAGGGATGGTTTAATATATGGAAAACCACCAACGTAATCCATTATATACATAAACTGAAAGATAAAAACCACATGATCATTTAATTACATGCCGAGAAAGCATGTGACAAAAATCAAAACCCCTGCATGATAAAGGTCCTGGAAAGAATAGGAATTCAAGGCCCATACCTAAACATAGGAAAAGCCATGTACAACAAACCAGTAGCTAACATTAAACTAAATGGAAGAAACTTGAAGCAATCCCATGAAAATCAGGGACTAGACAAGGCTGCCCACTCTATCCCTACTTATTTAATAAAGTTCTTGAAGTTCTAGCCAAAGCAATCAGACAACAAAAAGAGGTCAAGGGGATACAGATTGGTAAAGAAGAAGTCAAAATATCACTATTTTCAGATTATATGATAGTATGTTTAAGTGATCCCAAAAGTTCCACCAGAGAACTACTAAACCTGATCAACACCTTCAGCAAAGTGGCTGGGTATAAAATTAACTCAAATAAATCAGTAGTCTTCCTCTACACAATTAGCAGACTTACCATAGTAAAAATGGCCATTTTACCAAAAATGATGTACAGATTCAATGCAATACCCATCAAAATACCAATCCAATTCTTCAGAAAGTTAGACAGAACAATTTGGAAATTCATCTGGAATAATAAAAAACCCAGGATATCTAAAACTATCCTCAACAATAAAAGGACTTCCAGGGGAATCACTATCCATGAACTCAAGCAGTATTACAGAGCAATAGAGGTACAGAGACAGACAGATAGACGAGTGGAATAGAATTGAAGACCCAGAAATGAACCCACACACCTATGGGCACTTCATTTTTGACAAAGGAACCAAAACCAATGGGAAAAAGATAGCATTTTCAGCAAACAGTGCTGGTTCAACTGGAGGTCAGCATGTAGAAGAATGCAGATCAATCCATGCTTATCACCCTGTACAAAGCTTAAGTCTAAGTGGATCAAGGACCTCCACATCAAACTAGATACACACAAACTAATAGAAGAAAAAGAGGGCAAGCATCTAGAACACATGAGCACTGGAGAAAATTTCCTGAGCAAAACACCAATGGCTTTTGCTCTAAGATCAAGAATCAACAAATAGGATCTCAGAAAACTGCAAAGCTTCAGTAAGGCAAAGGACACTGTCGTTAGGACAAAATGATAACCAATAGATTGGGGAAAGATCTTTACCAATCCTACAACTGGTAGAGGGCTTACATATAAATATACAAAGAACTCAAGAAGTTAGAAAGCGGGGAGACAAATAACCCTATTAAAAATGGGGTTCAGAGCTAAACGAAGAATTCACAGCTGAGGAATACCGAATGGCTGAGAAACACCTAAAGAAATGTTCAACATCCTTAGTCATAAGAGAAATGCAAATCAAAACAACCCTGAGATTTCACCTCACACCAGTGAGAATGGCTAAGATCAAAAACTCAGGTGACAGCAGATGCTGGCGAGGATGCGGAGAAAGAGGAACACTCCTCCATTGTTGGTGGGATTGCAGACTGGTTCAACCATTCTGGAGATCAGTCTGTAGGTTCCTCATTAAATTGGACATTGAACTACCTGAGGATCCAACTATACCTCTCTTGGGCATATACCCAAAAGATGCCCCAACATATAACAAAGATATGTGCTACAGTATGTTCATAGCAGCCTTATTTATAATAGGCAGAAGCTGGAAAGAACCCAGATGCCCTTCAATAGAGCAATGGATACAGAAAATGTGGTACCTCTACACAATTACTCAGCTGTCAATAACAATGACTTTATGAAATTCATAAGCAAATGGATGGAACTGGAAAATATCATCCTGAGCGAGGTAACCCAATCACAGAAAAACACACATGGTATGCACTCATTGATAAGTGGATATTAGCCCAAATGCTTGAATTGCCCTAGATGCACAGAACACAGGAAAGTCTAGAGTGATGATCAAAATGTGAATGCTTCACTACTTCTTTAAAGGGGAACAAGAATACCCTTGGCAGGGAATAGGGAGGCAAAGTTTAGAACAGAGGCAGAAGGAACACCCTGCCCCACATGTGGCCCTTACATATACAGCCACCCAATCAGACAAGATGGATGAAGCAAAGAAGTGCAGGCCGACAGGAACCAGATGAGACAAAGCCAGAATACAGCAAATAGGTAGGCAAATGCCAGCAGCAAACCACTGACCTGAGAACGGGACCTCTGTTGAAGGAATCAGAGAAAGGACCGGAAGAGCTTGAAGGGGCTTGAGACCCCATATGAACAACTATGCCAAGCAACCAGAGCCTCCAGGGACTAAGCCACTACCTAAAGACTATACATGGATTGCCCCTGGGCTCCAACCTCATGCGTAGCAATGAATAGCCTAGTAAGAGCACCAGGGGAAGGGGAAGCCCATGGTTCTGCCAAGACTGAACGCCCTGTGAAAGTGATTGTTGAGGGGAGGTCGGTAATGGGGGAGATGGGGAGAGGAACACCCATATAAAAGAATAGGGGGGCTCTCTGCTCCCAGACCCGGTGAGAGAGAGACCCAACCGCCTGGTCAGGTGGGCACTCCTGAGGCTGCAGAGCAGAAGAGACCACCAACACTGCTCACCCCTGCCCACATCCCTGGCCCAAGAAGAAACTGTATAAGGCCTCTGGGCTCCCGTGGGGGAGGGCCCAGGAGCGGCAGGACCCCTGCCAGAGACACCGCCGGACCATGAAGGAAACAGACCAGATAAACAGTTCTCTGCACCCAAATCCCATGGGAGGGAGAGATAAACCTTCAGAGAGGCAAACAAGCCTGGGAAACCAGAAGAGACTGCTCCCTGCACACACATCTCGGACGCCAGAGGAAAAAGCCAAAGACCATCTGGAACCCTGGTACACTGAAGCTCCCGGAAGGGGCGGCACAGGTCTTCCTGGTTGCTGCCGCTGCAGAGAGCCCCTGGACAGCACCCCACGAGCGAACCTGAGCCTCGGGACCACAGGTAAGACCAACTTTTCTGCTGCAAGAAAGCTGCCTGGTGAACTCAAGACACAGGCCCACAGGAACAGCTGAAGACCTGTAGAGAGGAAAAACTACACGCCCGAAAGCAGAACACTCTGTCCCCATAACTGACTGAAAGAGAGGAAAACAGGTCTACAGCACTCCTGACACACAGGCTTATAGGACAGTATAGCCACTGTCAGAAATAGCAGAACAAAGTAACACTAGAGATAATCTGATGGCGAGAGGCAAGTGCAGGAACCCAAGCAACAGAAACCAAGACTACATGCCATCATCGGAACCCAATTCTCCCACCAAAACAAACATGGAATATCCAAACACACCAGAAAAGCAAGATCTAGTTTCAAAATCATATTTGATCATGATGCTGGAGGACTTCAAGAAAGACATGAACACACTTAGGAAAACATTAATAAACAAGTAGAAGCCTACAGAGAGGAATCGCAAAAATCCCTGAAAGAATTCCAGGAAAACACAATCAAACGGTTGAAGGAATTAAAAATGGAAATAGAAGCAATCAAGAAAGAACACATGGAAACAACCCTGGATATAGAAAACCAAAAGAAGAGACAAGGAGCTGTAGATACAAGCTTCACCAACAGAATACAAGAGATGGAAGAGAGAATCTCAGGAGCAGAAGATTCCATAGAAATCATTGACTCAACTGTCAAAGATAATGTAAAGCGGAAAAAGCTACTGGTCCAAAACATACAGGAAATCCAGGACTCAATGAGAAGATCAAACCTAAGGATAATAGGTATAGAAGAGAGTGAAGACTCCCAGCTCAAAGGACCAGTAAATATCTTCAACAAAATCATAGAAGAAAACTTCCCTAACCTAAAAAAAGAGATACCCATAGACATACAAGAAGCCTACAGAACTCCAAATAGATTGGACCAGAAAAGAAACACCTCCCGTCACATAATTGTCAAAACACCAAACGCACAAAATAAAGAAAGAATATTAAAAGCAGTAAGGGAAAAAGGTCAAGTAACATATAAAGGGAGACCTATCAGAATCACACCAGACTTCTCGCCAGAAACTATGAAGGCCAGAAGATCCTGGACTGATGTCATACAGACCCGAAGAGAACACAAATGCCAGCCCAGGTTACTGTATCCAGCAAAACTCTCAATTAACATTGATGGAGAAACCAAGATATTCCATGACAAAACCAAATTTACACAATATCTTTCTACAAATCCAGCACTACAAAGGATAATAAATGGTAAAGCCCACCATAAGGAGGCAAGCTATACCCTAGAAGAAGCAAGAAACTAATCGTCTTGGCAACAAAACAAAGAGAATGAAAGCACACAAACATAACCTCACATCCAAATATGAATATAAAGGGAAACAATAATCACTATTCCTTAATATCTCTCAATATCAATGGCCTCAACTCCCCAATAAAAAGACATAGATTAACAAACTGGATACGCAACGAGGACCCTGCATTCTGCTGCCTACAGGAAACACACCTCAGAGACAAAGACAGACACTACCTCAGAGTGAAAGGCTGGAAAACAACTTTCCAAGCAAATGGTCAGAAGAAGCAAGCTGGAGTAGCCATTCTAATATCAAATAAAATCAATTTCCAACTAAAAGTCATCAAAAAAGATAAGGAAGGACACTTCATATTCATCAAAGGAAAAATCCACCAAGATGAACTCTCAATCCTAAATATCTATGCCCCAAATACAAGGGCACCTACATATGTAAAAGAAACCCTACTAAAGCTCAAAACACACATTGCACCTCACACAATAATAGTGGGAGATTTCAACACCCCACTCTCATCAATGGACAGATCATGGAAACAGAAATTAAACAGTGATGTCGACAGACTAAGAGAAGTCATGAGCCAAATGGACTTAACGGATATTTATAGAACATTCTATCCTAAAGCAAAAGGATATACCTTCTTCTCAGCTCCTCATGGTACTTTTTCCAAAATTGACCATATAATTGGTCAAAAAACGGGCCTCAACAGGTACAGAAAGATAGAAATAATCCCATGCGTGCTATCGGACCACCACGGCCTAAAACTGGTCTTCAATAACAATAAGGGAAGAATGCCCACATACACTTGGAAATTGAACAATGCTCTACTCAATGATAACCTGGTCAAGGAAGAAATAAAGAAAGAAATTAAAAACTTTTTAGAATTTAATGAAAATGAAGGTACAACATACCCAAACTTATGGGACACAATGAAAGCTGTGCTAAGAGGAAAACTCATAGTGCTGAGTGCCTGCAGAAAGAAACAGGAAAGAGCATATGTCAGCAGCTTGACAGCACACCTAAAAGCCCTAGAACAAAAAGAAGCAAATACACCCAGGAGGAGCAGAAGGCAGGAAATAATCAAACTCAGAGCTGAAATCAACCAAATAGAAACAAAAAGGATCATAGAAAGAATCAACAGAACCAAAAGTTGGTTCTTTGAGAAAATCAACAAGATAGATAAACCCTTAGCCAGACTAACGAGAGGACACAGAGAGTGCGTCCAAATTAACAAAATCAGAAATGAAAAGGGAGACATAACTACAGATTCAGAGGAAATTCAAAAAATCATCAGATCTTACTATAAAAACCTATATTCAACAAAATTTGAAAATCTTCAGGAAATGGACAATTTCCTAGACAGATACCAGGTATCGAAGTTAAATCAGGAACAGATAAACCAGTTAAACAACCCCATACCTCCTAATGAAATAGAAGCAGTCATTAAAGGTCTCCCAACCAAAATGAGTCCAGGTCCAGACGGGTTTAGTGCAGAATTCTATCAAACCTTCATAGAAGACCTCATACCAATATTATCCAAACTATTCCACAAAATTGAAACAGATGGAGCCCTACCGAATTCCTTCTACGAAGCCACAATTACTCTTATACCTAAACCACACAAAGACACAACAAAGAAAGAGAACTTCAGACCAATTTCCCTTATGAATATCGACGCAAAAATACTCAATAAAATTCGGGCAAACCGAATTCAAGAGCACATCAAAACAATCATCCACCATGATCAAGTAGGCTTCATCCCAGGCATGCAGGGATGGTTTAATATACAGAAAACCATCAACGTGATCCATTATATAAACAAACTGAAAGAACAGAACCACATGATCATTTCATTAGATGCTGAGAAAGCATTTGAAAAAATTCAACACCCCTTCATGATAAAAGTCCTGGAAAGAATAGGAATTCAAGGCCCATACCTGAACATGGTAAGAGCCATATACAGCAAACCAGTTGCTAACATTAAACTAAAAGGAGAGAAACTTGAAGCAATCTCACTAAAATCAGGGACTAGACAAGGCTGCCCACTCTCTCCCTTCTTATTCAATATAGTTCTTGAAGTTCTAGCCAGAGCAATCAGACAACAAAAGGAGATCAAGGGGATACAGATCGGAAAAGAAGAGGTCAAAATATCACTATTTGCAGATGACATGATAGTATATTTAAGTGATCCCAAAAGTTCCACCAGAGAACTACTAAAGCTGATAAACAACTTCAGCAAAGTGGCTGGGTATAAAATTAACTCAAATAAATCAGTTGCCTTCCTCTATACAAAAGAGAAACAAGCCGAGAAAGAAATTAGGGAAACGACACCCTTCATAATAGACCCAAATAATATAAAGTACCTCGGTGTGACTTTAACCAAGCAAGTAAAAGATCTGTACAATAAGAACTTCAAGACACTGAGGAAAGAAATTGAAGAAGACCTCAGAAGATGGAAAGATCTCCCATGCTCATGGATTGGCAGGATTAATATAGTAAAAATGACCATTTTACCAAAAGCAATCTGCAGATTCAATGCAATCCCCATCAAAATACCAATCCAATTCTTCAAAGAGTTAGACAGAACAATTTGCAAATTCATCTGGAATAACAAAAAACCCAGGATAGCTAAAGCTATCCTCAACAATAAAAGGACTTCAGGGGGAATCACTATCCCTGAACTCAAGCAGTATTACAGAGCAATAGTGATAAAAACTGCATGGTATTGGTACAGAGACAGACAGATAGACCAATGGAATAGAATTGAAGACCCAGAAATGAACCCACACACCTATGGTCACTTGATTTTTGATAAAGGAGCCAAAACCATCCAATGGAAAAAAGATAGCATTTTCAGCAAATGGTGCTGGTTCAACTGGAGGTCAACATGTAGAAGAATGCAGATCGATCCATGCTTATCACCCTGTACAAAGCTTAAGTCCAAGTGGATCAAGGACCTCCACATCAAACCAGACACACTCAAACTAATAGAAGAAAAACTAGGGAAGCATCTGGAACACATGGGCACTGGAAAAAATTTCCTGAACAAAACACCAATGGCTTATGCTCTAAGATCAAGAATCGACAAATGGGATCTCATAAAACTGCAAAGCTTCTGCAAGGCAAAGGACACTGTGGTTAGGACAAAACGTCAACCAACAGATTGGGAAAAGATCTTTACCAATCCTACAACAGATAGAGGCCTTATATCCAAAATATACAAAGAACTCAAGAAGTTAGACCGCAGGGAAACAAATAACCCTATTAAAAAATGGGGTTCAGAGCTAAACAAAGAATTCACAGCTGAGGAATGCCGAATGGCTGAGAAACACCTAAAGAAATGTTCAACATCTTTAGACATAAGGGAAATGCAAATCAAAACAACCCTGAGATTTCACCTCACACCAGTGCGATTGGCTAAGATCAAAAACTCAGGTGACAGCAGATGCTGGCGAGGATGTGGAGAAAGAGGAACACTCCTCCATGGTTGGTGGGATTGCAGACTGGTAAAACCATTCTGGAAATCAGTCTGGAGGTTCCTCAGAAAATTGGACATTGAACTGCCTGAGGATCCAGCTATACCTCTCTTGGGCATATACCCAAAAGATGCCTCAACATATAAAAGAGACACGTGCTCCACTATGTTCATCGCAGCCTTATTTATAATAGCCAGAAAATAGAAAGAACCCAGATGCCCTTCAACAGAGGAATGGATACAGAAAATGTGGTACATCTACACAATGGAATATTACTCAGCTATCAAAAACAACGAGTTTATGAAACTCGTAGGCTAATGGTTGGAACTGGAAAATATCATCCTGAGTGAGTTAACCCAATCACAGAAAGACATACATGGTATGCACTCATTGATAAGTGGCTATTAGCCCAAATGCTTGAATTACCCTAGATCCCTAGAACAAACGAAACTCAAGACGGATGATCAAAATGTGAATGCTTCACTCCTTCTTTAAATGAGGAAAAAGAATACCCTTGGCAGGGAAGGGAGAGGCAAAGATTAAAACAGAGACTGAAGGAACACCCATTCAGAGCCTGCCCCACATGTGGCCCATACATATACAGCCACCCAATTAGACAAGATGGATGAAGCAAAGAAGTGTAGACCGACAGGAGCCGGATGTAGATCGCTCCTGAGAGACACAGCCAGAATACAACAAATACAGAGGCGAATGCCAGCAGCAAACCACTGAACTGAGAATAGGTCCCCTATTGAAGGAATCAGAGAAAGAACTGGAAGAGCTTGAAGGGGCTCGAGACCCCAAAAGTACAACAATGCCAAGCAACCAGAGCTTCCAGGGACTAAGCCACTACCTAAAGACTATACATGGACTGACCCTGGACTCTGACCCCATAGGTAGCAATGAATATCCTAGTAAGAGCACCAGTGGAAGGGGAAGCCCTGGGTCCTGCTAAGACTGAACCCCCAGTGAACTAGTCTATGGGGGGAGGGCGGCAATGGGGGGAGGGTTGGGAGGAGAACACCCATAAGGAAGGGGAGGGGGGAGGGGGATGTTTGCCCGGAAACCGGGAAAGGGAATAACACTCGAAATGTATATAAGAAATACTCAAGTTAATAAAAAAAATAAATAAATAAAAAAAATTTTAAAAAAAGGGGGAACAAGAATACCCTTGGCAGGGAATAGAGAGGCAAAGTTTAAAACAGACACAGAAGGAACACCATTCAGAGCCTGCCCCACATGCGCCCATATATATACAGCCACCCAATTAGACAAGATGGATGCAGCAAAGAAGTGCAGGCCGACAGGAGCCGGATGTATATCGCTCCTGAGAGACACAGCCAGAATACAGCAAATACAGAGGCGAATGCCAGCAGCAAACCACTGAACTGAGAACGGGACCCCTGTTGAAGGAATCAGAGAAAGAACTCGAAGAGCTTGAAGGAGCTGGATACCCCTTATGAACAACAATGCCAATCAACCAGAGCTTCCAGGGACTAAGCCACTACCTAAAGACTATACATGGACTGACCCTGGACTCTGACCTCATAGGTAGCAATGAATATTCTAGTAACATCAGCAGTGGAAGGGGAAGCCTTTGGTCCTGCTAAGACTGAACCCCCAGTGAACGTGATTGTTGGGGGGAGGGTGGTAATGGGGGGAGGGTGGGGAGGGGAACACCCATAAAGAAGGGGAGGGGGAGGGATTAGGGGGATGTTTGCCTGGAAACCGGGAAAGGGAATAACACTCGAAATGTAAATAAAAAAAATCTTCAAAAAAAAACCCCCCCAAAAAAAAATCACTATTTGCAGATGATATGAGAGTATGTTTAAGTGATCCCAAAAGTTCCATCAGAGAACTACTAAAGCTGATAAACAACATCAGCAAAGTGGCTGGGTATAAAATTAACTCAAATAAATCAGTAGCCTTCCTCTACATAAAAGAGAAACAAGTGGAGAAAGAAATTAGGGAAACGACACCCTTCATAATAGATCCAAATAATATAAAGTACCTCAGTGTGACTTTAACCGAGCAAGTAAAAGATCTGTATGATAAGAACTTCAAGCCTCTGAAGGAAGAAATTGAAGAAGACCTCAGAAGATGGAAAGATCTCCCATGCTCATGGATTGGCAGGATTAACATAGTGAAAATGGCCACTTTACCAAAAGTGATCTACAGACTCAATGCAATCCCCATCAAAATACCAATCCAATTCTTCAGGGAGTTGGACAGAAAAATTTGCAAATTCATCTGGAATAACAAAAAACCCAGTATAGCTAAAACTAACCTCAACAATAAAAGGATTCCGGGGGAATCACTATCCCTGAACTCAAGCAGTATTACAGAGCAATAGTGATAAAAACTGCATGGTATTGGTACAGAGACAGACAGATAGACAAATGGAACGAAATTGAAGACCCAGAAATGAACCCACATACCTATGGTCACTTGATTTTTGACAAAGGGGCCAAAACCATCCAATGGAAAAAGATAGCATTTTCAGCAAATGGTGCTGGTTCAACTGGAGGTCAACATGTAGAAGAATGCAGATCAATCCATGCTTACCACCCTGTACAAAGTTTAAGTCCAAGTGGATCAAGGACCTCCACATCAAACCAGCTACACTCAAACTAATAATAGAAAAAGTAGGGAAGCATCTCGAACACATGGGCACTGGAGAAAATTTCCTGAACAAAACACCAATGGCTTATGCTCTAAGATCAAGAAATGACAAATGGGATCTCAGAAAACTGCAAAGCTTCTTTAAGGCAAAGGACACTGTTGCTAGAACAAAATGGCAAAACACTAATTTGGAAAAGATTTTAACCAATCCTATAACAGATAGAGGGCTTATATCCAAAATATACAAAGAACTCAAGAAGTTAGACTGCAAGGAGACAAATAACCCTATTAAAAATGGGGTTCAGAGCTAAGCAAAGAATTCACAGCTGAGGAATGCTGAATGGCTGAGAAACACCTAAAGAAATGTTCAACATCCTTAGTCATAAGAGAAATGGAAATCAAAACAACCCTGAGATTTCACCTCACACCAGTGAGAATGGCTAAGATCAAAAACTCACGTGACAGCAAATGCTGGCGAGGATGTAGAAAAAGAGGAACACTCCTCCATTGTTGGTGGGATTGCAGACTGGTACAACCATTCTGGAAATCAGTCTGGAGGTTCCTCATTAAATTGGACATTGAACTACCTGAGGACCCAGCTATACCTCTCTTGGGCATATACCCAAAAGATGCCTGAATATATAACAAAGACACATGCTCCACTATGTTCATAGCAGCCTTATTTATAATAGCAAGAAGCTGGAAAGAACCCAGATGCCCTTCAACATAGCAATGGATAAAGAAAATGTGGTACATCTACACAATGGAATATTACTCAGCTATCAAAACAATGACTTTATGAAATTCATAGGCAAATGGATGGAACTGGAAAATATCATCCTGAGTGAGGTAACCCAACCACAGAAAAACACACATGGTATGCACTCATTGATAAGTGGCTATTAGCCCAAATGCTCGAATTACCCTACATGCACAGAACACATGAAACTCAAGAAGGATGACCAAAATGCGAATTCTTCACTCCTTCTCTAAAAGGGGAACAAGAATACCCTTGGCAGAGAATACGGAGGCAAAGTTTAGAACAGAGGCAGAAGGAACACCCATTCAGTGCCTGTCCCACATATGGCCCTTACATATACAGCCACCCAATTAGATAAGATGAATGAAGCAAAGAAGTGCAGGCTGACAGGAACCAGATGTAGATCTCTCCTGAGAGACAAAGCCAGAATACAGCAAATACATAGGTGAATGCCAGCAGCAAACCACTGAACTGAAAAGGGACCCCTGTTGAAGGAATCAGAGAAAGGACTGGAAGATCCTGAAGGGGCTCGAGACCCCATACGAACAACAATGCCAAGAAACCAGCGCTTCCAGGGACTAAGCCACTACCCAAAGACTATATACGGACTGCCCCTGGGCTCCAACCTCATAGGTAGCAATGAATAGCCTAGTAAGAGCAGCAGTGGAAGGGGAAGCCCTTGGTCCTGACAAGACTGAACACCCAGTGAACTTGATTGTTGAGGAGAGGGCGTTAATGGGGGGAGGATGGGGAGGGGAACACCCATATAGAAGGGGAGGGGGAGGGGTAAGTGAGATGTTGGCCCGGAAACCGGGAAGGGGAATAACAATTGAACTGTAAATAAGAAATACTCAAGTTAATAACGATAAAAAAAATCAGTAATCAAAAAAATAAAAATAAAAAAGGTACCAGAAAACGAGGCTGTCCATGAAAATCATTGTTCAGTGAGTTTTATTGGAAGGAGAGGACCTTGGGACCATGATTGGACCTTGAGTTCAGAGGAAGATGATTGCACAAAAACTAGTATATCTATCTATATCTATATCTATATCTATATCTATGTCTATGTCTATGTCTATGTCTATGTCTATTTCTCTATATCTATATCTATATCTATATCTATATCTATATCTATATCTATAGATAGATAGATAGATAGATAGATAGATAGATAGATAGGTAGGTAGATATGGGCGGGCTAGAACTCTTATGCAAAAGATGAGAAGGAGAGGAAAGTCAGAGAGCAGCCTTCAGAAATCTTTCCCATAAAATATACATGAGGAGTCCCCCTGAACTAAAAGCCCAGAAAAAGAAAATGGCTGACATTTTCATATCATTTCGAATTGTGGAAAGCTTGCTGTGACATAATTATTGAGAATGGAAAATATACATGACAGAGAGCATGGATGAGTCAAGTACCTTAAATTGAGATATCCATTCACAGCTCAGACTACTTCTTAAGAGTGTGTTCTTGAAAGAACAGCAACAACAAGTGAAAGACCCACCCCATGAGTCTTAACTCAGAGCTGCAACAGGCTTGAATGAGCCCAGGCACGCCCAGATACCTAGGGCCGAGTCACCGTTAAAACTAACAGACCATAAAAGGAAAGGAATACAGAACAGACTAGGAGTACCAGATCTGGCAGGAAGGGATAAGTCCCTAGCCCCCCCGACATTCAGGACGTCCCAGCCCGCACATACTCTTACCATGTTACAACCTCATTCGAATATGATTCAAACCTGCCAATGTGTGTAGCTATACCTTATTACCTCATCTTGTGAAATAACCAATCATATGTGAACATGTCTATATGCCTCGTTTAAATCCACCAATCCCCGTAACTATGCATCTGCTTCTGTACGCCCGCTTCTGCTTCCCCAAACCCTATAAAAGCCCCATGCTTGAGCTGCTGGGCGCACAAGTCCTCCAAAGAGACTGTGTGCCCGCAGGTACCTGTGTTTTCCAATAAACCCTCTTGCTGATTGCATCTGAGTGGCCTCGGCTCGGTCATTGGGCGCTTGGGGGTCTCCTCCTGAGGGAAAGGTCCTCTCCGGAGGTCTTTTCACAAGGAGGTGTGGCTTGGTTCAGGCTATGAGATCAGGCCAATGGTTCAGACCCATGGTCTAACAGTGTCGTCTTGTTTTTCATAGCACAGATTAGTGGAAGATGTATATCAGGGTTTAAACAAATTTCCATTTCAAACACCTGAGTGCATTGACTCCTCACATGTGGGCCAAGTGGAGTGATCACCTATCCACATATTCCCTATTCAATATTTTTCATAAGTCCTATAGAAAGCACCTAGGCTAGAATCCCAATGGCATCATGCTTAGAACACGTCTTTGCTATACAGGAACTCTACTTGTTCCTCTCTCTTCACTATCAGCTTTTAAGTTTTTTTCTAAAAGATTACCATCCAGGATGTCCAAGAAAGTCATTGTTTAAGTCCATGAGACAAAAGTCCTGAAAGTTACAGCCCCATGGTGTTTTGAGACATTGATTTTTGAGAGTCCCCCCAGCTACGGATGAACCTGATGTGAGAAAACCTCCTCACTCTCTCCAACTTCCAACTTCCTGTACCATCATATATGGCATTAAGTGAAAGAAAGGAATTATTCAACGTTTGTTTCAGAGCGCTCTTAAAATACACAAATATTAAATGATATCTCTTAAGGAACCTAGCATTATATAATCTTACACAGTATTGCATGAGATTTTTTTTTCCTGTTAGGCATAACCTTTTAACTCATTGCCATTTTAGAGAAAAAAAAACTTCCTTGGTCCCCTAGCTAGGCTAACTAATTACACAAAACAATATAGATGTAGCTAAGTCTATGATGGTAGTAAAAACTGTCCACAATCTCTAGCAGAAGCAGATAGAGCAGAACAACAGGACGCTCACCTGGGTTTCTGGCCACTACTTCAACTACCGGTAATCTTGGTAATTGTTAGAAAATATGTTAGAAAAAATGTTAGAAAATATAAAAAAATGAAAAGTTGACTAAAAGAAATTCCAACATGCAGCTTCCTTAAGGTCATCCTCCATGGTGGTACTCTGTGGTGATGTAGCTGTTTGTATGTCCTATGCTTCTGTAAGAAGCTTCTCCCCAGTACTTTGTAAAAAAGTCTGATAAATTTATGGTTTATTATCAATGGAATTCTGAATTCACCTTTGGACCTTTAGTCTTCTTCATAAAAAATATTTCAAAACAGATTTCAAAGAAAGCTCAAGCCCAATTCTATCCATATTTGAGAGAAACTTCAGCAGTGTAAACAAGATGTAGATTCCAGCAGCTTGGAGAGGGAACAAGATAGTGAGAAGGTGTTGTATTTTAAAATAAACATGGACTGACCCATGACTCCAGCTGCATATGTAGCAGAGGATGGCATGGTTGGGCACCAATGGAAGGAAAAGGCCTTGGTCCTGCCAAGGTTGAACCCCCAATATAGGGGAATGTGTGTGTGTGTGTGTGTGTGTGTGTGTGTGTGTGTGTGTGTGTGTAACAGGGGGAGTCTAGGGAGGGGAACACCCTTATAAAAGAAGGGAAGGGGGATGGGATAGGGGGCTTATGTCAAGGAAACCAGGAAAGGGAATAACATTTAAAATGTAAATTAAAAAATATTCAATAAAAGAAAAAAACAATATAAAAAAGACAAATATGAAGTCAGTGGAAAAGTGAGAAATGTCAGAAGGTCAGAGGAAGGTTGCTATGGGTTCTGACAAGTATACAAAACAAGAAATAATTACTTAGTGTATAACAATGAGCTCAGGTCAGAGAACTTCAAATTCTCTTGTATGCCAAAATTACATACATGTGGATAATTACATCATAGACACAGCATTGGAAATAAATGTATGAACAGCTTAATTAATTAAAAGAGGCAAACAGGAGCCTGGGAGGTGGCTGGGAAGCACTGAATTGAGGACATTTACATAACACTTGCCTCTTTAACATTTATTTACCATTATTTTTGTCAATTAGATGAATCCCTGGGGAGAGGGCTTTTTAGTAATCCCTAACTGTCCACTCCCACTATTTGGGCAGAATTTATTTACCAAGATGGGGCACAGATACATTTTACCCTTGAAAGAGCCAAAATATTAAATTCCTGTGCTGATTGTGAAATTGATTGATCAATACAGATTGCTTGAAACTCCCAGAGAACCAAGCCATGATGCCAAGGTCTGACTACTGCACTTTCTGTCTGTCTGGACTAAAACAGGATGGAGGTGACTAGCTAAACAATGACTCTCCCCACCTTGTGTTCACTGAGTTCAAACAAGGGGGAACTCTAGTGTGGGTCTGGCAGTACCCCATTATCTAAGGAAACCCAAGAAGGGGTCACACCTCACATCAGATGGCTATTAGATTTCGGATCTTACCAATTTGCCATTCAACCTGGAATACACCTGTTACTGGTCTGCAAGCCTAATTCCATTGACTACACTCAAGTGGAAGATATGAGAGAAGTTAACAAATGGATGATGGCCATTCACCCTAATGCGGAGTGCTCTGCTACCAGACCATGTTTGGTCTTTAGTACTAGACTTAAAGGATGTTTTCTTTAGCATCCATTTAGTCCCCAAAAGTCAAGATTATTTTGCTTTCAAATAGAATGACTCTGACAAAGGAATTGATGGATCAGACTCCCCCAAGTCATTACCTAGATGTCACCATATAGAAGAATGAAAATTGGTCCATATTTATTCTACTGTACAAAATTCAAGTCCAAGTGGATCAAATACCTCAGAATAAAATCAAATACATTGAATCTAATAACAGACTAAGGATGTAGTGGCTTTGAACATACTGTCACAGATGACAGCTTTCTGAACAGGACACTCAGAACATCAATCAATAAATGCAACCTCATGAAACTGACCCACTTCTATAAGGAAAAAGGACAGCACTAGTACTACAAAATGACAGCCTACAGAATAGGAAAATGTTTTAACCAACTTCACATTGAATAGAGAGCTAAGATTGAATATATATGAAGAATTTAAGTAACTAGACATTAACAAATCAAACAATCCAATTAAAAATGGGGTACAGATACAATGAGAGAATTCTTATTAGAGGAATCTCTAATGGCTGAGACAACCTTAGTAATCTTGATCAAATGCAAATCAAAACTGTTATGAGACTCCATCTTACACCTGTCAGAAGGGCAAAGGTCAAAAACATAAGTGACAGCTCATGCTGGTGAGGATGTGGAGCAAAGGGAATACCCACCCCTCTGTTGCTGGTGGGAGTGCAAATTTATACAGCCACTATGGAAATAAATACTGCAGTTTCCTTATAAAACTGGTATCTCAAGTCCCAGCTATACTACTCTTGAACATATACCCAAAGGATCCTCCAGCTTACAACAAGGACAAAAGCTCAACCAAGTTAGTTTTGGCTTTATTCATAATGGTCTTAAACTAAAAGCAACCTAGGTGTCCCTCAGTTAAGAAATGGATTAAAAACAATGTGGTATCTTTGCACAGTGGAACATTAATCAACTGTTACAAACAATGACATCATGACATTTACAAGCAAGTGGATGGAACTAGACAATGGACAATCATCCTGAGTGAAGTCATTCAGACCCAAAAAGACAAACATGATATGCACTCACTTAAGAGGATATTAACCACTATGTAAAGGATACTTGTGCTATGATCAAGAGACTCAAAGAGGCTAAATAATAAGGAGGATTCAATGGGTGATACAAATTCCTCCATGGAAAGGGGAAATAAAACAAATTTGCAGGTGGACTGGGGTAGATAAGGATGAGGTGGGGTGGTAGAATGACTGGAGAGAGAGTACTGCAAGAGATGACTAGCATTGGGTGCACTGAAAAATCCTTGGAATCTATCAGAGAACCCCAGTGAAGTCACCTTCTAATGGGAGATACGGAGCCTGAACTGGCCATCTTCTATAACCAAACAAGCATACTAGGAACTAAACTGTAACGTCAACCTACCATCAATACCTTCGATCAACAATCTGTTCAGACACTTGTGGGAGTTGCCAACTAATGACTGTTCTGCTTGTAGTCCATGGTATAAAAGGGATCTGTGGCTGATATGGCTTGGATTTCCAGTAACCCAGGCAGGTCAGCCTAGAGACCTAGGATAGAATCAAATATAACTGGCAAAAAAAAAAATCAATGAAATGATTCTTAGTAATATTCTGCTATGCTCATAGATCACTGCCAAGCCCCATTGTCATTAGAGAGACTTTACCAAGTAATTGATAGAAACAGAAGGCAGAGACACAGCCAAACATTAGGTGAGCCAGGGGAACACTGCAGTAGGTGGGGAAAGATTGTATGAGCCAGAGGAGCAAAGTACAAAGAACTCTATACCAAACCATAATAACAGGGTGCATAGAATCAACTAAGCTGGGCTCATAGGGTGTCAGATAGGTGGTGATGACAAAATAACATGTTTCCACCAAAGTACACATTGGTGAACCAACTAACTTATTGGGACTGGTTATAGAAGAGGAATTTTCTTTCCCAAAATATCTCCCACGTATGAATATGTTTGGGCTTCCCTAACAAATCCCTTACCGTTCCATTTTTTTCACAGAGCACATCTCTCTGGAAATGATTCTGAAGGTCTCCTTGCATACTGAAGGAAAAAATTCTACTCCACTCATTCATGTCCTGACTATGATTGTTCCGGCTTTGTACATTCAAGATACAGATCCATTGCACTCAGTTACAAATGCAGAAAAAAAAGAACAAAAAGGATTTGTTTTTAAATCTCTTTTCTTGTTTAGTCAAGAAGAAAGGCCTTTTGTGATCGTTTGTTAAAATTTCATGTTTTGGTTTTTTTTTTTGTTATTGTTTTAATCACTACACAAATGAGTTCAATTTTCCTTGTGCATAAATTAACACCAGTGACTACATTCTGATTTGGTCCAATCCTTTGGGGTTTCCTGAAGAAGCTTAGTTCAAAACAGCCCTCAGAAACCTTGTCGGGCAGGGGGAAAAAAACAAACTTATGTATCAAGAACTATTTGTAACATGAATATGACTTGAAAATACAATATGCAAAACAAGAAAAAACTTTAATTTGTAGTAAGTGAAATACTATTATAGCAGTGCCTTTTAATAACTATGTAACTGGCAAAACAAACAAAAATAATGAAAGAGGTTTGTTTATTATAGGGGAAAAAGGTGTTTTGAGATAGTCTCATAGAGTTAATGTTGCCCTTTGCTATCACCAAATGAGGTATATTTCAGAAAATCAGAAATTTTGGTGCGATTGATATATAGAGAACAGCACACACTCTCATTATAAAATATAAAATTATCAAAATAACATAGGCCCTTATGAAATTTAATCACATATCTGTTGTAAATGTTATAAGCAGCTCCCTCTTTAGAGTCCTTAATTTTTTAAATAAATTCATAAACGGGTTGGGAAGAAGGCTGGAAGACAATATTATTAGATTCTAAGGAGAACAGTGAAAAGAAGCTATAAACCTTGGTACTGGAAGAAATGAGGAAAATGGAGAAGAAGAAAAAAATAAGTTAGGCCTGCAAGTTCAGCAAAAACAATAAAAATGAAAATAAGAATACAAATAAAAAAGAATGGCAGACAGGGAGGATAACTTCCAAAAGATCATGAGAAATCCCCCACAGTACCAGCAAAGCCATGCCCAGGTTTGAGGCAGAATGAAAAGACAAAGGGTAGGAGAATGAAAACAGGCTTCAGTGGTGCATGAACTAAGCTCTGCAAGGGAAGACTAAATACATGATTTAATAAATTAAATAATTATTCCTCCCATCTCCTTAATATTAGGTAAATCAGTTTTATAAGGATGTAGACACCTGGTTAGATAATTGATAGGCCTAGCTTCATTAACTCTTAATTATGGAGATAATGATATACAATGTACTAACCTTTGGAAGAGATCAGAATACAATGTGTTCACAGAGGGCCAGAAAGAGTTTTTATTATTTAGACCCATAGGAAATAGCAGTCTCTTACTGTGCTCCAATAGAGCCTTGGCGTCAATACCCATTTGCCTCTAAACTTACTAACATATTTTTTCCTCAGGAGAGCTGAGACCCATAAAAGTACTTAGGAAATGAGCTAAATTTGGGGAAAAGATAAAACCTATTTTCATTATTAAAATCTAGAGCTAATTACTCAGTTCTGAAGCTGTTCATTAGAAGGGATTAGTCTTTGGAGTGAACTACTATTTCAAGAATAAAATGATAATTTATTATTATTTTACTTATTGAAGAATTTTGATGTTAGGCTACTATTTGAAAATTAGTTGTTAGTAATTCTGTATAGTAAAGAAGGAAGGAGAAAAGTCACTTCAGTGCATACTGCAAAGTGTGAAGTAAAGGAGGAAATCCATTCATGATAAAATATCTTAGAATATCAGGTGGAGGGAAATTATTCTTTAAAACACAAAGAATGTCAACTAGAAGGAGAAACCAGCCCTAATAGTGAAATATAAGTATTTCCCTACAGATTAGGAAATAAATTCTCTCTCTAAACTGTCAAAACAGAAAGAAAATAAATGGAGGAGTATGGGGTTGCATTAGCGATGATCTTAGCTGATTTAACTGTCTATCCATATATGCACTGAATTATAATTGTAGTACAAAGTAAGAATTACACATGTACATAGAAATTCAGTGTGATGGTTCTTTTCTGAGAATGTCAACAATGCTTGGCAACAAGAGCTCCAGGACATAGAAAGTGAAGATGAGACAAACAAACAGAGCAATGCTTAGGGTCCATCTTTCCTTGTTATAACAACAGATATTTGCTTTTAAAGAGATTGGAAATTTAGAATGTACAGTCTGGAGTCTAAGGGAACTAACTGGCATTGAGACATCTTTGTTTCTAAGTCATTTCCTAACTAGACAGATTTTTTTTTAAAAAAGCAGCAACGTGTTTTAATATATGTCATAAACTTTTAAGCAGAAACTTCAAGTCCCCCAGTTGCAGGCCAAATGATTTTTGTATGAGTGATAGTAGTTCCTGTTACATGCTCACAGATCGTTTGCAGATAGGTGGGCCTGGTTCCTGGCTCACTGACAAGCTCCCCACTCTGTTCAGGACCACTAAATGTTGAAATGTGGATGCATACTGAAATAAAGGCAATTCGAGGTGTTGCAAAGGGGGAAAAAAGAAAAAAAGGACTGAGCAAATGAAACACTGGTGATTCTTTCTTAGTCCATTCAAGCCTCATTAAGTTTCAAATTTTTCAAGCTAGCCATATGTACAGCAAAATTCAAAAAGACAGTGAAAATAATCACATGGCAATCACCTGGGGACGGAATTTGCTCACAGTGGTAGAATGTAAATGAGCTGAGTTGATAGCATAAGAATAACGCAAATCCTCAACTGATTGATTTGAAGTATCTTTTCCCACATATGAGCTTACTTTAATGAGAGGAATGGTGGACATGTCAACCTTTAATGAAGTACAATTTTTTAAGCCTTCTCTATTCCTATTTTCAGTCATGGTGACTTCATGCAGGATTTTCTGATAGTATATATCAGTATGATATCATCTTACTAAAATCAATAGGAAATACAGTACAAATTTATTAATCCCAATTAATTAAAGATGAATATTTATGCAAAATTATTTGTATCAAATTGGACAAAGTTGTTTTCATGAATAAGAAAGGCACACAGAGGTTAGCCGGAGTCCCAAACCCGCGGATCCCTGCCGGAAACAGCTCTCTGCTCCCAAACCCCGTGGGAAAGAGACCTCACCGCATGGTCAGGTGGGCACTCCTGAGACTGCAGAGCGGAAGAGACCACCAACACTGCCCACCCCTGCTCACATCCCTGGCCCAAGAGGAAACTGTATAGGGCCTCTGGGTTCCCGTAGAGGAGGGCCCAGGAGCAGTGGGTCTGCTGCTTCTGAGACACCACCACAACATGAAGGGACCTACCGGATAAACAGTTCTCTGCACCCAAATCCTGTGGGAGGGAGAGCTAAACCTTTAGAGAGGCAAACACGCCTGGGAAACCAGAAGAGACTGCACTCTGCACACATCTCTGACGCCTGAGGAAAACACCAAACACCATCTGGAACCCTGATGCACAGAAGCTCCCAGAAAGGGCAGCGCAGAACTTCCTGGTTGCTGCCGCCGCTGAGAGCTCATGAGCAACACCCCACGAGCAAACTTGAGCCTTGGAACCACAGGAAAGACCAACTTTTCTACTGCAAGTGACCTGCCTGGTGAACTCAAGACACAGGCCCACAGGAACAGCTAAAGACCTGTAGATAGGAAAAACTACACGCCCGAAAGCAGAACACTCTGTACCGATAACTGGTTGAAAGAAAACAGGAAAACAGGTCTACAGCACTCCTGACACACAGGCTTATAGGAAAGTCTAGCCACTGTCAGAAATAGCAGAACAAAGTAAAACTATAGATAATCTGATGGCGAGAGGCAAGCGCAGGAACCCAAGCAACAGAAAACAAGACTATATGGCATCATCGGAGCCCAATTCTCCCACCAAAGCAAACATGGAATATTCAAACACACCAGAAAAGCAAGATCTAGTTTCAAAATCATATTTGATCATGATGCTGGGGGACTTAAAGAAAGACGTGAAGAACTCCCTTAGAGAAACAAGGAAAACATTAATAAACAAGTAGAAGCCTACAGAGGAATCACAAAAATCCCTGAAAGAATTCCAGGAAAACATAAATAAACAAGTAGATGCCCATAGAGAGGAGTTACAAAAATCCCTGAAAGAATTCCAGGAAAAACAAAATCAAACAGTTGAAGGAATTAAAAATGGAAATAGAAGCAATCAAAAAAGAACACATGGAGACAACCCTGGATATAGAAAACCAAAAGAAGAGACAAGGAGCTGTAGATATGAGCTTCACCAACAGAATACAAGAAATGGAAGAGAGAATCTCAGGAGCAGAAGATTCCATAAAAATCATTGACACAACTGTCAAAGATAATGTAAAGCAGAAAAAGCTACTGGTCCAAAACATACAGGAAATCCAGGACTCAATGAGAAGATCAAACCTAAGGATAATAGGTATAGAAGAGAATGAAGACTCCCAGCTCAAAGTAAATATCTTCAACAAAATCATAGAAGAAAACTTCCCAAACCTAAAAAAAGAGATACCCATAGGCATACAAGAAGCCTACAGAACTCCAAATAGATTGGACCAGAAAAGAAACACCTCCCGTCACATAATAGTCAAAACAAAAAATGCACAAAATAAAGAAAGAATATTAAAAGCAGTAAGGGAAAAAGGTCAAGTAACATATAAAGGCAGACCTATCAGAATCACACCAGACTTTTCGCCAGAAACTATAAAAGCCAGAAGATCCTAGACAGATGTCATACAGACCCTAAGAGAACACAAATGCCAGCCCAGGTTACTGTATCCTGCAAAACTCTCAATTAACATAGATGGAGAAACCAAGATATTCCATGACAAAACAAAATTTACACAACATCTTTCTACAAATCCAGCACTACAAAGAATAATAAATGGTAAAGCCCAACATAAGGAGGCAAGCTATACCCTAGAAGAAGCAAGAAACTAATTGTCTTGTCAACAAAACAAAGAGAAGAAAAGCACACAAACATAACCTCACATCCAAATATGAATATAACAGGAAGCAATAATCAGTATTCCTTAATATCTCTCAACATCATTGGCCTCAACTCCCCAATAAAAAGACATAGATTAACAAACTGGATACGCAACGAGGACCCTGCATTCTGATGCCTAAAGGAAACACACCTCAGAGACAAAGACAGACACTACCTCACAGTGAAAGACTGGAAAACAAAGTTCCAAGCAAATGGTCGGAAGAAGCAAGCTGGAGTAGCCATTCTAATATCAAATAAAATCAATTTTCAACTAAAATTCATCAAAAAAGATAAGGAAGGACACTTCATATTCATCAAAGGGAAAATCCACAAAGATAAACTCTCAATCCTAAATATCTATGCCCCAAATACAAGGGCACCTACATACATAAAAGAAACCTTACTAAAGCTCAAAACACACATTGCACCTCACACATTAATGGTAGGAGATTTCAACACCCCACTCTCATCAATGGACAGATCATGGAAACAGAAATTAAACAGAGATGTAGACAGACTAAGAGAAGTCATGAGCCAAATGGACTTAACGGATATTTATAGAACATTCTATCCTAAAGCAAAAGGATATACCTTCTTCTCAGCTCCTCATGGTACTTTCTCAAAAATTGACCATATAATTGGTCAAAAAATGGGCCTCAACAGGTACAGAAAGATAGAAATAATCCCATGCGTGCTATTGGACCACCATGGCCTAAAGCTGGTCTTCAATAACAATAAGGGAAGAATGCCCACATATAGGTGGAAGTTGAACAATGCTTTACTCAACGATAACCTGATCAAGCTAGAAATAAAGAAAGAATTAAAGACTTTTTAGAATTTAATGAAAATGAAGGTACAACATACCCAAACTTATGGGACACAATGAAAGCTGTGCTAAGAGGAAAACGCTGAGTGCCTGCAGAAAGAAACAGGAAAAAGCATATGTCACCAGCTTGACAGCATACCTAAAAGCTCTAGAACAAAAAGAAGCAAATACATCCAAGAGGAGTAGAAGGCAGGAAATAATCAAACTCAGAGCTGAAATCAACCAAGTAGAAACAAAAAGGACCATAGAAAGAATCAACAGAACCAAAAGTTGGTTCTTTGAGAAAATCAACAAGATAGATAAACCCTTAGCCAGACTAACAAGAGGACACAGAGAGGGTTTCCATATTAAAAAAATCAGAAATGAAAAGGGAGACATAACTACAGATTCAGAGGAAATTCAAAAAATCATCAGATCTTACTATAAAAGACTATATTCAACAAAACTTGAAAATCTGCAGGAAATGGACAATTTCCTAGACAGATACCAGGTGCCGAAGTTAAATCAGGAACAGATAAACCAGTTAAACAACCCCATAACTCCTAAGGAAATAGAAGCAGTTATTAAAGGTCTCCCAACCAAAAAGAGCCCAGGTCCAGACGGGTTTAGTGCAGAATTCTATCAGACTTTCATAGAAGACCTCATACCAATATTATCCAAACTATTTCACAAAATTGAAACAGATGGATCACTACCGAATTCCTTCTATGAAGCCACAATTACTCTTATACCTAAACCACACAAAGACCCAACAAAGAAAGAGAACCTCAGATCAATTTCCCTTATGAATATCGACGCAAAAATACTCAACAAAATTCTGGCAAACCGAATCCAAGAGCACATCAAAACAATCATCCACCATGATCAAGTAGGCTTCATCCCAGGCATGCAGGGATGGTTTAATATATGGAAAACCATCAACGTGATCCATTATATAAACAAACTGAAAGAACAAAACCACATGATCATTTCATTAGATGCTGAGAAAGCATTTGACAAAATTCAACACCCCTTCATGATAAAAGTTGTGGAAAGAATAGGAATTCAAGGCCCATACCTAAACATAGTAAAAGACATATACAGCAAACCAGTTGCTAACATTAAACTAAATGGAGAAAAACTTGAAGCAATCCCACTAAAATCAGGGACTAGACAAGGCTGCCCACTCTCTTCCTACTTATTCAATATAGTTCTTGAAGTTCTAGTCAGAGCAATCAGACAACAAAAGGAGGACAAGGGGATACAGATTGGTAAAGAAGAAGTAAAAATATCACTATTTGCAGATGATATGATAGTATATTTAAGTGATCCCAAAAGTTCCACCAGAGAACTACTAAAGCTGATAAACAACTTCAGCAAAGTGGCTGGGTATAAAATTAACTCAAATAAATCAGTAGCCTTCCTCTACAAAAAAGAGAAACAAGCCGAGAACGAAATTAGGGAAACGACACCCTTCACAATAGACCCAAATAATATAAAGTACCTCGGTGTGACTTTAACCAAGCAAGTAACAGATTTGTAGAATAAGAACTTCAAGACTCTGAAGAAAGAAATTGAAGAAGACCTCAGGTGATGGAAAGATCTCCCATGCTCATGGATTGGCAGGATTAATATAGTAAAAATGGCCATTTTACCAAAAGTGATCTACAGATTCAATGCAATCCCCATCAAAATACCAATCCAATTCTTCAAAGAGTTAGACAGAACAATTTGCAAATTCATCTGGAATAACAAAAAACCCAGGATAGCTGAAACTATTCTCAACAATAAAAGGACTTCAGGGGGAATCACTATCCGTGAACTCAAGCAGTATTACAAAGCAATAGTGATAAAAACTGCATGGTATTGGTACAGAGACAGACAGATAGACCAAAAAAACAGAATTGAAGGCCCAGAAATGAACGCACACACCTATGGTCACTTGATTTTTGACAAAGGAGCCAAAACCTTCAAATGCAAAAAAGATAGCATTTTCAGCAAATGGTGCTGGTCAAACTGGAGGTCAACATGTAGAAGAATGCAGAACGATCCATGCTTATCACTCTGTACAAAGTTCAAGTCCAAGTGGATCAAGGACCTCCACATCAAACCAGACACACTCAAACTAATAGAAGAAAAACTAGGGAAGCATCTGGAACACATGGGCACTGGAAAAAATTTCCTGAACAAAACACCAATGGCTTATGCTCTAAGATCAAGAATTGACAAATGGGATCTCATAAAACTGTAAAGCTTCTTTAAGGCAAAGGACACTGTGGTTAGGACAAAATGGTAACCAACAGATTGGGAAAAGATCTTTACCAATCCTACAACAGATAGAGGCCTTATATCCAAAATATACAAAGAACTCAAGAAGTTAGACCACAGGGAGACAAATAACCCTATTAAAAATGGGGTTCAGAGCTAAACAAAGAATTCACAGCTGAGGAATGCTAAATGGCTGAGAAACACCTAAAGAAATGTTCAACATCTTTAGTCATAAGGGAAATGCAAATCAAAACAACCCTGAGATTTCACCTCACACCAGTGAGAATGGCTAAGATCAAAAACTCTGGTGACAGCAGATGCTGGCGAGGATGTGGAGAAAGAGGAACACTCCTCCATTGTTGGTGGGATTGCAAACTGGTACAACCATTCTGGAAATCAGTCTGGAGGTTCCTCAGAAAATTGGACATTGAACTGCCTGAGGATCCAGCTATACCTCTCTTGGGCATATACCCAAAAGATGCCCCAACATATAAAAAAGACACGTGCTCCACTATGTTCATCGCAGCCTTATTTATAATAGCCAGAAACTGGAAAGAACCCAGATGCCCTTCAACAGAGGAATGGATACAGAAAATGTGGTACATCTACACAATGGAATATTACTCAGCTATCAAAAACAATGACTTTATGAAATTCGTAGGCAAATGGTTGGAACTGGAAAATATCCTCCTGAGTCAGGTAACCCAATCACAGAAAAACACACATGGTATGCACTCATTGATAAGTGGCTATTAGCCCAAATGCTTGAATTACCCTACATGCCTAGAACACATGAAACTCAAGACGGATGATCAAAATGTGAATGCTTCACTCATTCTTTAAAAGGGGAACAAGAATACCCTTGGCAGGGAGTAGAGAGGCAAAGATTAAAACAGACACAGAAGGAACACCCATTCAGAGCCTGCCCCACATGTGGCCCATACATATACAGCCACCCAATTAGACAAGATGGATGAAACAAAGAAGTGCAGGCAGACAGGAGCCGGATGTAGATCGCTCCTGAGAGACACAGCCAGAATACAGCAAATAGAGAGGCGAATGCCAGCAGCAAACCACTGAACTGAGAATAGGACGCCCGTTGAAGGAATCAGAGAAAGAACTGGAAGAGCTTGAAGGGGCTCAAGACCCCATATGTACAACAATGCCAAGCAACCAGAGCTTCCAGGGACTAAGCCACTACCTAAAGACTATACATGGACTGACCTTGGACTCTGACCTCATAGGTAGCAATGAATATCCTAGTAAGAGCACCAGTGGAAGGGGAAGCCCTGGGTCCTGCTAAGACTGAACCCCCAGTGAACTAGATTGTTGGGGGGAGGGCGGCAATGGGGGGAGGATAGGGGAACACCCATAAAGAAGGGGAGGGGGAGGGATTAGGGGAAAGGGAATAACACTCGAAATGTATATAAGAAATACTCAATTAATAAAAAAATAATAATAATAAAAAGAAAGGCACACAGAACTAAACCCTTAACAAAAATTAAAATCAGGACCTATAGAAAAGGCTCATGGGTTTTCCTTGGTCTCTAGTAGAGAACCTAAGTTCAGTGTCCAGTATCTATACTTGGTGGGTCATTACTACTTGTCAATCTAGCTCTGGAAAATGGGTACCCTCTCCTACTTTTTGCAAGTACCTGTACTCATTTGTGCACACATGTACAGATGCATGAAGTAAATATTTAAAACCGCTTTTAAATATGAAAAACTAAAAAAAGTAAAAAAGAAAATGAAGGACAAAGAACAATGATTTGAATGCAAGTCATGTTAATACTGTTCATATCTATAAAAAAAGCCATTTAACATAACCGTGAAACAGCATAATTCAGATAGTTGAAATGCAGTCCCACACTCCTACCCAGTATTTAATATCAAATGATTCTCTATAGTTATCCAAATCAATATTCAAATCAATAATTTCTACAGGTGCACTTAATAGTCTTTGTTCATTAAACTAATCAAAATTTATGTTGTAGTTATTTGAAGAGAAAGAATTTTATGAATAATGTGATATCAACTGAATAAATATGAAAATTATGTATGCAAACTTTACAAAAGTTAGTTTCAACACAAAAGTATAAATTTACAATTTAATAAACAAGGAACTAATTGATCAACCAAATGTTAACAACTAAAATTCATCTATGTATGCAATAGAAAATAATATTTAAGACATAAAATTAAGACTTATGTTAGTAAAATAATGCATGTTATTTTACTTAAAAAGAAAATCTTATGATGTATTAATACAGCTAGAAAACATTAAGAAAAAAATTAATACTCTTAAAAATGGGATACACATGCACACAAATTTAGAAAAGTTTGATACATATACATTATATTATAATGTAATTTCAATAGTTAGAACTATCATTGTGTTTGTTATGAATGAAAGGAAGATGTTTCAGACCATAAAGAGAAATAAAATTTTCTGGAATTTTACATAAATAAAAGGCATTTAGAAACTAAAATTTTTAATAGCATCTCCATCATAATTAGATGGGTATGTTCCTGCCTTCTTGCAATGAACATTGAAATTGATCTCTATTGTATCAAGAAAATTGTGATAGCTGTTCGGTACAGAGAATGAAAAGCTGTCCTTTGGACAGCTCATGGTTATCACACTCATGAACCCACAGCACCTGTGTTAACACAATACTTTCACATGATCAAGCCAGCTAGAGTCAGGACTTAGATGGGGTGAACAACCCTTGCCAATGACATATTGAGGGGCTTTTGGCATTTGATGGCTACTGGTGAATGAAGAATCATTCATTGGGGGGGGGGGGGTATTGCCTTGGTAATTTGCTTGTGTTTCAATAGATTCCCTTCACGAGTGACACTAGATTCTGATTCTTTGATGAGATCTAAAAGGTAAACAGATGAAGACATGGTGTCAGGAGATGTATTATAGGAAATCTGGTGAGATTTGGTAGAGAATGTAGAGTGCATACAAGTATATTTCTTTACATAAAAAATAAAGAAAAATACGAAAGAACAAATGTTTACTTAAGAAATGTTTACAGAAGAGAGAATATCTCTATAGACAAATTCTAAATAGCTTATAAGCATATAGCTAGAAATAATAGATGAGTTTAAAAGATGTACAAATTTTCTTCACTGTTTAAGAGATCACCTTAAAAGATCATGAGAGAGAATGTAATGTATTATAATATACTTTAAAATGTAAAAGATTATAACTTTAGCTTAGTAATAAATACAAGGTTTTCCACCGACTGAGATTATGTATAGTCAGTTTGAGCTAATTCCTCCCTGTTAAATTATAAGCATTTCTAAATTCCTCAGAAAAACAACCTTAGAATAACTACTTTTAGTCCCCCAAATTCCCAGGAATAGGGGCAAAAACTCTTCAATGGTTTCTTCAAGCTGTACATAATTATTTTTATATTTATTACTAAACTAAAATTACAATCTTTTACATTGGCACAGAATGTATTTGATACAAATTTAGATTTTTAAGATTTGCTTTAATATAAATTTCTCACTGATTTAAAATTAATATTGTTACTCTGATGTACATGTATTGCGCCTATACAACACATTTCAGCATAGATGGCTTATATCCAGTCCTTTTCTGGTATTAAAAAATGAAGCTGAGATGATTAAGCACGTGAGTTTAAGGTAAAATAGCAAATTCATGTCTCTAAGTTTATTGTTAGAATGCTTTCAAGATAATTTATTAAGATAATTAGGCGCTGGGGATTTAGCTCAGTGGTAGAGCGGTTACCTAGGAAGCGCAAGGCCCTGGGTTCGGTCTCCAGCTCCGAAAAAAAAAAAAAAAAAGATAATTAATGGACAACAGTCCAGATTACTTATATAGTTAGATGGTTTCTAAAAAACACCAGAAGTCCACAGAATATGACATTTAATGTTCTTTAACTTTTATTGAGACATGTCCACTCCCACCAGCTCCCCTTTGGTATATTCAAAGAAGAAACTGAAAATCTCCACCTCCATGTGAGGTGATTTATTGTGGCAGACAGGCGCTATGCAAAAATTGCTCCAATTCTTCTACAGACTAATTACTGTCCAGGAAAGGAAACATTGCAGAATAAGTGGGCTGAAAATTTCTGCCAAGCCAGAATGATTAGCCGTTCAAAATTCAGTGTTTCAAAAGTCTGTCTGATGATCCTAGGCCAGAAGCCTGAAGACTTGCTCTCACGTGTTGCTCACAGGGGACTGTGCAAATAGAAAATTGTCTCTATATCCTGTCTCAGTTCTAGAAGCCATGCTAGGCTTCCTATATTTATAGATATATGGCTCATTCTCAGATTACAGGCGGGGTTGAAAACTTAGTATAATCTTATAACCCACTCAGACTATTTAACTTTGAGAATATATATTTAATTAGCTAGTTATCAGATAATACATAAGCTAGCCAGGATATAACAGATTTTAAGCCTTTTAAAAGCTAAAATATATAACTAAATGTTCTGTTTAACTGATAAAAATTGGGCTGGGTGTTAGGTACATCTTATACTTTTAAATTACAAAATGATAATGGTTGTGCTCAACTTATATTTGAGAAAAAGCTTCTGTTTTTTTTTTAATTAAAAGGGTAAAAGAGTAGATTGATGTCATTATTAAGGTGAAGGGAAGTACAGGATAGAACCAGGCCTGTCATTGGATAAGAAGGATGGATGGGTGGGAGAAAAGTTTTAGAGAGGCAGAGGAAGCCAGAGTGAGAATGTGAGAGCACAGAGAACATGGCAGTAGATGTTTAGATGCCTCTCCGTACATATTACAGGCTGTTATGACTATTCTCAAGGGATGGGTGTGTACAGGATTTTGTGCCATCTAGATTGGCAAATTATATCTTATCAATTGGATCAGAAAATATTGCTTGATGTGTTCTTTCATAAGGCAACTTAATTGAGTTTAAGAGAGTGCATGGTGGCCAGATGCATGGGCCTACCAAAGAATTGGGATGTGTTTGCCTGGAGTGGTGGAAACCCAACCAAGAGGGCTGTGAATGAGGGAGGAGCAGCCTGACAGGGTGCTGTGCTGGGAAGAATAGTGTGTCAGAAAGTAGATGGGGCAGCATGGAGCCACTGAGATAAATTATTGCTATTTCCAATGGCACCAGAAATATTAAGGGAGTGAGACAGCTAGGCTATACCTGGGAACCAGTTCTGTTGGGTTTTTTGTTTTGTTTTGTTGTTTTTATTTTTACTGCAGCACATATATTATGTGTCGAGTGTCCTGAAGGGAAAACATGCTTAAGTCCTTGAGTATGAAGTGATTTATTGCATCATGGCCACATATAACCATGATGGGATACTAAAGGCAAAGATAGGAGAGTGAGGATTTTTAATTTCCAAGAAATTATAGGATTTTGGTGTTTCTCAATCATATGATTTTTTTGGGGTAGGATATATATCTTGTGATCTAGACTAATAGATGAATCACAGAAAGAAAAAAGGTGGAGACAGAGTTACCATTAAAGGTTTTTGGGGCCTGGGAATCAGATGCAAGGGACAGAGAGACTACAAGGCCACAGAATGTGTTGCTTATCGATTATATTGAGAGGTTACAAAGGGAATGGCAGGTTTGAGGAAAGCAGCCAGTTAGACAGGACTGTGATCTAATACTTCCCTGCTTATGAAAGAAAATTCAAAAGTCACATCCAGCTGGAAAGTCTTATGAACACTATGAAGTACCTATTAATGTGGGGAGCCAGGACTCCCCTAGGCTGTCTGAAAGACCTGGACAAAAGAATAACTGGAACACTAGTTCTATGCCCTTACCCAGGATCACACTTGTCAAGGCCTGTCTGATGCTGAAGCCAATGTCTTAAAGGAGTCAAGGTTGAGGGAAGAGACTCTTCCCTTAGGTTGTGGTTATCAGTTCTTAGGCAGCTGTAACTGTGGTATCCATGTTCTTTTCGTCAGCATTGTCTGACTTTATCATTTGCTGACTTAGTTGTTCCCCATGTACAACCACCAGTACCCCCAGGACTGCAAATTATAAATATGATTCTACAATTTCTAATACAGAGCAAATAAATTTCAAGCAATCTTCACAAAAATGTTTACTAACAGCAATCACATTTTGAATCAAACAAACAAAAATAAATTGAACACCATGTGCTCCAGCTGTATATCCTGTGAACATAACCCCAAGACACCAAATTACTACAGAGATACTGTACAGTTTCACCCATTGTTGCTAGTTCCCAGCAGGGAGGAAATGCAATTCATATGAATCCTAATGGGGTAACCGCTCTGCTTTTCCTATCAGTTATTTTGCTCTACTGCCACTATGCCATCCTCATCGTGCAATCCTAGATAGCACAGTGATCTATGACTCCAAGATATAATGTTTGACTATGTAATTGCAAACATTGGAAGAGAAATGAAGTCTTAAACACTGCTATATATTTATTTAAATGTCCTTGTTTGTTTTATTCCAGAGACTGTGCTGCAAAAGGTATATACACACTTCTCCGTCATTTCCTCTACTGAAGGCTATGTGGCTCAGTTTTAATTCTCATGTGATAAAGTATCACATTCTCTATCCTATTTCAAGAGATGTATCTCTCTTATTCCTTTTCTATTTATAGAGTCTAAACTGTCTTTATATCAAACTATGCTGTTTATATAACAGGCAAACACAGAAATATCAACTGTGCTTCACAAGGTAAGTATGCAAAATATGGTTTTATAGAATTGCTTATAGTGCATCTACTCCTATTATTTTCTGGTCTATTTAGGTGTGTTTTATAATATCCACCTGCAGAATTACCTATGGAAAATTAGAAACAAAAGCAAAAACAGAAAACAATTAAGGTCTGTGATCAAATCTTAAGCAAACATTCACCACTCTAGGACTAGAAAATTGCTCAGTGGGTAGACATATATGGACCTGGGTGTGAATATTCAGCATGTATACATAATGCCAGGCATAAGGGATAGCTACACATAACTATTACCTCTGAATCCTGAGGGCTCGCTGACCAATTCTCCAATCCCACACTGAATTTCTAGTTCAACAAGAGAACTTATGTCAAGACCAGTGAACAGCACTAAAGAAGACGCTTGAAATCCTTCTCAGAACTCCAAAAACAGATGCACAGACGGGTAAAGCCACACAGTTACAGGCATGCACTACACACTCACATCCACCAACATTCATACAACACACAACACCACAGATACATAGAAAACGGTTAAGGGACTGCAGGGTAATTCTTAATTTGCTGTTGTCACCCAGCATGTATCTTAGATACTGACAATAACCAAGAAAAGACAAGCTGGAAGAGAGTTTATCCATAGTTTTAATTTTTGCTTTATTTTAATTTAATTAAAATGCTTTCGTAATTTTACACAAAATATTATATCCAGATTTATGGGATTCTAGAATCACCCAGGACAAAAACTTTTGAGCATGTCTGAGAGAGAGACATCAGACTGGAAGAGTTCTAGTGCAAAGGCCCTCCAGCCAGAACCTGGAACCCAGATGCCCTTCAACAGAGGAATGGATACAGAAAATGTGGCATATTTGCACAATGAAGTACTACTCAGCTTTTAAAAACAATGACTTCATGAAATTCCTAGGCAAATGGATAGAACTAGGAAATATCATCCTGAGTGAATTAACACAGTTAGTAGATACTAGTCCAAAGCTTGGAATACCCAAGATACAATTCATAGACCATATGATGCTCAAGAAGGAGGAAGAACAAAACGTGTACACTTCAGTCCTTCCTAGAAGGGGAAACAAAATACTCAAGAGGGAGGGAAATATAGGGACACAGAGTGGAGCAGAGACTTGAGGAAAGGCCATCTAGATGCTGCCCCATCTGGGGATCTATCACATATGCAGCCACCAAACCTAGTCAGTATTGCTGATGCCAAGAAGTCCTAATTGATGGGAGCTTGATGTGGATGTCTCCTGAGAGACTCTGCCAGAACCTCACTGATTTAGACAAGCAGGCTTGAAGCTAACCATCGGACTCCATGTGGACTCCAATGAAGGAGTGAAGGAAGAGCTGAATCGGTTTGCAAACCCATAGGAAGAACAACAATATCAACCAACTAGACTAACCAGTGCTCCCAGGGATTAAACTACTAACCAAATAGTACCCATGTAAAAGCCTAATGCTTCAGTTGCATATGGAGCAGAGGATGGCATTGTCTGTCATCCATAGGAGGAGAAGCCCTTGGTCTTGTGAATGTTCCTTTTTCCAGTGCAGGGGAATGGCATGCTATTGAGGTGCGAATGGGTGGATGGGAGGAAAAACATCCTCATGGAAGCAGGGGGTGGGGTGTGGGAGAGTGGGTAACTGGGCAAGGGAGTAACATTTGCAATGTAAATATATAAAATATCAAGTTAAAAAATGCTACCACTGCTCTTAATAACCCTATATAAGTTTTTAAAATCCATTTGTCAAAATTCTTACGAAGTCTGTTTTGTGTTCACACATGGACAATGATGGATTAACACCATATCTGGGAATATCTTCTCAATATTAGACATAACATCTGAATATGTGATTATTTATATCCATTTTTTGTTCAAGAAGAATCCGATGCCAAAGAAAATATCCTCTTTTTGCTTAGCATGGAAATTATATTCAAAATAAGCTAATAAAATAAAGGATACCTGAGAGTATACACATTCATATTCATATATATGAATATGTGTGTATATATTTATACATGATGTAGGCCTCCTTCACAGGGCATCTAGGCCTTAACAGTTCCCTCAGGACTTCACATTGTATCTAGGCCTTCATGTTTTACCTAGACCTTTAAGAGCCAGCAGCTTTGCCCTCTGAGCCACCAGTCTACAGAGGAATTCATAGAGAAACCCTGTCTGAAAAACCAGGGGAGGGAGACAAACAGATTAACAGATCGCTCTCTCTCTCTCTCTCTCTCTCTCTCTCTCTCTCTCTCTCTCTCTCTCTCTGTGTGTGTGTGTGTGTGTGTGTGTGTGTGTGTGTGTGTGTGTGTGTGTGTCTGTTCAACTGAGGAGGCACTGGCAAATAATGTTTGCCCCTCCTCTGTAAGCCAGGCCACCCCATTACTGCCTTTCCTTTTCCTAGTTTGTTTGGTTTATTCCAAGTTAATTGTATCTGTTTCTTTAATTCCCTCTTCATTTCTTTAGTTGAGTCAGGGGTCTTTGCACATAAGCCCTGGAAATCACTACCTGGATCAGGTCTGCAGCATGCTCACAGAGTTCTACCCACCGCCACCTCTCAAGTGATGCAATTAAAGACATGCAGCACCACACCTGGCTTCTTTTCACTGTACATTTACTTTAGTTCCAATGTTCATTCAGGTCTGAGAGAGGAGGGAGGGAAGGAGGGAAGAGAGACAGAAAGTGACAAAGAAACAGTTACAGAGAGGGAGAATTGTAGGTTATTGTTCCATCTCTTCAATCACTGTCTATTGGTCGCCATCTTGGCAACCATGCCCCAAAACCCTACCTTGGGTAAGATCAAGCTTAATGGCGGCAACCATATAATTCCTGCTTAGTCGCACTGAACACTCTGGTCATCACTACCTGTGGAGAATTGTAAGGGGGCTCCTCTGATCTAGAGAGTAGTGCCCTTAAATGAAATGAGAAGCACAACAAGCATTATTTGTTTTGAAATATAAGACATGGAAAGAACTATATGTGTGGATTTACAGACAGAAAGACAGAGAGACAGATAGACAGACAGACAGGACAGATAAAACAGAACAGGACAGAACAGGACAGGAGAAAAAAACAAGAACACAAACAAAAACTCAAAATGGAAGTCCAGTTCCAAATAGTCTGTCTGCACTGTCGCTATACTGTTGGTGGTCCAACACTATAAAAGCTTATACATGAGTGGGTGCGGGAAATGCTAATGGGTGTTCGGTTCAGGTTCAAGATTATTGAGGGTAACTAGACAACAAAGAAAGCAGTTAGACTGACTTCTACAGTGTTTGGTTTCTGAGTGTGTTATCACACAGAAGAACCTAACAGAGTATGTAATGAATTCCTGCAGTAACAGCAGAAACAACCAATGAGAAAGTGTCCTTATAATATTAGTAACTGCAACAAAATAGCAGACTAGCCAGGTAACAGTTACCTAGCCATTAACTAATCTGACAAAGGCCTTCTTCACATTGCATCTAGATAGGTCTTCCTATCTTCCTCTCCAGTGCTGAGACCAAAGTGTGATCAAAGTCATGCATCACCATGGGTGCCTTCCTTTTCATTTTTTTCTTTCATCCTAGGAAATGTGTGTGTGTGTGTGTGTGTGTGTGTGTGTGTGTGTGTGTGTGTGTGTGTGGAGAGAGAGAGAGAGAGAGGGAGAGGGAGAGGGAGAGGGAGAGGGAGAGGGGGAGAGAGAGAGAGAGAGAGCTTTAAAATCAGCACACAAGACTTTTTTCTTCCTATCCCTATCTCAATCCCCCAAACCAGCAGTAAAGCCACCAGCACCAGAGACAGAGGAAGATGAAATCTCTAGTCTGAAAAACTAGAGGAGGGAGATAAACAGATATCTCTCTCTCTCTCTCTCTCTCTCTCTCTCTCTCTCTCTCTCTCTCTCTCTCTCTCTTCCTCATAATTTGTTAAAGTGTTCCCTTTGTGCTGTGTGGATTCTACTTTATTAAGCAAGTTTCACATCGTACTAGCTCCAAAGAGGAGTCAACAGTCTCTTGGCGTGCAGGCAATTGTTGCCTGCTTTGAATATTTTTTTGGTGTGTTTGTTTGTTTGTTTGTTTGCTTGCTTGCTTGCTTGCTTGCTTGTTTCAAAACCCAGGGCCTGCCTTCATTCAACAGATCCAAACCCAGTTCTCCGAGGGGAAAATGGAGTCAAGTCCGAAGTCACTGGCATTTAAGTCATCTGCCATTGACAGTCATAGGAGATGGGAATATCGTGCTTTCTCCAATGGAGATTCACATCAACTACATCTAAGGGCAGGCCTGGGGTAGAACGGGGTGGTGGATGGGGAGGAAGGATCTGGAAAGAGCTTTGCGATGGGAAACTGTGATCAGAATGTGGCACAGAAAACAAAATTAGTACTTTAAAAAAAAAAAAAAGCTCCCGATATCTATCCAAAAATGAAAGGAAAAAAAAACTGACAGCAGAACTTTACTAACTGCAAATGTTCCATCTCCCTGTATCCAACCACTCCACTCCCAGATAGGTAGATGACAGTTTGCACTTCTGTCCCAGTTGGGCTATCGAGGTTAAGAAAAGGGGAACCACCTCTGTGGTTATGTGATCCACACACGAAATAAAATAAAAGGAGTGGATAGACGTGCCTGGCATTTTAAGATACTCAATTTGTTTGCAAGCTTCATTTTGTTTCATTCTTTCAAATGTTTATTTATTTATTTTCATTTATATGAATACACTAAAGCACTTTTCATATACACACAGCAGTAGAGTACATGGGATGTCCCTTTGCAGAGGGTTGTGAGCCACCATGTGGTTTCTGTGGAATGGAACCCCGGACCTGTGGAAGAGCAGAGCAGTGAGTGCTCTTAACCTCGGAGCCATCTCTTCAGCCCTTCACAAGCTTTATTCAACTAAACATTAAACATGAATCAGAAATGACAAACCCTGTACATATGGTCCAGATTCACCCTTACTTAGAAATCCCCGAGCTGGCAGGGCGAGGCTGGGAATTGAGAGTGAGCAAAGGGAGTCTTCCTCTTTCCCTGAGGGTGTGCTATCAACTCCATTTCCAAACAGCTAGGGGTGAGTCTAACTTGGTTTCCTTCAGTCAGTCATTTGCCAGGAGCCAGAGCCCTGAAAGGACAGCAAGCAATCAGACATTCACACTGAAATCATCACTCACTGATTTCAGGCAGAAAACTTGCCCACCCACCCCCCCACACACACTAAAGAGACACAGCTCAGCTCTGCACTGAAGCGTGCTAGGGCAGCAGCAGTATTTCCCTGACAGACATTCAGGGACCTGCATATTCTCCAGCCCCGCCCCACCCCACCCCCTCTCAGCTAGCTCCTGTCCATCCTTCCCCCTTCCCCCACATACAGGGAGGAGGCCTTGTGTGTGGGTGGGGGGGGGGGAGATGGAACTCTCTTGAGAGAGAGTTCGGGTCTCCCAAACAAATACATAACTAGAAACTTCATTTATTTACTTTATTTCATCGAGCATACCATGGAAGAGGGAAAAGGAACAAGGAAGCTAGGCCAACTGGTCGAGCTCCTTTTGAAAGAGCATACCCCTAAACGGGGACCCGCGTCTCTCGCTCAGGATCGTGGGGTGGGGTTCCCCCAGGAATCACAAGTAGCCATTCTTGATGTAACACCAAGAGGTAGCTTTTATTAACGAGATCCCTATTAGCGGGATCCCGGGTCGATACGTATCCCACACAGGAGACAGAGGAATCAACCCCGAGCCTCCAAACTCTGGGGTTTATATAGGGGAGGTTAGGGGCATTCGCGCGGTTACATATGATTGGTCAATTCAAATGGTGCACAGTTACTTTCGGCGCGAAATTACATCAGCAAGGAGTACGTGCTCTCTAGCAGCTCGGCAGGCAGGTAGGGTGGCTCATCTCACTCAGGGGGGTGAAGGAAGGGGAGGGAGTGGCTACAGATGATCAATGTCCTTGGGGCTGATAGCTGGTTTGGCAAGTCCTATCTCTGGCTCTCCCTCAGGCACGTCCGGCCCTGCACATTCCGACTCTGACAATGAGTAACCTTTTTAAAACTCTAGTTCTACACTTTCATTTAGTTTCAAAAAGGAAAAGCCAAAGAAGCAACACCCCCTCTTTTTGGTGAAAGGAACAGAATGGTGAAAGTTGAAACATCGGCTCGCCACTTAATACTTTGGCTTTTAATAAGAGACAACACATCTACCTCCTATTTGGTAAAAAAGGGAATAAAAAAACCACAAAAACGTTCTGTCAACCAGCTTCCCTTTAAACCTCTTTTATACAGGAAGACTGTTTTTTTAAACATCATTTTAAATATTTGTGTGTGTGTGTGTGTGTCTGCTTGAGTGTGTGTGTGTGTGCACGCGTGTCTGTCTGTCTGTCAGTGTCTTCTGTACGGAGAGGATGTGTTGTAACACTCGGGGCGGGGTGGTCCGGGGCCCACGGGTGATACCGCACCGCCCTCCCCCCAGCCACCTTCCCTGCCGGGCCTTTCCAGCGGTCCCGGAGCCAGTCTGAACACTGCCACGATGGAAGTGCGCCCTGCGGCGGCCAGTTGCAGACTTGGGGGGGGGGGGGCGGTTCCCCGCCAACCCCACCCGGCCCCACCTGCGCGCCCCCACTGCACCCCACGCCCGCCGCCTGAGTGCTCACCGACACCCCCCCCCCCGAGGGAGGAGCAGGGAAGGCGACGGCGGGACACGTGGAGGGGGGAGAAAGATGCGCAGGTGGAGAGGTCGGAGGAACGGGGAGCGGGAAAGATCCGCGGGGATCACTGGCACGGCTGAACGTGGGCCGCCGGGTTGAATCCTCCGGGCGGACTGCGCTGACCCCACCCGTCTACCTCTTAACGGTTTCACGCCCTCTTGAACTCTCTCTTCAAAGTTCTTTTCAACTTTTCCTTACTGTACTTGTTGTCTATTGGTCTCGTGCCGATATTTAGCCTTAAATGGCATTTACCACTTGCTTTTGGCTGCATTCCCAAGCAACCTGACCCCGGGAAGACCCGGGCCTGGGCCCACTACCAGCCTCACACCGTCCACGGGCTGGGCCTCGATCAGAAGAACTTGGGCCCCCCACGAGCGGCGCTGGGGAGTGGGTCTTCCGTACGCCACATTTCCTGCGCCAGGGCACGTGGCGGGGATTCGGCGCTGGGCTCTTCCCTGTTCACTCGCCATTACTGAGGGAATCCTGGTTAGTTTCTTTTCCTCCACTGACTAATATGCTTAAATTCAGCGGGTCGCCATGTCTGATCTGAGGTCGAGGTAGAGAGGGGAAGGGCGCGCACGGCTGCGGGCGGACAGACGGAGAGGACGGAGAGGAGAGCGAGAGGGCGCCGGGGTCCCAGGCCTGGGCCTGCGACCTCTCTACCCTGGCCAGCTCCCACATCCCTGGGGCAAGTCGCGTCAGCTCACGGATGCCCCGGCATCCCGCCGGCTGGCACCGGAGCGGTCAGCCCCTAGCAGAGTGAGGTGGGGAGGAGAGGGACCTGAGACAGGCCCCCGCGGGTGCGGTATGTCCCCCCCCATCCGACCCTCGCAGGTCGCTCTCTCTGTGCGCACTGGCGGGTGCGTGGCGGCGGCGGTGGATGTACCGAGCCAGTGTGCGAGGCCCGCCTCCCACCAGACCAGAGGCGCGATGACCGACCCCGACGACGCAGCCCCTCTCGTGCCCAGGCACCCGACCGGCCCACGCCGACAAGTCCCCACGGTGGGGGAGAGCGGGCGAGGATGGTAGCGTCAGTGGCGGAGAGAGCAGGAAGGAGCCATGAGGAGGGTGGCCGGGGCGCGGCGCCACAGACCAGGAGGACAAGGCCGGTGCAGACCCACCAGGCATGGACGACCGCCGGACCACCCACGTCTGAACTTCGGGAGAAGGAGGGCCCAGGGGAGAGGCCCTGTGATCAGAGTCCCAGCCGTGCGACGCACACCCCGCAGCGGCGAAACCGCAGGGGGGGCGCGGCGATTGATCCTCAAGTGACTCTCAGACAGGCGTAGCCCCAGGAGGAATCCTGGGCCACAAGGTCGTTCGAAGTGTCCATGATCAATGTGTCCTGCAATTCACATTAATTCTTGCAGCTCGCTGCGTTCTTCATCAACGCACGAGCCAAGCGATCCACTGCTAAGAGTCTTATTGGTATCTGGGGTGTGAGCGGACTCGTACGGGTGCTAACAATGGCACCAGCTCCCCCGCCCGCCCCTGCTGCATGGGAAGAGAGGGGCCAACAGCAAGGCGGCTCCGCCTCAGGCTGGCCAGCGGGAAACTAAAGGATACATGTGAAAAGACAAAAAAAGACAGGGTCGGGAACGGAAAGGCGGGACACACGGGACATGGGACACCGCGAACCGAGCACCCGGCGGCAGCCGGTCAATGGGCAGGCAAGTCGGGCACTCGGGCCGGGACCCCACGGGTGCTCAGAGGGGGCTCGCGACACGGCTCCCCGGCTGCCGCCTCTGGAAGCGCCGGCAGCCGGAGGATACCCGCTGAGTCTGAGGGAGCGCCAGGTGAGGGGAGGAACCGGGAAGCCCTCCTGCAGACAACCGACGGGCTGTAGGGCAACCCCCCGGGGTCTTTAAACCTCCGCGCCAGAACAGGACAGCTAGGTACCCCGACAGGAGCGGGGTGGACACGTGAGGCCCAGAAGGCGGGGCGGGGCGCGCAAGCCCACCCGTGGCACAGGCACCCCCGGCACGCGACAGAGACACCCCGGCATCGTCAGAGCCGGAGAGCGGTGGCGGAGGGGCGGCAGGTGCCCTGAGGAGAGCGAGCACGTCCTGGCCATCGCCCGGGAAGAGATCACATACCACCCCCAGTGCACACGAGATGAGATCACGGAGCCGTCCAGAAAGAGGCAGAATGACCTCCGTCCGCCAAGGGCCGTGGCTGGCTGGCCGGTGGGCAAGGGAGACGGAGGCGGCAGTGGCGGAGGCGGAGGTGGGCGCACGGAGGCGAGGATGGAGGCAGAGGAGGGAGGGAGAGAGAGAGAACGGAGGAGGTCCCTCCATGGACCAGACCCGACACCATCCCCGCACCGCTCTGTAACGACCCCCGCCTTTCCCGAAACGCTCACTTGGCTGGCCGGCCGCGGCATGCGCCACGATGGCGACCGGGACTCAGGGACGTGCCTCCGGGTGAGAGGAGGGACTCACACAGGCCCAAGAAAGGACCGGACACCCCCTCGGCCTTCTCCGTTAATGATCCTTCCGCCAGTTCACCTTCGGAAACCTTGTTACAACTTTTACTTCCTCAGGATAGTCAAGTTCAACCTTCTTCTGAGCCCTACTACAGGGCCATGGGCGGATCAGGCCTCACTAAACCATCCAATCCGTAGTAGCGAAGGGCAGTGTGTACAAAGGGCAGGGACTTAATCAACGCAAGCTTATGACCCGCACTTACTGGGAATTCCTCGTTCATGGGGAATAATTGCAATCCCCAATCTCCATCACTAATGGGGTTCAATAGGTTACCCCTGCCTGCCTATGTAGGGTAGGCACACGCTGAGCCAGTCAGTGTGGCATGCGTGCAGCCCTGGACATCTAAGGGCATCACATACCTGTTATTGCTCAATCTCGGGTGGCTGAACGCCACTTGTCCCTCTAAGAAGTTGGGGGACGCTGACCGCTCAGGGGGTCGTGTAACTAGTTAGCATGCTAGAGTCTCGTTCATTATCGGAATTAACCAGACATATCGTTCCACCAACTAAGAACAGCCATGCACCACCACCCACGGAATCGAGAAAGAGCTATCAGTCTGTCAATCCTGTCTGTGTCCGGGCCAGGTGAGGTTTCCCGTGTTGAGTCAGATTAAGCTGCAGGCTCCACTCCTGTTGGTGCCCTTCCGTCAATTCCATTAAGTTTCAGCTTTGCAACCATACTCCCTACCGGAACACAAAGACTTTGGTTTCCCAGAAGCTGCTTGACTATCATGGGAATTAAGCCGCCACATCGCCAGTCGGCATCTGTTAGTTATGCACCCCCATTTGTTTCTCTTTTTCTTTCTCTATTTCTCTTTCTTTTTCTTTCATTGGGGGAGGGGATTTTTTAATTCACATTTTAAATATTATCCCCTTTCCTAATTTGCCCTCTAGAAACCAGCTATTATTTCCTCTCATGCCTCCCGTTCTATGAGGGCAGTTCCTCACCCACCCACTCACTCCTTCCAACCTGCCCATTCTGACAGTTCCCTACACTGGGGCATCAAGCCTTGACAGGACCAAGGGCATTTGCTCCCATTGGTGCCTGAAAAGGATATCCTCTGCTTCATATGCAGATGGAGTCATAGGCTCATCCTTGTGTATTCTTGGGATGGTTGTTTAGCCCATGGAAGATCGAGGGCAGGGGTTTGGTTGGTTGATATTGTTCTTCTTATGGGGTGGCAAACCCCTTCAACTACTTCAGTTCTTTCTCTAACTCCTCTTTTTGGAACCTTGTTCTCAGTTCAATGGTTGACTGCAAGCATTCTCCCTTCTTCCCTCCCTCTCTTCTTCCCTTCCTCCCCACACTGCTCTAGGTTTGTATGTTTGTATGTTTGTGTGTTTGTGTATCTCTATGTATGTGTGTGTCTGTCTGTCTGCCTGTGTCTGTCTGTCTTTCTAAGTGAATGTCACTTTTCTTTTCTTAGATAAAGTGATGAGATAAGAGTCTTACCCAAGCTATGCAAATACATCCTTTAGGCTGAGGCCAGAATATTTTTTCCCTCTGTTCTACTATTTATAGACCTAATACTAGGAGCTTCTGGCCTCCATGTAATCCAATCTTCCAAGCTGACTGATTCAATATGGTTTCTCTTGGCATCTTCATGAGTTGTTCTGCTTGGACTCACATTAACTTGGACAATGTGTTACAATCTTCTGGATCCTTCTAATTCTCCAGCTTTTTCTGTTTTCCCCAGTGAATAGTTTGTTCTCTCAGAACCTGAATCTGTAAAAACATGTCCAGAAAACTTCAGCAAACACATGCCACACACCACAACTTCTCTTTCTTGCTCTACTTCTCTCTGTCTTTCTTTTGTCTATTTTTGTCTCTCTCTACTCTTGTGTATTCTCTTATTCCTAAGCTGTTCTCATGTGAATTGGGCATATTTTATCTGTGATACATTCTGTCACATTTTTCTTTGAATTTCTACTTTATCTGGCCCTCAATTATATGACACTTTCAAACATGGCTACTTCCTTATATAAACTAACCTTACAATGTACAATCATTTTGCTAATATCTATCTACCTAGACTTATTGGTTGTAAAGAATTAACCTTTCAAGATGCCTATATTTATGGCAGAATCTTTCTGACCTTTCATATATGATGTCTTGTGTCTCAAAGATGAGGGTATTAGAATAAAATTATTCTACACATTTTCTAGAACGTTGAAAGATTCAACTTAAGTCTTATTTTATGATCCCATTAGCACCCATCAGTCCAAAACACAAAATCACTAAAACTAATCCTAGTTGCATCAGGTAGGGTGGGAAGATATCTCAGTGATTAAGCAGGCAGGAAATGTTAGAGAGACGTGGAAGAAGATTGTTTATTGGTCTATATTTAAGGCTTGCTCAGCCTGTGTTTTTATAAAAGCTGGAACAATAAACCCAACAGTGGGACAACCTACAGGGAGCTGGGCCATCCAACAAAATTATTGATCAAGAAAGTGCCCACAGGCTTTTTCATAGGACAATCTTATGAAGAATTTTTTCTCAGTTAAGATTTCTTCTTCCAAGTTATCTCTAGTTTTATATCACATTGATAAAAAACCTTCCTATATAGTTTGTAGGTGAGACTTTGTGGGTGTATATCTCTAAGCTTGTGTATTGAACTGATATCATTAAAAATTTTACAAAAGAATGGCTAATAATAACGTGTGTGTGTGTGTGTGTGTGTGTGTGTGTGTGTGTGTGTGTGTGTTTCTTTAATCCCGCAGGCTTTCGCCCGATTCTCAGTACCGTGTCGGTGCGGGCATTGGGCACCGACAGTGTATGTCAGTGAAATTATGTGTGTATATGTGTTTCTGCATGCCCACAGATATTATATGTATCACAATAGGGTATTAAAGAGGACAATGACATAATCTAAAGAAATGCTTTAGATTATAGCACACACCAGCAAGAAAACATTCCTTTTTTGGCATGGGGTAGCAATTGGGCTTGCAACAATAAATTATGAAATATACTAGGAAGAGTGAAATAGCTCAGTAGGTAAAGATATTTGTTGCCAAGGCTGTTAACCTGGGAACATACACAATGGAAGGAGGAAATGAATGCCATAAATTGTACTCCGTCATCCACATGTGTGCAATCACATGCAGAAACAAGCAAATACTCAACTAAAAGAATCAGAAAATTAGAATTCTATAAATATAGGACTTAAAATATATGCATAAATTAAAGTAAGGAAATATATTGACATGAGAGATGGTAAGAATTCTGTAAAGCTGATAAATACCCAAACTTAGAGAAAGTATCCCTATACATATGTGTCTTCCATTTCTCCCATTTCTGAAGCAAGAAAAAAATTACATACATGGAATTTCTGCCTAGTATTACAGAGCAACAGAACATATTATTGAGAATTTAAAAAAGAATACATATATAGTTCATATGAAGGCAACTTGGTCTTGCAGAGATAAGCTAAACAACTCCTGGATACTATAAGTTCAGACTCATGAACATGTATTACTCAGATTGGTGAATCAAAAAACTTAAATATGGGGCATGTAATTTCCAGAGACTTTTCCACAGTGGAATTGTGTAACCAGGGTGACCAGACAATAGCACTTGTATTTGTATCACTTAGATTTATAGGGACCTTTCCTTGCATGGTGGAGGAATAGGCATCTACACTGAAATGTACTATATATAACTAGAGAAATAAAACAAAATGTTCTCCTTTATAACCAAATCAGGAATACTACTAGGAGATTCCAGGTTTCTTACTCACATTGTGAAATAGAATCAAGTGACCTTGTTCCAATATGATATTCTTCATTCTTTCTGAGATATGAGGTAGAGGATGAAAGAAAATACCCCAACAACCTGGGTTTAGGGTAATATATTAGTTAAAAATGTCAAGTGTATGAGTCCAAGGGGATCTGACATCCATCAGGAGTCCTGGAATACTTCCACTGGACTCTCCACAGTGGTTGCCTGTGCAGGATTTAGTTGCTGAATCAGCACTCATTTTTCAAATTTAGAAGACATCAAAATATAGACAAGAGGGATCATCCTCATATTCATTTACAAAGCACCCCCACAAGTTTTCTATTGTCTTACTTGGAAAGGATAAATTTAAAAGAGTAAAACAATATTATTATACTCAAAGAAAAAGCTTGTGTCAAAGAAACAAAACAACAATTAAAGGCAAAAGTCTATGTTTTTCAATAGAGTGACTATAAGGAAAAGAAGTACACTTTAAGCAGCAATTGTTGTTATCTTCTTCAAATTTATGGAGCATGGATGTTATAAAATGAATGATAAGATAGAATAACAATGTAGGGTAAGAAGCTAATTGAGAGAGGAGCAGAAATTAAAATCAAAGCAGCTCAGAGCATCAGAAAAGCCTGTAGTAAAATCAAATCTGCAGCAACACAATTGTAAGCAATACCCATTACGGAAAAGTAAAAGACAATTCAAAAGGCACATTAATGTATATGATGGACACTTGTGTCAACTTGGATTTAGATGCCTCTAAATCTGGAGAGGTTTGTCTCCTATTGAGAAGGCAAAATGTTGTTCCCCTTCAGAAATTTGAAGTAGATAATTTTACCCTCTTTGTCCTAGTTAAAAAAAAAATAAGGCCAGAAAATAATTTAAATTGTAAACGTGTGTATGTGGGGGTGTGTGTCTTTATTAAATTATGTGTGAGTATTTGCCTGCATAGGGTTGCCTGTGGAGGCTAGAAAAGGAAGGATACTGAAACTGAAATTACCAGTGATTATGAGTCATCTTGTTCTTTGAATCTAACATGGGTCTTCTTCAAAAGTAGTACATGTTCTTAACTTCTCCGTCATCTCTCCAGTCTCCTGTAAAAATAAGTTAAAAAAATGATTTCTGTTGCCTAAAGACGAGGAAGCTGAATGAATATAATGATTCTGAGGTTATTTTTAAAGATGAAATTCATTATGATAGACAATGTGCATAATATATCTAAAACTAAGAAAAGATAAAGTGCAAACAATAAGGAACAGTGTGCTGTATGAGAGATGTTACAGGATAAAAAATGACATGAAACTTTCTAAAGAGACTTGAGTCTGCTTATAAGGTCGCAGTACTTTGTGTATACATGTTTGTGTGGGGGTTCATCTGTCTGCAGGTGCATGTCCACAGGTGTGAATAAGGAGGTCAAAGGTCAATACTGGGTATCATTCTCAGTCACTCTCTACTGTATTGATTTTGTGACATGTTCTCAAGCTGACCATGGAATTACCAATATAGCTAGACTGGGGCTCTGTCAAGCCACAGGGTTTCTTTCTTCTCCATTTCACAGGCACTAGGATGATTAGGTTCGAACACAGTCCCATGACTTTTTACATGTTCTCTGGAGACTGCACTCAGATCCTCATGCATGTATCAGAAATAATTTAGCAGAGGTGCTACCTCTTTCTGGCAGTGGCCATGTAGCTGCTGCAGGGAATAGCATATGAGTGCTTCAGTGACAGGATTCTACTGTGGCAAGTCCATGGAAACCGCTTCTCAGTTGACAAGGTAAATTTGGTGGTCTTTATATTTAGTACCAAGTTTGCATGCCCCACAAGCTCTCCTTTCCTTCATTGTACTGCATATAGTCATTATCAAAATTGTAGCACTTCATCAGTCATGGACAAGGCCATCTGGAGTCACACAGGCCAAGTCCCTGTGGATGATTCTACATTTTTCTCAAAACTCTTTCAAGGGATAAAATGTTTTTCAACTCTTTTTGTATCTATCAATCCTCCAGATGTTACCATAAATCCTGGGAATTTGAGACTTATAATCATATCTTTATTATTATATGATAAGAAGTACCCAGTCACACTAAGCAAGTCTGTGTCAGTTGTGGAGAGAGGTAGGTCCTGCTTACATAACTGTTTTTAAGAAGCTATATCTGATCAATAGAGACATGGAAAATGCAGAGATTATGTTGGATGGATACAGACTTGAAAATGGCTCTTAGAATGATTACATCTTACAAAGATCTATATATTAGAAAGATGTCTAGAAGATCTGCTTTGTAAAATGAACTTGTTTGTCTGCAATTAAAAGGGAATTAAGATAGGAGAAAATAACTAAAGATAGTTTATCAACAAATGTTTAATTCGGCCTATCACCATGCATAACTATGTAACCATGTTTGCTACCAGACAAGTATGTCTTCATGTTTACAGGACATGCCTGGCCAGACATCTCTTTTGTCTTGCTGAAATTGTGCTTTTTAATGGAAATAAATTTAGGTGGTAACTGATCCAAAGAATGGGAGAAGGAGGAAGGGGAACTATTGGGGGTTTTGTGTAAAGATAGATCTTTTGAAAAGTGGATATTATGATTTCTTTTAATAATATAAGCAATGATATCACTGCTTGGGTAAGCACAATTGTCATTGTATAAATATAGAAGGCTCAAGTTATTTGTGGCCACTTGCCTGAAAATCAAAAGGTGGTCAGTGTCTTCACTTTTGTTAACTCCCCTTCTCCATTTCAGGACCTAAACATTATAGCCAGAACTGATATTGGCATCTTCTTGGTTCCTAAATTTTAATTTTTTAAAATTTTTTATTAGATATATTTCTTTACTTACATTTCAAACATTATTCCCCTTCCCAATTTCCTGTATATAAGCCCCCATTCCCTCCCATCCCCCTCCCCCATACAGGTATTCCCCCTATACATCCACTTTATTCCCCCCATATTCCCCTGCACTGGTGGTCCAACCTTGGCAAGACCAGGGGCTTCCCCTTCCCCTGGTGCCCCAACAAATCTGTTCTCTGCTATATGTGCAGTTGGAGCCCTGGATTATTCCATGTATAGTCTTTTGGTACTGGTTTGGGCACTGGAAGCTCTGTTTGGTTGGTATTGTTGTTTTGATGGGGTTGCATGCTCCTTCAACCCTTTCAATATTTTCTCTAATTCCCTCCAAGGGTCTTGTTCTCATGTCAGTGGTTTGCTGCTAGCATTGACTTCTGTATTGGACATGCTCTGGATGTGTCTCTCAGGAGAGATCTATATCTGGTTACTTTCAAGATGCATTTTATAACTTCATCAATCTTATCTAGTATACATATATATACATATACATATATACATATATATACATATACATATACATATATATATATATATATATATATATATCCCCTTTTAAGAAGGAGTGAATTTTGGTCATCCTTCTTCTTGAGCTTCCTGTGCTCTGTGGATTGCATCTTGGGTAATTCGAGCTTTTTGGCTAATATCCACTTATCAATGAGTGCATACCAAGTGTGTTTACCTGTGATTGAGTAACCTCACTCAGGATGATATTTTCTAGTTCATTCCATTTGCCTATGAATTTCATGAAGTCATTGTTTTTGATAGCTGAGTAGTACGCCACTGTGTAGAAGTATCACTTTTCTGAATCCATTCCTCTGTCGAAGGGCATATGGGTTCTTTCCAGTTTCTGGCTATTATTAATAAGGCTGATATGAACATAGTGGAGCATGTGTCTTTGTTGTATGTTGGACCACCTTTTGGGTATATGCTCAAGAGAGGTATAGCTGGGTTCTCAGGTAGTGCAATCTCCAATTTTCTGAGGAAACTCCAGACTGATTTCCAAAGTGGTTGTACCAGTTTGCAATCCCACCAACAATGGAAGAGTGTTCTTCTTTCTCCACATCCTCCCCAGCATCTGCTGTCAACTGAGTTTTTTATATTAGCTTTTCTGAATGGTGTGAGGTAGAATTTCAGGGTTGTTTTGATTTGCATTTCCCTGATGACTAAGGATGTTGTACATTTCTTTAGATGTTTTTTGGCCATTTGATAATCTTCAGCTGAGAATGATTTGTTTAGCTCTGTACCCCATTTTTTTTATTAACTTGAGTATTTCTTATATACATTTCGAGTGTTATTCCCTTTCCCGGTTTCCGGGCAAACATCCCCCTCCCCACTCCCCTTCCTTATGGGTGTTCCCCTCCCCACCCTCCCCCCATTGCCGCCCTCCCCCCAACAATCACGTTCACTGGGGGTTCAGTCTTAGCAGGACCCAGGGCTTCCCCTTCCGCTGGTGCTCTTACTAGGATATTCATTGCTACCTATGAGGTCAGAGTCCACAGTCAGTCCATGTATAGTCTTTAGGTAGTGGCTTAGTCCCTGGAAGCTCTGGTTGCTTGGCATTGTTGTACATATGGGGTCTCGAGCCCCTTCAAGCTCTTCCAGTTCTTTCTCTGATTCCTTCAACGGGGGTCCTATTCTCAGTTCAGTGGTTTGCTGCTGGCATTCGCCTCTGTATTTGCTGTATTCTGGCTGTGTCTCCAGGAGCGATCTACATCCGGCTCCTGTCTGCCTGCACTTCTTTGCTTCATCCATCTTGTCTAATTGGATGGCTGTATATGTATGGGCCACATGTGGGGCAGGCTCTGAATGGGTGTTCCTTCTGTGTCTGTTTTAATCTTTGCCTCTCTATTCCCTGCCAAGGGTATTCTTGTTCCCCTTTTAAAGAATGAGTGAAGCATTCACATTTTGATCATCCGTCTTGAGTTTCATTTGTTCTAGGTATCTAGGGTAATTCAAGCATTTGGGCTAATAGCCACTTATCAATGAGTGCATACCATGTGTGTTTTTCTGTGATTGGGTTACCTCACTCAGGATGATATTTTCCAGTTCCAACCATTTGCCTACGAATTTCATAAAGTCATTGTTTTTGATAGCTGAGTAATATTCCATTGTGTAGATATACCACATTTTCTGTATCCATTCCTCTGTTGAAGGGCATCTGGGTTCTTTCCAGTTTCTGGCTATTATAAATAAGGCTGCGATGAACATAGTGGAGCACGTGTCTTTTTTATATGTTGGGGCATCTTTTGGGTATATGCCCAAGAGAGGTATAGCTGGATCCTGTACCCCATTTTTAATAGGGTTATTTCACTCTCTGGATTCTAACTTCTTGAGTTCTTTGTATGTTTTAGATATTAGCCCTGTATCAGATGGAGGATTGGTAAAGATCTTTTCCCAATCTGTTGGTTGCCATTTCATCCTATTGACAGTGTCTTTTGCTTTACAAAAGCTTTGCAGCTTTATGAGGTCCCATTTGTCGATTCTTGATATTAGAGCATGAGCCATTGGCATTTTGTTCAGGAAATTTTGCCCAGTGCCCATGTGTTCCAGGCACTTCCCCATTGTTTCTTCTCTTAGTATGAGTGTATCTGGTTTGATGTGGAGGGCCTTGATCCACTTGGACTTAAGCTTTGTACATGGTAATAAGAATGGATCAATTTGCATTCTTCTTCATGCTCACCTCCAATTGTACCAGCACCATTTGTTGAAAATGTTATCTTTCTGCCATTGGATGGTTTTAGCTCCTTTGTCAAAGATCAAGTGACTATAGATGTGTGGGTTTATTTCTGGGTCTTCAATTCTATTCCACTGATCTATCTGTCTGTCTCTGTTCCAATCCCTTACAGTTTTTATGACGATTCCTCTGTAATACTGCTTGAAGTCAGGGATGGTGATTCTCACAGAAGTTCTTTTAATGTTGAGTATAGTTTTCGCTATCCTGGGTTTTGCAAATTGCTCTTTTTATCTGTATAAAGAATTGAGTAGGGATATTGATGGAGATTGTATTGAATCTATAGATTGCTTTTGGCAAAATGACCATCTTTACTATATTAATCCTGCCAATCCATGAGCATGGAAGATCTTTCCATCTTCTCAGTTCTTCCTCAATTTTTTTCTTAAGAGACTTGAAGTTATTGTCATACAGAGCTTTCGTTTGCTTGGTTAAAGTCACACCAAGATATTTTATATTACTTGGGAATATTGTGAAGGGTGTCATTTCCTTAATTTTTTTCTCAGCCTGTTTATCCTTTGAGTAGAAGAAGGCTACTGAATTGTTTGAGTTAATTTTATACCCCGGCACTTTGCTGAAGTTGGTTATCAGGTTAAGTAGTTCTCTGGTGGAACTTTTGGGGTCACTTAACTATACTATTATATCATCTGCAAATAGTGATAATTTGATTTCTTCTTTTCAAATTTGTATCCCTTTGACCTCTTTTCACTGTCTGATTGTTCTGGCTATGACTTCGACTATTAGATTGAATAAGTAGGGAGAGAGTGGGCAGTCTTATTTAGTTCCTGATTTTAGTTGGGTTGCTCCAATTTTCTCTCCATTTAGTTTGATCTTAGCTACTGGTTTGCTGTATATTGCTTTTACTATGTACAGATATGGGCCTTGAAATTCTGATTTTTCCAGGACTTTTATCATGAAGGGGTGTTGAACTTTGTCAAATGCATTTTCAGCATCTAATCAAATGACCATGTCATTCTTATCTTTGGGTTACTTTATATAGTGGATTACATTGATGGATTTTCGTATATTAAACAATCCCTGCATCCCTGGAATGAAGCCTACTTGATTATGATGGATGATCATTTCGATGTGTTCTTGGATTCCGTTTGTAAGATATTTATGAGTATTTATGCATCAATAATCATAAGGGAAATTGGTCTGAACTTCTTTTTCTTGGTTGGGTCTTTGTGTGGTTTCAGTATAAGATTAATTGTATAATCTTATTATACAATTATTAATTCATAGTGAAAGGAAAATTATACGAATTTAAGGTTTAAAATTATAAAATTAAAAGAGTAAGCCCCAAAAGCCACAAACTCAGGGCTAAGCCCTGCCGCCAGGAATAGCAGGCCATAAAGATAAAGAAAAGGAATACAAGAGAACTACTTTGCTTATCACCCGGTGTAAGTAACTGTTCTTTGTTCTGCCCCTGTAATGTTTATTTCAGCCCCTACTTGTGCTTTCTAGCCATTGCGTCCTACAGAGAGCACCCCAGGAAACCAGTGGCCCAAGCCTGAAAGACCTCCGGAGAGGACCTTTCCCTCAGGAGGAGACCCCAAGCGCCCAATGACCGAGCCGAGACCACTCAGATGCAATCAGCAAGAGGGTTTATTGGAAAACACAGGTACTTGCGGGCACACAGTCTCTTCGGAGGACTTGCGCGCCCAGCAGCTCCAGCATGGGTCTTTTATAGGGTTTGGGGAAGCAGAAGCGGGCATACAGAAGCAGATGCATAGTCACGGGGATTGGTGGATTTAAACGAGGCATATAGACATGTTCACATATGGTTGGTTATTTCACATGATGAGGTAATAAGGTATAGCTACACACATTGGCAGGTTTGCATCATATTTGAATGAGGTTGTAACTGAAAGATCCCACGCAGAGAGACCCTTACTCAAGTCTTGGGAAATTGCGGACCCCAGACACAGAGAGACCATTTTGGATGTAATAAGCAAAGGCGAGGTTTATTACGGAGACCTATTACAGAGATCTCCGGGCTGACACATATCCCACACAGGAGACAGAGGTGTCGCCCTGAGAGGCTGGGAAAAAGAGTATTTAAAGGCAGAGGCTGTGAATGCCAGGGGATGGGGGATGTCAAAGGGGAATGCACCACAAGTTACAAGATTATTTTATGGCTCCAGGAGATAAGGGGATGTCAGAAGGTTTTATGGCCCCCTGGTTCCTGGAACAGAACTACTAAATCAGGAGAAGGGTAGGGTCTTCAGGTCCTCATTATTTTTAAAAGTTTGTCAAAATTGATGGAGCATTTTTATTTGAAACACCTCTAGTTAGGCTTGGGCTGCCCGGTTTCTTGGAGTGCTCTCTGCAGGACACAATGGCTGAAAAGCACAAGTAGGGGCTTATCAGGGTCTGGAGGACATCTGGTTAAAGTATGACTCTGAGTAAGCTGGGGGGATGTCTTTGGATGGTTTATGGGTCAGTCCTCGATAGCCTGAGCTGGTTTTTGTATTCCTTTTCTTTATCTTTATGGCCTGCTATTCCTGGCAGCAGGGCTTAGCCCTGAGTTTGTGGCTTTTGGGGCTTATTCTTTTAATTTTATATTTCTAAACCTAGAATTCGTATAATTCTCTTTTCATAACATGGTAAAAGAGTACGTGCGGGCTGGGACGTCCTGAATGTTGGGGGCTAGGGGCTTATCCCTTCCTGCCAGATCCGGTACTCCTAGTCTGTTCTGTATTCCTTTCCTTTTATGGTCTGTTAGTTTTAACAGTGACTTGGCCCTAGGTATCTGGGTGTGCCTGGGCTCGTTCAAGCCTGTTGCAGCTCTGAGTTAAGACTCATGGGGTGGGTCTTTCAAGCCTAACCAGAGGTGTTTCAAATACAGATGCTTCATCAATTCTGACAAACTTTTAAAAATAATGAGGACCAGAAGACCCGATTGTTCTCCTGATTTAGTAGCTCTGTTCCAGGAATCAGGGGGCCATAAAACCTTCTGGCTCCCCCTTATCTCCTGGAGCCATAAAACAGTCCTGTAACTTGTGGTGCCTTCCCCTTTGACATCCTCCATCCCCTGGGCTCACAGCCTGTCTTTAAATACTCTTTCTCCCAGCCTCTTGGGGTCGACACCTCTGTCTCCTGCGTGAGAAACGTGTCAGCCTGGAGATCTCTGTAATAGGTCTCCGTAATAAATCTCGCCTTTGCTTATTACATCCAAAATGGTCTCCCTGTGTCTGGGGTCCGCGATTTCCCAAGACTTGAGTAAGGGTCTCTCTGCGTGGGATCTTTCAATAGAAGGAATTTATGTGTGTTCCATCTGTTTCAATTCTGTAGAATAGTTTGAACATCTTAGTATGAGGTCTTCTGTGAAGCTCTGGTAGAATTCAGACCTGAATCCATGTGGACCTGGGCTCTTTTTGGTTGGGAGACTCTTAATAACAATAACTGCTTCTATTTCTTTAGGAGTTATGGGGGTATTTAAATGGTTTATTTGTTCCTGATTTAGCTTTGGTACCTGGTATCTGTCTAGAAAACTGTCCATTTCTTCCAGATTTTCCAGTTTTGTTGAATATAGGCTTTTGTAGTAGGATCTAATTTTTTTTTAATTTCTTCAGATGCTGCTGTTATGCCTCCCTATTCATTTCTGAGTTTGTTAATTTGGATACACTGTCTGTGACCTCTGGTTAGTCTAAGGGTTTATCTATCATGTTGATTTTCTCAAAGAACCAGCTCCTGGTGAAAGACCCCCGAAGGGAGCCCCCCACTCAAGTCTCGGGAAAGACGCGCACCCAGTAGGACACAGACACCGACCTGCTGTAATCACACGAGGAAGATTTATTGTGAGCGAGATGAAACGAGAGCTCAGGCCAGCATGCTGGGGTCGAGACTCATACACCACACAGGGAGTAGAGGAGTTCGACCCCGACCTGAATTTTCACAGAGCTTATAAAGGAAAAAACCACAAACCAGGGGGATCAAGAGGGAGGGAGGAGGGGAATTCCAAAACCATAAACTGCCCATACAATTTAGGACTTTGTGACATTGTGATTAGGGGTAGTGACATTTTACAGGGCCATTGGACCATTGTGGCCGGAGGCTATGGGTCATTGTGGCTGTTCCAGGAAACCTTTCATGCAAGAATGTTCCGGGAACCATTGTACAGCAAGGGAGGGGCGAAAAGTTCATGTTCTCACAGACCCTACCTCTTCTTTTTGGGTAGCTAGGCGGCTTATTATTAATTTTTAATCCTTCACTGGTTTTGCTGATTCTTTGTATACTCATTTTTGTTTGTACTTGGTTGATTTCAGCTCTGATTTTGATGATTTCCTGCCTTCTACTCCTCTTGGGTTTATTTATTTCTTTTTGTTCTAGAGCTTTTAGGTGTGCTGTCAACTGTGGCCCTTAGAATTGGGGGTGACTTGGAGGGGGCGTTTTGGGTCTCCTTGGGTATTCCAATGTCTTTATAGGTGATATCTTCTGTCCTAATGTGGTCTTTATCTGGTTGGCTGTTTTAACAACTACCTCTAAGGATAGATCTCCTTAGTTGGATGGGGGGAGGTGGAGTAAGGGGAGAGGCAGGTGGAAGCTCCTTTGTTTTTTTAATGGAGTCTTGCCTTGGGGGTGGGGGAGAGGGAGGAGCAGACAGTCTGTTTAGTGTCTCCTTTGAAGCCTTCTGGGTTTTCTGCATCAGCTCAGCCACAGGGCACATCCCCTAGGTGATACAGGACTTAGAAGTTTGACCACAGTTACCCCAAACTGCCACAGGGTGGGTGTTGGGCTGTGGAAAGCTGCAAGAACACTGCCGGGGGGTGGGGGGGGTGGTGCAGGAACTGAGGATTTTTTTTTTAATGTTGTGTTTTTTTTGTGTGTGGGTGTACTGTCTGTTACAGAAAATAGGAGAAACGTTTTGTCCAATGGGAACATTCCCTTGGCCTATCAGCCTTGGGGGATTCCACTGAAGTCCGAAAGGTTAAGCCTTCCTGCATATTAAAGAACGAGCAGGTGCCCTGCGGCCTTAAGTGTCTGCTGCTTTACCAGGTTAGATAGGGAGTCTGCCAAAACCAATTGCAGGCTGTTTTGCAGGCTGTCAGGATTTAGACAGGGGCTAGAGGGACCTTCAGCCAACTCCAGAGAGTAGCTCTGGCCAGGAGCCTTCAGTTGCCCCTTCAACTTGACCTAAGCTTGAGATGGTGCTGACTGAAAACTCAGCAGGAAAAGATAGGTTGCTACTCTCCAGAGTTGGGGGAGGTGACTCACCTTCCTGCACTGCAGTTTTGTTGATCATTGTTCGAGCACTACATTTTAGGGCTCTGGTGCCCGAGTGCTCTCCGCAGTGATCTCTGACCAGGCTGGCTAGTTGTGTGGGTACAGGTAAAGGGAGAAAGATCTCAGGCCGGGAGAGGGAACATTTTTTTGCCACCCCAACTGCCTGCCACTTTGGTTACCTGGGCTGGGCTGAACCAGCAGGGGACTGACTAGCAGTGAGGAGTGCAAGGGAGATTCTGGCAGTGATGATTTCCAGAGAGCAGATCTTATCTCCAAGTCGCAGAGTAACAGCTCTTATAACAGAAGCTCTTAGACAATGGAATAATTCCTGCACGCCTTTCACTGTGCTTAAACAGTTTTGTGAATGGGTCAGTGTCTGACAGAAGGTACTTCCTATTGGTTTGTCCTGAGAGCTTGGGAAGACCTCCTCATATACTTATTTGTAGGTGTGGTCCTGCTTCTACCTCTGATCTGTGGTGAAGGGGCTTGCAGCATTGCCCTACATGACTGGTCTGTCTCAAACCTCTGTAAAGGGGTGTTTGGGGGGACCTGATATCCTGGGAAATTGGGAAGGCACCGACAGTCCCCTTTAAGTGTCCTGGGGATTCAATCTATCTCTAGCAGGAATCAGGGTACCTTTCACTGCCTGCCCCTCTAGTGAATTACATTGATGGATTTCCATATATTGAACCATCTCTGCGTACTTGGGATGAAATCTACTTCATCATGATGGATTATCATTTTGATGGTTGCTTGGATTTGGTTTGTAAGAATTTTATTGAGTATTTTTACTTTGATATTCATAAGGGAAATTGCTCTGAAGTTCTCTTTCTTTCTTGGTTTTTTGTGTGGTTTAGGTATAAGCATTGTTGGTATCAAGTGTTGCCTTTAGCAGTAACACCATACATTCCCAGAAGACGTTTTGGCTCAAGTCTCACATCCACATGGGCATCTTTACCTCACAGTACAAATAAAAGCAGACTCCCTCCACCCTCACTCTCTTTTCTGTTCTTTCTCTGGCCCCTTCCCCTTGTATTTAATAAGGGAATTATTAAATCTCACCACATGGAACCGTGTTGGTATTGGTTTGGTGTGCTCTTTCTGGACGGGCGCAGCCAATATTTAATAGCAACAAGCATAATGATGGTTTCATAGAAGGAATTGGGTAATGTTCCTTCTTTTTCTATTTTGTGGAATAGTTTGCACCATATTGGTATGATATCTTCTATGAAGGTCTGATAGAATTCTGCACTAAATACATCTGGTCCTGGGCTTTATTTTGTTGGGAGACTTTTAATAACCGCTTCTATTTCTTTAGTAGTTATGGGACTGTTTAGATGCTTTGTGTGATCCTTACTTAACTTTGGTACCTGGTATCTGTCTAGAAAATTATCCATTCAATACAGATTTTCCAGTATTGTTGAATATAAGCTTTTGTAGTAGGATCTGATTATTTTCTGAATTTCCTCAGATTCTCTTGTTATGTCTTACTTTTCATTTCTGATTTGTTAATTTGGATACCCTGTGCCCTCTGGTTAGCCAGGCTAAGGGTTTATTATCTATCTTGTTGATTTTCTCAAGAAATCAACTCCCACTTTTGTTGATTCTTTGTATATTCCTTTTTGGTTTCTACTTGGTTGATTTCAGCCCTGAGTTTAATACAATTTCCTACCTTCTACTCTTCTTGGGTGCATTTGATTCTTTTAGTTCTAGAGGTTTTAGGTGTTCTGTCAAGGTGCTAATGTATGCTCTCTCCAATTTCTTTTTGAGCTGTGAGTTTTCCTCTTAGCACTGCTTTCATTGTGTTCCATAAGTTTGGGTACATTGTACCTTTATTTTCATTAAATCCAAAAAAGCCTTTAATTTATTTCTTTATTTCTTCCATGACCAAGTTATCATTGAGTAGAGTGTTTTTCAGCTTCCATGTATATGTGAGCTTTCTGTCACTATTGTTGTTATTGAAAACAAGCCTTAGTCCATGGTAATCTGATAGGATCCATGCAATTTCAATCTTATATCTGTTGAGGTCTGTTTTGTGATCAATTATATGGTCAGTTCTGGAGAAGGTACCATGAGGTTGTAAGAAGGTATATTCTTTTGTTTTAGGATGAAATGTTCTATTAATATCTGTTAAGTCCACTTGGTTCATAACTTAGGTTAGTTTCTCTATGTCTCTGTTTAATTTCTGTTTCTATGAGCTGTCCATTGATCAAAGTGGGGTGTTGAAATCTCCCACTCTTATTGTGTGACATGCAATATATGCTTTGAGCTTTAGTAAGGTTTCTTTTATGAATGCAAGTGCCCTTGCATTTGGAGCATAGATATTCAGGACTGAGAGTTCATCTTGTTGGACTTTTCCTTCAATGAATATGAAGTGTCCTTCCTTATCTTTTCTGAAAACTTTTAGTTGAAAGTTGATTTTATTCGATATGAGAATGGCTACTCCAGCTTTTTTCTTTGGACCATTTGCTTGGGGAATTATTTTCCAGCAATTTACTCTGAGGTAATGTCTGTCATTGTCACTTATGTGGGTTTCCTGTTTGTAGCAAATACTGAGTCCTCTTTAAGTATCCACTCTGTTTGTCCATGTCTTTTTATTAGAGAAGTGAGTCCATTGATATTGAGATATTAAAGAATAGGATTGTTGTTTCCTGTTATTTTTTGTTGTTATAGGTGGAATTATATTTGTGTATTTCTCTTCCTTTGGTTTTGTTGCAAGAAGATTACTTTTGTGCTTTTTCTAGGGTTAGTTTTCCTCCTTGTGTTTGAGTTTTTGATCTATTATTCTTTGTAGGACATAAATACCTATCTTAAAGAAATACAGCACAACACAGGTAAGGAATAGAAGCCCTTAAAAAGGAAACACAGAAATCTCCTGAAGAACTACAGGAAAGCACAAACTAACAGGTAAAGGAATTGAACAAAGTCATCCAGGAATTAAAAATGGAAATAGAGACAATAAAGAAAGCACAAAGGGTGACAACCCTGGAGATGGAAAAAGAAGGAAGGAGATCAGGAGTCAGAAACACAAGTATTTTCAATCAGAAATCAAGAGATAGAGGAGAGAATCTCATCGGCAGAAGATAACAGAAAACACTGACACAACCATCAAAGATAATGTAAAACCCAAAAAGCTCCTAACCCAAAACATTGAGGAAATCCAAGACACAATGAAAAGATCAACCCTAAGGATAGTAGGTATAGAAGAGAGCTAAGATTTCCAAAATAAATGTCCAGTAAATATCTTCAACAAAATTATAGAAGGAAACTTCTCTAAAGAAAAGAAAGACATGCCCATAAACATACAAGAAGTTTACAGAACTCCAAATAGATTGACCAGAAAGGAAATCTGTCCCATCACATAATAGTCAAAACACCAAATGCACAAAATAAAGAAAAAATATTAAAAGCAGTAAGGGAAATAGGTAAAGTAACATATAAAGGCAGACCTATCAGAATTACACCAGACTTTTCACCAGAGACTATTAAAGCCAGAAGATCCTTGGCAGATGTCATACAGACCCTAAGAGAACACAAATCTAGGCTACTCTATCCAGCAAAACTGTCAATTAACAAAGATGGAGAAACCAATATACTCCATGACAAAACCAAATATACAAAGAACCTATGCATTTATTATGTGTATCTAACTGTGTGTCAGACAGACATCTATATACCCATGTAAATAAATTACATATTTACTAAATTACTCAAAAACATTTTACAATATTCAAGTAGACATATGTACACACATGCCTACACATATACAGATATACAAGTGTGGCTGGTATATACCCACGGGTTAGGTGTCTTTTTTGCACATCTGTCTTTATAAATGTATGTGGTCTGTGGGGGGGCATGTGTGTGATGTGTATATATTTATGTGTGAATGCACACCCTTTTGTGTGGAAACACATGTGAAAGTCAGAGGAAAAGGTCATGTGTAGGTTCTCACCCCTTACCTTGTCCTGGGCAGGCTCTATTACTACTACCACTGAGTAGTGAAGGCTACCTTGATCAGAAGCATCCAAGACTTATCTTCTTTTCTCTTTCCACCTTACCATGTGACCTGTGGTATCCACATCAACCATGCCCATGCTTATTTCATATGGATTAGTATTTGATATGGTGGGTGTTTGCAGCAAGGTCTTTTCCTTAATGAATAAAGATTTCAGGGCACCAATCACTGGACATATACTTCCAGGTTAGACTTCCAGGTTGGAGGGAGAAAGAGAGGATGAGAAAAGGGACTTGTGGATTGTTGGATTGTAGGAGAACTTGGGGTAGGTGATATAATAAACTAGAGCCGCCCACTTAGATTTCTGATCAGTCAGGATCAGCCACTGAAGGATTTCATTTACTATGGCTTACTAATAAGGAATGTTAGTAGTTGTACCCAGTGATTGAATTACCTGTTGATTCTAAACTAAGTTTGTGTGGTGTTTGCCTTCACACAGCTTCTCAACTGATTTCCAGAGATATGTCCAGCCCCACTCCCACCCACCCCACCCCCCAGCCAGCCGATAAATTTGGATGCTCGAGTCTGAGGTTTGTCATGGTAGTGACTTTCTTTTTTTTTTTTTTTCATTTCTCTCTTTTTTTTTATTAACTTGAGTATTTCTTATATACATTTCGAGTGTTATTCCCTTTCCCGGTTCCAGGCAAACATCCCCCTCCCCCCTCCCCTTCCTTATGGGTGTTCCCCTCCCCACCCTCCCCCCCATTGCCGCCCTCCCCCCAACAGTCTAGTTCACTGGGGGTTCAGTCTTAGCAGGACCCAGGGCTTCCCCTTCCACTGGTGCTCTTACTAGGATATTCATTGCTACCTATGAGGTCAGAGTCCAGGGTCAGTCCATGTATAGTCTTTAGGTAGTGGCTTAGTCCCAGGAAGCTCTGGTTGCTTGGTATTGTTGTACATATGGGGTCTCGAGCCCCTTCAAGCTCTTCCAGTTCTTTCTCTGATTCCTTCAACGGAGGTCCTATTCTCAGTTCAGTGGTTTGCTGCTGGAATTCGCCTCTGTATTTGCTGTATTCTGGCTGTGTCTCCAGGAGCGATCTACATCCGGCTCCTGTCTGCCAGCACTTCTTTGCTTCATCCATCTTCTCTAATTGGAACCACCTTGTCTAATTGGCTTTATATGTATGGGCCACATGTGGGGCAGGCTCTGAATGGGTGTTCCTTCTGTGTCTGTTTTAATCTTTGCCTCTCTATTCCCTGCCAAGGGTATTCTTGTTCCCCTTTTAAAGAATGAGTGAAGCATTCACATTTTGATCATCCGTCTTGAGTTTCATGTGTTCTAGGCATCTAGGGTAATTCAAGCATTTGGGCTAATAGCCACTTATCAATGAGTGCATACCATGTTTTTCTGTGATTGGGGTACCTCACTCAGGATGATAGTTTCCAGTTCCATACAATTGGCTATGGATTTCATAAAGCCATTGTTTTTGATAGCTGAGTAATATTCATTGTGTAGATGTACCACATTTTCTGTATCCATTCCTCTGTTGAAGGGCATCTGGGTTTTTTCCAGTTTCTGGCTATTATAAATAAGGCTGTGATGAACATAGTGGAGCACGTGTCTTTTTTATATGTTGGGGCATCTTTGGGTATATGCCCAAGAGAGGTATAGCTGGATCCTCAGGCAGTTCAATGTCCAATTTTCTGAGGAACCTCCAGACTGATTTCCAGAATGGTTGTATCAGTCTGCAACCCCACCACCAATGGAGGAGTGTTCCTCTTTCTCCGCATCCTCGCCAGCATCTGCTGTCACCTGAGTTTTTGATCTTAGCCATTCTCACTGGTGTGAGGTGAAATCTCAGAGTTGTTTTGATTTGCATTTCCCTTATGTCTAAAGATGTTGAACATTTCTTTAGGTGTTTCTCAGCCATTTGGCATTCCTCAGCTGTGAATTCTCTGTTTAGCTCTGAGCCCCATTTTTTAATAGGGTTATTTGTCTCCCTGAGGTCTAACTTCTTGAGTTCTTTGTATATTTTGGATATAAGGCCTCTATCTGTTGTAGGATTGGTAAAGATCTTTTCCCAATCTGTTGGTTGCCGTTTTGTCCTAACCACAGTGTCCTTTGCCTTTCAGAAGCTTTCCAGTTTTATGAGATCCCATTTGTCGATTCTTGATCTTAGAGAATAAGCCATTGGTGTTTTGTTCAGGAAATTTTTTCCAGTGCCCATGTGTTCCAGATGCTTCCCTAGTTTTTCTTCTATTAGTTTGAGTGTGTCTGGTTTGATGTGGAGGTCCTTGATCCACTTGGACATAAGCTTTGTACAGGGTGATAAGCATGGATCGATCTGCATTCTTCTACCTGTTGACCTCCAGTTGAACCAACACCATTTGCTGAAAATGCTATCTTTTTTCCATTGGATGATTTTGGCTCTTTGTCAAAAAACAAGTGACCATAGGTGTGTGGGTTCATTTCTGGGTCTTCAATTCTATTCCATTGGTCTATCTTTCTGTCTCTGTACCAATACCATGCAGTTTTTATCACTATTGCTCTGTAATACTGCTTGAGTTCAGGGATAGTGATTCCCCTGAAGTCCTTTTATTGTTGAGGATAGTTTCAGCTATCCTGGGTTTTTTGTTATTCCAGATGAATTTGCAAATTGTTCTGTCTAACTCTTTGAAGAATTGGATTGGTATTTTGATGGGGATTGCATTGAATCTGTAGATCGCTTTTGGTAAAATGGCCATTTTTACTATGTTAATCCTACCAATCCATGAGCATGGGAGATCGTTCCATCTTCTGAGGTCTTCTTCAATTTCTTTCTTCAGTGTCTTGAAGTTCTTATTGTACAGATCTTTTACTTGCTTGGTTAAAGTCACACCGAGGTACTTTATATTATTTGGGTTTATTATGAAGGGTGTTGTTTCCCTAATTTCTTTCTCAGCTTGTTTCTCTTTTGTGTAGAGGAAGGCTACTGATTTATTTGAGTTAATTTTATACCCAGCCACTTTGCTGAAGTTGTTTATCAACTTTCGTAGTTCTCTGGTGGAACTTTTGGGATCACTTAAATATACTATCATATCATCTGCAAACAGTGATATTTTTACTTCTTCTTTTCCGATCTGTATCCCCTTGACCTCCTTTTGTTGTCTGATTGCTCTGGCTAGAACTTCAAGAACTATATTGAATAAATAGGGAGAGAGTGGGCAGCCTTGTCTAGTCCCTGATTTTAGTGGGATTGCTTCAAGTTTCTCTCCATTTAGTTTAATGTTAGCAACTGGTTTGCTGTATATGTCTTTTACTATGTTTAGGTATGGGCCTTGAATTCCTATTCTTTCCACAACTTTTATCATGAAGGGGTGTTGAATTTTGTCAAATGCTTTCTCACCATCTAATGAAATGATCATGTGGTTTTGTTCTTTCAGTTTGTTTATATAATGGATCACGTTGTTGGTTTTCCGTATATTAAACCATCCCTGCATGCCTGGGATGAAGCCTACTTGATCATGGTGGATGATTGTTTTGATGTGCTCTTGGATTCGGTTTGCCAGAACTTTGTTGAGTATTTTTGCGTCGATATTTATAAGGGAAATTGATCTGAGGTTCTCTTTCTTTGTTGGGTCTTTGTGTGGTTTAGGTATAAGAGTAATTGTGGCTTCATAGAAGGAATTCGGTAGTGCTCCATCTGTTTCAATTTTGTGAAATAGTTTGGATAATATTGGTATGAGGTCTTCTATGAAAGTCTGATAGAATTCTGCACTAAACCCGTCTGGACCTGGGTTCCTTTTGGTTGGGAGACCTTTAATGACTGCTTCTATTTCCTTAGGAGTTATGGGGTTGATTTTTTGAATTTCCTCTGATTCTGTAGTTATGTCTCCCTTTTCCTTTCTGATTTTGTTAATCTGGACACACTCTCTGTGTCCTCTCGTTAGTCTGGCTAAGGGTTTATCTATCTTGTTGATTTTCTCAAAGAACCAACTTTTGGTTCTGTTGATTCTTTCTATGGTCCTTTTTGTTTCTACTTGGTTGATTTCAGCTCTGAGTTTGATTATTTCCTGCCTTCTACTCCTCCTGGGTGTATTTGCTTCTTTTTGTTCTAGAGCTTTTAGGTGTGCTGTCAAGCTGCTGACATATGCTCTTTCCTGTTTCTTTCTGCAGGCACTCAGCGCTATGAGTTTTCCTCTTAGCACAGCTTTCATTGTGTCCCATAAGTTTGGGTATGTTGTACCTTCATTTTCATTAAATTCTAAAAAGTCTTTAATTTCTTTCTTTATTTCTTCCTTGACCAGGTTATCATTGAGTAGAGCATTGTTCAATTTCCACGTATATGTGGGCATTCTTCCCTTATTGTTATTGAATACCAGTTTTAGGCCGTGGTGGTCTGATAGCACGCATGGGATTATTTCTATCTTTCTGTACCTGTTGAGGCCCTTTTTTTGACCAATTATATGGTCAATTTTGGAGAAAGTACCATGAGGAGCTGAGAAGAAGGTATATCCTTTTGCTTTAGGATAGAATGTTCTATAAATATCTGTTAAGTCTATTTGACTCATGACTTCTCTTAGTCTATCTACGTCTCTGTTTAATTTCTGTTTCCATGATCTGTCCATTGATGAGAGTGGGGTGTTGAAATCTCCTACTATTTTTGTGTGAGGTGCAATGTGTGTTTTGAGCTTTAGTAAAGTTTCTTTTACGTATGTATGTGCCCTTGTATTTGGGGCATAGATATTTAGGATTGAGAGTTCATCTTGGTGGATTTTTCCTTTGATGAATATGAAGTGTCCTTCCTTATATTTTTTGGATGATTTTTAATTGAAAATTGATTTTATTTGATATTAGCATGGCTACTCCAGCTTGCTTCTTCCGACCATTTGCTTGGAAAGTTGTTTTCCAACCTTTCACTCTGAGGTAGTGTCTGTCTTTGTCTCTGAGGTGTGTTTCCTGTAGGCAGCAGAATGCAGGGTCCTCGTTGCGTATCCAGTTTGTTGGGGAGTTGAGGCCATTGATGTTGAGAGATATTAAGGAATACTGATTATTGCTTCCTGTTATATTCATATTTGGATGTGAGGTTATGTTTGTGTGCTTTTCTTCTCTTTGTTTTGTTGCCAAGACGATTAGTTTCTTGCTTCTTCTAGGGTATAGCCACACTCCCACCCCCACCCCCAGTCAGCCGATAAATTTGGATGCTCCAATCTGAGGTTTGTCATGGTAGTGACTTTCTAAGGTGACATAGCTAATTGGGTGAAGAGATTTCTGGAGCTACAGGCCAAAAAGTCTGTCAAGATGAGAACAGCCCACCAGGGCCAAATGACCCATTGGTGCCATGTGACCTGCTGGTGCATGGGGTAATATGGGATGGTGCCCTCTTCAGTATTTCATGCTGCAGGTGTTCAAATTCAGTTTGAAGCAAAATGAGTACTTTGGTATTAAAGCCTAAGTTTTAACCAATAACAATATTCCAGCACTGACATTATATTTCTTAGCATAAAGCATCCTATGGGATCTGTATGGTTCAGAATGAGTTCTCTGTATTTGCTCTTTTCACAAGATTCAACCCAACTCCCAGCTCCTTTGGAGGTCACCAACTATACTATAGGCTGTTCTCCTATGGCACCCAACCTGAGCATAAAATGTAAAATGTTATCAGGTTGATTGAAATCCAATGAATCCATTTCCTTTCACTTTCCTCTTTGTTCAGCCACTAATGGCTTTTGGTTGTCTTTTTAAGTAGCCATACACATACCACCTTTTACATTGTCTTTTACAGAGAGCCTCTATGGCTCACGTCTGGACAAACCACACCAGGCCAACAGGGCTCCACGTGGAGAGGTTTATTGGAATGGTAGAGACAAAGGCCAAGGGGTGAAGAGAGGTAGGAGAGAAAGAGAGGAGAAAAAGGGAAGAGAAGAGAGAGAAGTGGAAGAGGGCAGAAAGGATCTGCCTTTTATGTGAAATGTGGTGTAACTGTAACATGAAATGTATGCTGGAAATGGATGACTGTTGCCTTGACAATAGATGCTCAGGTGACCAGATGACATCATTGATGGAGGCAAAAGCAGTTCCTGATACCAACATTTGGAAATTTAGGTCACCAACTGGGACCCTCCTTTGTACCTGTAGCATACCTGTCTAAAAAACTATATCTAACCATGCAGGGATGGCACCTTGTGTTTGTACCTTAGCAGCTGCTGAACTCCTTATTCAAGAATAAGAAAAACTAACATTTGGGTTGCCTGTAATGGTCTTCTCCTCTTATACCATGTCACAGTTCCTACCATTCAAAGGTTTACAGAATCTACCTCCCTCCAAGTTTCTTTCTCTTCAGGTAGCACTAATAGAAGACTCCACACTAACCTTTCAATCACACCTGCCTTTCCAATATTCTTTCTCCACCAAATACTAACCACTCCTTATCTCACCCCTGCACTAAAACCTTAGAGGAATTATTACCTCACCCTTCCCACACACAGGAGGGCAATTTGCCTCAGACCATCTATACCTGGTATACAGATGGAAGCTCCTTTCTACATGAAGGAGCCATAAGAGTCAGCTGCCCCATAGTGTCAGACACTGAGGCACAGGCCCTTCCTGCTCATACCACCAATCAACAGGCTGAAGTAGTAGTCCTTACCCATGCCTTTCAACTGGCACAGGGACAATCCCTCAACATCTACACAGATTCTAAACATGCTTTCCATATCATCCTGACCCATGCCACTAACTGGAAGGAGCATGGGGTACTTATGACTAAAGGAGGATCAGTAACTAATGCAAACCAAATTATGGCCTTGCTAAAGGCCTCCCATCTCCACACAGCTATTGGGTTTGTCCACTGCAGATCCCACCTGACGAATGACTCTATTGTCTCCAAGGGAAACAACAGAGCTGAAGAGGCAGCCAGAGCTGAGGCCCTTAGGGGCCTACACATGTCTCACCCTCCCCAGGACATTCTTACACTGCAACCCACATCCCCACTCTCACTCCCTAACACTCGTCAAATTCTGTCCTATCTTCACCACATCTTTCATCCTAACAGCAAGGCATTGTCTTATTTTGTTAAAACCCACCTGAAGCCTACTCCTAAGGACTTAAGTTTCTTAAAATCCATCACTGCCTCTTCCAAAGTCTGTCAAGTGTCAGACTTCAACCTCTGGTATTGTAGCACCCCTTTTTCTACCCATCAGGCCAGCGGTTCCCTTCCTGGAACTGACTGGCAACTTGTCTTTACCCACATGCCAAATGTGCCAAGTACTTCCTAGTTTTGATTGACACATTCTCGGGGTGGGGGAAGGCATATCCCACAACTAACAAAAGGGTTCAGACAGTTTCTGAGCTCCTCTTCCAAGAGATCATCCCCAATTTGGTGTCTCGGCCTCCCTTCAGTGAGACAATGGTTCCAAATTTACTTCCCAAATTTCTCAAATTCTGTCTAAGGCCCTAGACATCACCTCGCATTTTCATATTCCATACCACCCTCAATCTTCAGATAAGGTAGAAAGAACTAACTGCTCCCTAACAACCACTCTTGTCAAACTGTCACAGGAACTTTGATTGGACAAAACTCCTACCTCTGGCTCATTTTAGGCTACAAGCTCTCCCCAAGTGACCTCTCTTTGTCTCACCTTTCAAACTCATGTATGGATGTCAGTACTAATTCCTGGTCTTTCAACTAAATGTGCTCCCCTCCTAGACCATTTACTTACCCCATTACTTTGTCACCCCCTTTCTCTCCTATGGAACTTTACTGACCACCACTGACTAAGGCCACACGCTGTCTCCTGTCCACTACCTATCAATATTTGAGACCAAGTTCTTCTGTCCCCTCCAGATCAGCAGCTCTTAGCTGTCTCTCCTAAATGGTAGGGCCCTTCATGGACCCTGCTCTCTTAAGCTCCACAAGATGTTGAGACCACCCACCTTGTGCCCAATCGCAGAAGAATGAGACTCCACTCTAGCATCTGCGCTCCACTCCACTGGATTAGACCTGGGCTTCTCATCTGATCGTTTCCATCCATGGTATCACTTACATCTAGAGATTTGAGGTTCAAGGAATCCCTACTGATAACAAACAGACTTTCCCAATAGGATCAGGAAACCGCTCCATGCTGGGAGCCAATCCAAATTGCTGTCATCCCTATATCTGTCATTCATTCAACATATTATGTTCTCTTTGTCTGCTTCCTCTTTGACCAGACAAAAGATGATTGCAAAAAATGGCCAGACAAATATGGGGGCTGCCCATATTGGTCGTTCCAGATACATATATTAAGATCAAGGACCAATCACTTCTGTCAGCAATGCAAGACCCTGTTCTATATACCATACCCATGGAATCCCAGGTAGAAAACAGGAGTTGTTGGTAAGCTCTAATGTAAAAACAAGCAGGGTCTCTAGTGAGTACTATCCACATCCAGAGAAATTTTGTCCAATTTCCCAAACTCTAGATATCAGAAAAATAGGAGAAATAATCAAACACTCCTCCAAGGTCCTTATGTCCTTGACATCCCCCCTCACAAATGGTACTAACTTGTCATTTAGCCTTTTGATTCAGACCCTGACCTTGGTGTACCAACTCCTTTTGGCACCCAACCTGGTCACTTTAAAGACTGCTAGCTACGCAGTACCCCCCTGAAACTAATTCACAATTGCCAATTACAGCCTCTTTAGTGATACTGCCCAATAACCTTACCCCAGCTTTTATCAGCTGCCCTGACTCCGATGCTGCCATCGCCCCATACTTTTTTACATCCCTCTTTTTGGTGTGGCAGTTTTATGACATCCACGACATGTTCTGAAGGAAAACTCAGTTCCCTAGACTGCAATAGAACCACAATCCTTAATACCCCATCTCTGCCGCAGTGCCCTGCAGTCCAAAACACATCAATTCTCTGTGGCACTGGTATATATCATCACCTACCTGCCAGCTGGTCAGGAGAAGTTTGCACACTGGTGTTCCTTCCCTGAACTAGGAGTAATACATGGCAAAGAATCTCTACCAATTCCAGTTTTTGTCATATACCTGTCCAGCATAAGAGGGCACTGCAGGTTGTGCCATTCCTGGTTGCTGCAGGAGTAGCTACAGGTGCTGTCACTGGAACAGCAGGGCCGACGACTTCCCTAACCCTATAGAAGAAGTTCTTATCCCAGCTTTACAACAGTTTCCAAGGAATGTATGAAACCATGCTCATCATCCAGAAAAAGGTTGATTCTTTGGCAGCAGTTGTGCTTCAGAACTGACAGGGACTAGATGTCCTGACAGCTAAAGAAGGTGGTCTTTGTCTGTTTCTCCAGGAAGAATGCTGTTTCTATGTCAACGAATCTGGGGCAGTAAGAAATAAATTCCATCAGCTGCAATCAGACATCCAGAAATGCAGGGAACAGCATGAGGCCTCCAATTCCTCGGTTTTTCAAAACCCTACATAGAAATAGGATACTGCCTTCCTTAATGCCTCTTCTCCCCATTTTCCTGGAGCTACTATTTCCTCCCTGCCTCATTAATCTTGTTTCCACATTCCTTCAAAGACAAATTCAAAATTTTCTAACCAAAGAGTCAAACAGTTCCTTTTACACAACTATCAAGTGGGCCCGGATGGTGAAAGTCAGCTACTCCCCAAAACTGATAATGCTCCTAGACAGCAGGGAGCAGTTTAAGAGGTCTAAAGCCCCTATTTCCCTTTTAGCATCGGCTTCCCCTTTTTCCCTTTTTTCTTCTTTCTATGATAAGAAAAAGGGAGGTATGTTATCATCAGAAGTGGTTTACAGCTAGCCTCTGAATCCAGCAATGACATCATCCTTAGGTAACAAAGACCTGCTCGCTTCTGTTGCCACAGCAACCACCACACTCTCAAGGCACATGCCTCACTCACATTAAAAATACACACACACTCACATTAAAAATACACACACACACACACACACACACACACACACAAATGAGTATTTACAAACAGATAAGTAAGATAGAGTACACTATTCTTTGTATTATTTTATACTATCATGTGTATTTATAACTATGCTCACATAAAGAAAAACTATTATAAGTAACTAAACATTTAAAAGATGGTAAGAAGAAGTCATACATATCTATATAAGCAATGGAAATGGAGAAAAGTACACAATTAGAGTGAGAAATTATCTCTTTTTAAATTGTTTTTAATGAGTTTTTAAATAACCATACCACTAACTTTCAATTTAAGTCCCCAGGAATTAAATTCCTAAAGCATATTGTACCATAACTGACATGGATAAATCCTACCTCATAGTAACTAGTACTTTTTTAAATAGGCAAAGACATATTTGTATCCATGAAAATACATTGTTTCAGGTAGCACAATTTAAATTTTCAATTTCCTCCTTCCTCTCCAGCCTGTCAACAGCCTTATTTTCAAATGTTTTCTTATTTCCCATCCTTTCCTTTTCACTTCCTCAGTCAGGTTCTTCTAATGAAATTTAGGTCTTATACGCAGTATTCCTGCTTGGAATAATCTTCTGTGAATATGTAAGAGATATACTCCTTTCTATGGTCCTTCCTCTTATGTTCATTAATGGACCTGGTGAAATTCAATAAAAACACACTAAGAAGTGAAATAAATGGTCTAGTGACTTGTTTTCATATAAATCAAGGATGTAATTACAAAATATTAACTTTAAATTAATAGGCTAAATAACAGTTTTGTGCTACAACAAATAAAAGCAGTTTTTCAAAAAAAAAAAAAAAACCAAACCAAACAAACAAAAAGCAAAAACAGGGTATGTTACAAAACAAAGCAGGTGAGCCCTAAACTATGACATTTAGGAAGCAGATTTCGTTCTGAAAATATTTCCGCCTATAGTAATGGAACCAAGATCATACATGGTTTAGAACCAAGAAGTATACCTTTTGAGTGTTCACAGTACTGTAATCTGTATTGACAATAAGTCAATATTACTTCCTGAATCCTATTTGAGCCGATATAAAGGTAGGGGAAGAAAAGTATGAAAAGGGCGGCCATCACACTCTCAAAGTTGAAAAGGTAAGATATTCCAAAAACAGGTACAAAACATTTATTGAGAGTCAAATCCTGATGCTGAAACCAAACAATCAGAAAAGAAAGTCATACACCAACATCTCTGATGACCATACGTGCACAGGGCATTAATAAAATACATGTAAACCAAGTGCAGTAACACAAACAGATTTCCCATTAGGCTTAAGGCAACTTCATCCCAGAGATGGAGGAAAGCGTCAATACATGAGAATTAACATAATCTACCACATAAGTACAAGTATCACCCTATTGCATACATAAAAGACCTTTGATAAAATACAGCCTCCGTTTGTGATGAAAGTCTTGCAGAGAATAGGGATACAAGGGATTTATCTCAACTTGATAAAGGCAATATACAGCAAAAGTCATCCAAAAGAGAGAAGAATTCAAAGTATTTGTGTTGGAATCAGGACCAAGACAAGGATGCTCACTCTTCTCACTTCTCCACATACTTCTTACAGTGTTAGGTCAAGCAATTAAACAAGTCAAGGTAATGAAGCAAATACAAATGAGAAGGGAAGTAATCAATATATGTTTATTTTCAGGTTTTAAGATTCTATACATAAAAACTAAATCATAAAAAAAAACTCCTAGAGCTGACAAATATTGATAAAAGTTGAAAAACACAAAGTTAAAGCACAAGAATCAGTATCCTTTTTATGTACAAAAGACAAACACAGAAAGCAAGGGGACAATACTACTCTCAAGAAACTAAAACAAAACAAAACAACAACAAAATACTTGAAATAAATATGACAAAGGAATGTGTGCCATGAAAACAGTAAAACACTAAAGAAATTCGCTGAACATATTCCTGCTTAAGAAACAGCTACAGGTGTCTCTTACCCTCTTGCTAAGAGCAGAATAAATAATACTCTGTTAGTACTCAGTGGCTTCTGGGATTTTCCTAACATTCACATCACCACAGAGAACTACAAACAACTAAGAAACCTCTTAAGTTATTGAGAAGCAAATCCCAAGCTTCATGCATTTTTCATGTAAATAAAATAAACCATTTAAGTATAAAGTTTAAAATGGAGATAGGATCTCGTATGCACCCCCCCCCCCCCGTTACCACAGTCCTGGTAATCAGTGTGACAGCTCCAAGGACTATGTGTCCTGAGAGCTATGTGTCCTGAGGACTTGATGCTGTTATGCTCTTATGGAGTTCTGCTCTGTTCACTGCCAGCATGTTCCTCATAATCTAAGAATTATGGGAAAACTCTAAGGGGCCTCAAATCACTGGCCAACATCTCTGGCACTAACAATTGATTTCTTATACAAATTTTTGCCCTCAGCTTCCTGATGAGATTTATTAAGAGTTGTTCTTGAGTAGATACTCATTCTGAGGATTTAAAGTAGATATGACTGATTTTTATATAAGTGGTTAGATCTGTGAGTCTTTTAAGAATACTTTTTAAGGATAAATAATGAAATAATTACTCCTGTCTTTGTCTAGAAGAAAACTAAAACAATTACATTGTAATTTAATGCTGCTTGAAAGATTTGGCTGGGATAGATAAGTGATGGAACAAAGAATAAAGCACAAGGGTTAGGGCATCCATCAACTATGTGTATCTGTTAAGGCTTTTGTATGATGGGCTGGAACACTGTTCCTTCTACCATCAATTCTGTGTGTGTGTGTGTGTGTGTGTGTGTGTGTGTGTATTTTCTCTCTTCCCTGGTCTTTCTCACTGACCCCAAAGAGTTAAGAGTTCATAGGTTTTTCGCTGATCATAGAGAGTGCCAACCCCCCAGTAACTTAAGCTTTGCTCCCTCAGAAAACTGTCTGTTGAGTAACATCTCTAGTGGCTGGCTGCCTGTGGCAGCATCCCCATAGGTGTCTGAATCCACCCCCATCAATAGCTTTAAGCACTGACCCCAACGGCTGCCTGCCTCATTTTACCCACCACACAGATGCCAACATTGGTCATCAGCAATGGTAGAAAATAGTTTACTTTTAATTTAGAAGAGAATCGACTTTCAGCTTAATTTTCTGTGTGTTTTCTTGAATGTATATGACCGTGTCTGTGAAGAGACGGACTGCCCAGAACTGCAGTTATGAACAGTTGTGAGGCGAGTTTTTCTTATTTGTAAAGACTGACAAATAAGGCCCCGTCAATGCCATTCAATTAAAAAAAGAAAAAGAAAAAGAAAAATGTAGCTTTCAATTTCTTACCATTTTATACCTGAAGGAAGATAAACATGACAATGCCTATTATTATTATTATTATTATTATTATTATTATTATTATTATTTTGGTTTTCCCTGGAGGATCACTCGGGACTATTATGTTATTTAAAATTCTTTGCATGGTAGTATAGATGAAGGACTCAGACTAAAATATTTACTTTTGTAATATATATTTCATATGTGGAAATTGTAGAACTGACTTGTGAGGCTGAATCTTTCTAAAAATATAAAAAAAATCAACTATCCATTAAGAAATAGAACTCACTTAGCTTCTCCATACCTGCCTTCATAGCCACAAGAAGCAATTTCATCTCTTGAAAAAAACAGAATCAATTCAATTTCTTTGCATAGAATCAGGATTCTTACTCACTGATGAATCTGATATTAGGTCTGCATTAAAATAAGATTTAATCATTATGTTAAAATATATTTTCCTTAAGTTTTATTAAGGAAATATGGTTTCTATTATTTTCAGGTGCAAATATTTAGGTTCCAAACACCTGCATGAATGGCCATTATTTCTATACTTAGTACAAAAACTAGTAAAATTGTTTTTTTATTCTTCAGCAGTGTTCAGACAAAAACGCATCACAATAAACTCATGGTATCATGTTTTAATAAATGTAAACCATTCTGTTACCTTGTAACACAGTCCCTGGGGTAGGCAAGGATGAAAGTGGTAAGGAGGATAAAGTCTACCTCCTTGCTTAGGAGAACTATGCAGCTCACTATAATAGGAAAAACAGAAAAGAAGTTTCTTGGAATGGTTATTTTTTCTTTCCTAAAAGAACTTTCTATAGAACTTAAAACTAATATGTTAAAGAAATTTCAAGTTTCTGCCAGCCATTTGATTAAACAAAAACTTACTAATCATTTTTAGAAAGTTTGGTTTCCTGTTTCCCATATCCAGAAACTAAGTCAGTGTAACTAGATGATCTCATCTATACACTACATCCATACATACATGCGTGCATACACACACACACACACACACACACACATACACACAAATATATATACACATATAAATATTTTATATACTATAATGACACTTTATCTTAAACATTAAGGTTTTTCTTTTACACACACGTAAAAACAGTCTAACAGCATTATTTTCTACTTGTCATGAAACAAGTGCACCTTCAACTAAAAAACCTGAGCTCAATTTTATTCAGTAGTAACTGCTTTACAGAACATAATTCCAGTATCGATAGAAAAACAGCTTACCAGCATTTGTAATATCCAAACCAAATTTGCAGTCTCACCCAGATGTATAAATGTGCCCGGCACCTGAACCATAAGGAAGTCCATTAATAATAGATAAGTATATTAAAGAAATTGGTCATTGTCTCTGGATAATACTATTAGGTTAAGCATGATGTGTGCTTTTATAGAACTTTTTCTGCTACAAACAACACTGTCAGTAAAGCAAGACCCAAAACTATCACTTTAGCTAATTCCAAACAAAGCTATTCTGTGTACACTGCAGTAGCACATAGTTAAAAAAAACTACTCACTGCCTCTTTTTCACACATATTGAAACACCTCAATGCTCTATGAAAAACAGCAAAGTTATTGCACCACCAGAAATACACAGTACAATATCTAACTTCATTTCAGTAGAGCATGAGACTTAATCTCAGGGTCAAGGGCACCAATTATAAAAGGAATTAAACACTCTAACTAGTCCAAATAAAAGACACACAATCCAGGTACTTTATTTACAAGTCATAAGCCTAATTGGGCAGGTATACAGCTATACTAACCTATTTCCATGCCATAATGTCCCTTGTTACTTGCTCTTTTTCCAGGCCATATGCTCAGGGTCCATCTCCTCACATGGTGGCTTCCTCCTCCCTAGGTCTCCTCTCTTGTTCCCCCTTCTCCTCTCTCTTGAGACCCTCCACTCCATCCTCAAGTCCCAACTTTCTTCTTCTATTGCCCAATCACAGACTCTATCCACTTTTGATGAGTTAAACTAAGAAGCAAAGTTTACAAAGCATCACTTGGGGTACCTGAGGATCTGCTCCTCACGGCTTCCAGATCTTGGGAGCCAGTATGTAGGGAGCATTTAAAGACAAGCAGCATCAGGCCAATCCCACCAATAACTTTTCCTTATCTGACCAATAACCATCAACATCTTTACCTAACACAGCCCATACAGATATTTTCAGATCCTAGCACCCGTAGCTATGGCTTCTGGTAAAATGTAAGTACGTGTCACATTCTTACACACTCAAGACACACTGAGCAGATCATCCAGTGTTTTCACAACAGTCCACTATTTAATCTGCAAGAATTTAAGGGTCATCAATAACAAACCAACAGAAAATGCCACTAAACAAAGACAACAGCCATGATACATTATATTCCAAAGTTACAACCATGAATTAAGCTTTAAAAGGAAGTTACATAACCTTTATATTTTAAGGACTTTTAAAATAAGAGTCTCACTTGGAAATTATGCAAAGTTCATCTTTGACTACTGAGTGTGGGCCATGCACCCCCACTGCCCTGGCCTGAGAGGCAACACCAGAGTGTTCCTCTTCACTGGGCTAGCTGACCTGTTCCACAGTGCAGCAGAGTGCATGGGTCTCTCCACTAGCAGAGTGATCTACTCTATGTGAGATTCGTGGAAATGCAAGGATACACGGTCCTCACTGGAGGGCAAACTAGACAAGCACATGGAGAAAGGATGTGGAAGAATAGTTGGAGAAATCAGAGACCAGGACACAAGATTGTGAAAGAGTAATCACTGAGAATCAGTCTGTGACTAATAGAATTTTTAAACTGTTGCTCTTGTAGAATGAAAAGTAAAGTGGCTAACAGGGCAGAAAACATCTGCATCCTGAGAACCCAGGAAGGGTTTGTAAAAGGCCCCAAACATGTGCAGAGATTAAATAGCTCTAAACGGAATCATCAAAGAGATGATTCAGAAAACAGCACACAAAGGAAGTCACAGATGGATCAAATGCTCTGGTTACATTGACCTAATTTCTTAATATAAGGAACAAGAAATCAGTTTCCAAAAATCACGAAAGATGCTTCATCTAACAATACAAGTCAATATTAGACCTAAGTTTTATAGAGCTAATGTGTAGAAGTCAAAGGTACTAACTTCTAAAATGACTCTTAGTACATTTAATTTTTGTGCGACGTCTAATAATGACTCAGAGAATGTGATATTGGAAAAAAGTAGAAGAAAGGCATTGGAAAAGGAGTTTTAGGCACAGGTTTGGCTGTAAATTTAGTAAAAGACAATCTAGTCCTTTTACATCTAGCAAATACTTTTACAGGCTCCAAATGGGTCAAAGACCTTAAGATACAAAAATCAATGTCATAAAGTTAAAACAAGAATATAGTATCAAGGTATTATGACCACTTTTTTTTAAATTTATTTAATACTTAATAATAATTCTTTGGTTTCCGGGCAAACATCCCCCTCCCCTTATGACCACTTTTTTAAAGGAAAGGAATATTTCACTTTGTCACTTTTCAATAGCAAGTGGAACTTAAACATTTCCTCTAATATTTGACTTCTGGTGGCCCATCCAAAAGAAATGAAGAAAATATGAATTATAAAAGGATGTTAAATATTTTAAAAATCAGTGACTACTAAGATGCAGCTAATGAAGTAAGCAAAGAAAATATTCTGCTGCAAAACCAGGCTTGGCCAGCCAGTGATGGAAAGCAAGACAAAAGAAGATTAGTTTCCTGCTACTTTCAAAGAACAAGCACCTATCCAGGTCAAAATCTAGATGGAGACTATTAAAACAAGCAGCTGACTTGGAGTCTACCCACCAGACTGAGCAACAAAGGAACTTAGAAACACCACCAAACATGCACAACTGTTTTTTTTCCCCTAATTTTGACAGATGTTCACTAAGTATTTTCTGAGTGTTCAGCATGGGACACGTACTGTGTACTTCCTTCAGTTACACATCCCTTGCTTTCTAGAACTTAAATTTTTAATCTGTTTAATAATACGAAGTAGGAGATTCAGAAAGAAAAAGCAACCTGGTACACAAGTATGAGGAAGAAACTGACCAGAGACAATGAAACAAAGACTCAACAAGCTCAGGAAGTTATCCCAAGGTCTACTGACACAAATCACTAAACTCAAAATTTTCTGAAAACATTTAGCAGCTAATAAGAACCCTAGAAAACTTGAAAAACTGATACACATATAAAATATAAATGTGTGTCTACAATCACCCTTCCTGGTGCACCGTGTAAGCAGATGATGGCAACCAAGAAAGACTAATTCCAGAAAAGAAATGCAAATGGCCAGATTCTGTTTTGCCTCAACAGGGTCGTTTCTAAAATAACCATTGTTTTTTTTTTTTAAATCTGACAAAACAGGAAACAGAAGTAACTGGGATAAAACCAAAATCTAGATACTTTCTACTGTGCTATATGTCTTTCTTCTTGTTAATGTGTTCCTAAAACAATTATTTTTTTTAATATTTGTGGTTTTACAATTTATTCTACAAGGAAACCAATGGGAAAGACTTGCCAATTTCTTTGGAACTGTAATGCAGGGTAGTAAAACAAATGAAGATCTTCTGGCTGTAAGGAGACTAATTTTCCAAGACAGTTATGGAAATATTTTTTGTAAGAAACCAGCTTACTCAAATGAGGCATTTAGACTCTGGTTCCTATAGTTGTTGTGTCCTTCCTTGAGTCAGGGTTCCCTGCTCTGTAGCCTTCCCTTGAAAGTTCTGTTCTCTTGGTGTCATCTCCTGAAAGCCGAGATTAGGTACCATGGTGTCTGCTTTTAAGTTCTAAAAAATACTGAAGAACATAAACTTCAGTGTATGCACGGTGACATAAGCCACATCGCTAATAGCTCATCTAGTTAATATGAAAAAATCATGCTTTCACTCCCAACCTAAGTTGGGATTAAGTTCCAGGTGAACATCATCATCCAGTTCCAGAAATCAAAAGTATACACTGGTCATTGCTCAGATTTAGAGTTTGTTTGGATTCATGTTGTCACTTGTAGAAGTTTGGACCTGGTTCTTCCTCCCAGCCCCATGCTCCCAGAAATTAGATGGAGACTCAAAATATATTAACAAATACCTTGGCCATTGAGCTAGATTCTTCTCTGACAAATTCTAACCCACTTACTCAAATCTACATTCCGCCATGTGGCTTATTACCTGTGCTCAGGAACCACGAGTCTGTCTGGTCACATTTTCCAGGGCAAATCTCTCCGACCTGGCTCTATCCCAGAATTCTTTCTGCCTCCTGGATGTCCCACCTTCTATTCTACCCTTTCCTATAGGCCATAATTTTTTTTAACTGAAAGGTGATATATCCATACAAATGCACAAGATACTCTCTCTACAGTCACTAGCATTCTTAAAGCCTTCAAAGAGCTAATTATTCCAATTCTACTTTTACTTCTAATGCACCAACACCAACACCAACATTCAGAGACCATCCATGGGAGGACTATTGCTTTAAAGAACTTATGTGCACCTGCTTTTCCTTTCAGTTTATTCTGGTAATAATGCTACTCAAGCTGGGTGTTAGCATCAGGATGAAAAGGTGTTCTATGTAGATCAGGCTGGCCGGGAACTCATAGAGGTTCACCTGCTAGGATTAAAAGCTTGCTCCACCAAACATGGCTCTGATGAACTGACTCAATCTAACAGCGGCAGAGTCAGTTTTCTGTGGCCTTTGATTTCTTACAATGAAAAACAGGCCACTCGGATACCAGGTTCAGATTGTAGGTGAAGAAAATGAGACAAAAAAACTACAATCAGACTTTCGTAATTCTGGTATAAGTAGGTATAAATAGATTTAGAGAGCAGGGGACTCAGAACAAAGAAACACATAACACACAAGCTCTCCTGCCTCACTACATAAGCCAGACAAAAGAACAATAGACCAGAAGGTAAGTGTCCCTAGGCTAAAATCAATTCCTTTACATTCAAAAAAATCCCTTTCAGAGCTGAGTCAAAACTACCTAGAACAAAAATAAAGCCTTGTTGGGAATCTAGAATTTTCTAGTATTTTCACATAAGAGAAAAACTGACTTTCAAATGAAACTGCAAATGTAGGTATCTTGTCCAGAAAGAACTAAATAAAATGCTAAGTAAATGCTTCTAATACTAGTAAGTAGTACACACATAAACCTGAAATTTCATTTGCAAAACAGACTGCCCAGTTGACTCAGCTCAATGATACAGAGTTATCCAAAACCCAGAAGTTAGTATGTTTACCTACATTAAGGGAGGAGAGTTATTTGAGCAGAAGAGAAAGTCTGAAGACACAGTATAGCAGAAAATTCCCCTTAATGAGCAATAAAAAGATATAGAAAATATCCAGAAACTCTCATCTATGTGAGATAACAGAGTCCTCAATTTAAGATACCCTTCTCTGTATATTTCAACTTACACTAAAGCAGTAGTGTTCTAATTTCCCTATACCTGTGATAATAAAGGGTAGCCAATTAGAACAAATGAATAAATTTAACTGAGAAAAAACAAAATACTTTCCAAAGAATATATTGTTATCAATTCAGATACACACACACAGACATACACACAGACACACAGACACATACACACACACACACACACACACACACACTCTTATGTATCAATTTTTTTAAACAAACAAAAATACAGATTTTTAAGATCTGTTACACTTCTTACACCCAGGAGACAAAGCAGAAAACAGTATCAACATGCCTTCCAGAGCTCTGATGTCTGGGTGCCCTCAATACTGACATATTGCCTAAACGGGAAAAAAGAGCATTCAAACCCAAACTAATTCTTCTCATTAAAAACATATGTAGTCAATTTTTAAAAAATCACATTTAAGAATAATGTTAACATAATATAGAATATATTATGGACTGTACGCCATACATTATACAATTTAGTTATGTATAGTTTCACCTATTTAGCTTTGATAAACTCCATTCTGCACAACTCTACAAACTTTATTTAATGAAACAATTACAATGGCTACTACTACCCAATGTTCCTGATAAGTAATAAAACACAAGAGGTTTACAAGGAGTTCGATTAGTTCTCACAACACTATAGGGAAAAATTACTATCACCCACACCTTTTATATTAGTAATATATGTTCAACAGCTGGTGAGTGCCCAAATTGGAATTTATTTCCAGTCAGTCTGATTTCCAAGCTCTTAAATTATCATACTTGTTGTTATTAAGATCTCATTGTAATAAAATACCCACCACACCCATCCAAATAGAGCACACAAAACTAACACAGTTCCACTTAGTGAGATTTAATGGGAGAACAAGACAAGGGAAAGGGGCGAGAGAAAGAAGAGAAAAGAATGAAGAGAAGAGAGAGCATGAGGGCAGAAGAAGTCTGCCTTTCATTTGGAATACGACATAACTACTCCTAGGTGGAGTTGGGATTTGGACCAAAGGAATACTGGGAATGTAGGGCTGTTGCCATGCAACAGTTACCATGGTGTCGCTGCTCAAATCAATTCCTGATACCAACAATACTGCTGTTATAATTCGACATATTTCAAAAAGTAGTTCACAAAAAAAAAAAAACCAAAGTCTATATACACAGGCAATTTTTCTTTCATCATTAGCTGTTACTAGTTCTGCCGCATGACTATTATATTTATGGAGATGAAAGTAAATATTATCTCATAAGGAAAATTACTGACTTAGAAAAACCAGAGATTGTTAATAAGGATTATTATAACCCAACTATTAGGATAACACTACTTTATAATAATATTACTTCTAATAATCCCCCTGGTGTTCCAAAATATGATAGTACAGGTCCTAAAACTGCCACCCATTTCTACATGTCTCAAGCTCTGGCCGAATCTTTCGTGCACTGTGACAGCCAATTCTGTGAACAACTGACTCATAAAAGGCCAGTGAAAGAACACAGACTGGAAATAATTAAAAGAAAGTCTATTCAAATCAAAGGACACCTGCCTGTTAAGATAAAGGACAGAGCAAGCAGTGAAGATCCAGGTAAATATATTTAAAATGCAAATTATACCAGCCCTCAACAAACACCGAGAAGTCAACAAAATGATCTAAGTATTAAAAAGAAAAAACAAAACAAACAAACAAAAAACCCCAAAAACCCCAAACCACTCTTTCTCTTCAACAAGGTGGCCAAGTGGCAGATGCCAACATGCAGATCTTCATGAAGATCCTAATGGGCAAGACCATTACTATTGAGATCGAGCCCAGTGACACCATCAATAATGATCCAAGAAAAGGAAGGCATCCCACCAACCAGCAGAGCTGATATTCGCTTCCACACCCTGTCCAACTACAATATCCAGAAAGAGTCCACCTTGCACCTGCTGCTGCGTCTGCACAGTGGCATCATCGAGTCATCCCTTTGTAACCTTGTCCAGACTTACAATTGTGACAAGATGATCTGCCACAAGTGCTACTCATGCCTGCACACAGTGTAGTCAACTGCTACAAGAAGTTCAGCCACACCAACAACCTGAGCCCCAGAGAAGAAGGTCAAATAAAGCTGAGGCCATACCTGGACTGTGACCCTGTGACCAAATAAAATCCATTGACTGGGGCAAAAGAGAGAGAGAGAGAGAGAGAGAGAGAGAGAGAGAGAGAGAGAGAGACAGAGACAGAGACACAGAGACACAGAGACAGAGACACAGAGACAGAGACACAGAGACACAGAGACACAGAGACACAGAGACACAGAGACACAGAGACAGAGAATATGAAAGAAAGAAAGAAAAATATCAAGCTGGGCACAGGACTTAAACCCTAGCATTCAGAGACAGAGGGCAGGCACATCTCTGTAAGTCTGAATGAGCCTGGTCTACAGAGTGAGTTCCAGGACAGCCAGGGCTATACAGAAAACCCTGACTCAAAAACAAAACAAAATTCTGACAATTAGCTTTCCTGTGTAAAACCATTATGACTCTTTAGCATATCCAACAAAAATTCATGTATTGGTGGCAAGAAAATACACTGTTAACTATGAATACTCTATGCTGGTAAAGCACACCAGACAAACCCACATTTGGAAAACAGCTGTGTAAGAAATATAGTAAGACACACATTTAAACAACTAACATTATTGGATTTTGTACTAAAAACTGAGATCTTACGAGTAAACTGTAGTGGTTTGGCTTGATGCTGCTTGTATATTATTGTTCATATTGGTTCCTCAAGAGGGGTTGCCCCCACCCCACAAGCAGAGCATCATGTACTTAGGTGATGCTATGTGAACCTTCTCTCCGCTTTAATAGGTCAATAAAAGGTTAGAGCCTATGATTGGGTAGTGGATAGGAAAGGTGGGACTGGAGGCTCAGGAGGGGGTGGCAGGTAGAAGGAGAAAAAGAGAGAAGGAAGAGGAGAGAAGGAAGCTCCTATGCACCAGAATATGTGGCTGGGAGAAACCAGAAGTAATAAGAAGTCTTAGAATTGGGAAATAAGTTAGTATTGTATTAGATATGCCCAATCTAGGCATATAACTTATGATTAAAATATTTGAATTGTGTGTCTTTTACATGGGCTATTAGGGTTGGAAATTTTAGTAACAAATTGACAAACCCATGTCTGGCTTAGAACCGAAGTAACTCGATACGGAAATCCAACCCCATCCACTCAATATTAACAACTAGGGCTTCACTCTAAAGCTCCTTCAGGGTGGAAATTAAGCATGAGTCTAAAGGGTGTACAGAGAGCTGAGAGGCTCCCTGCCCAAGCTCCAAGCAAACCTAGGCAACCAGAGGTAGCACACTAGCCCTGAGCTGGGACACAAGGTGGCGCCAATGCCACAACATAGTTGGGGTTCCCTGAGTCTGAGAGAAAAAAAAGGACAGGAAGTCAAGGTTGCCTGAGATGAGGCCTTCACAACTGAAAATTAACAACTGAAAACACAGCAGGTATCTTTCCAAAGCTTTCGAACAGATAACAATGGGCTGATCTAGGCTCTCTCCCAAGTCAACCTTCCTGTGCACACTTTGATTTCCGACATCCCTCCACTTCTAAACAGGGAACACAGGCAGCAAGACCAGCTCTCTCAACTGCTTACACTGCAGGCTGTGTAAGATCAATACACAGGCTGAAGGCTATACAGGACAGTCAAAAGACCTAAAGGGCTCAAAACACAAAAGCCAAGGGTCTTTGTACAGTCAGCCCCTCCCTACTAGTGAAAGAATCTGAAAGGACCTTAATGTCCTAAATCAAACACCAGAGGGAAACAAAGATAAAAGAAACTTTAGACCAAATATAAGAATTAAAATAGTACAACTGTACTCTTTTCCTCCTTTGTTTTTTCCCACATAAGGTGCTATAGAGAATTGAGGAGTTTCTTAAGTAGTGAATATAAAAAGCAGTGATTTTGTTTTTAACATTCTTAGCTTCTCAGAGTATATATGACCAAAGTCTAAGAAATTAAATTTGCCAAGGTATGTTGAGGAAAATTTTTGCACTTTCTATAGGCTAACTCTAAAAGCTATACCAGGATCCACTCTGAAGTAACACTTTACCAGCAAAACTTGTAATTATAAACAGTATGATCTGCTCTCATTAAGCAAATATCTTGATTGATTAGTACTTAACTTTAACTCAATGAATAAATAAAATAGTTAGATTCAGTCATCACAGAGACAACAACAGTACAATTAATACAGTAATGAAAATGTAGCTTTACCTTGTGTCTATATAACAAGGAACTATAGTAAGGACTAAAGAGGGCTAATATTGCACATACCTTAAGAGGCATGGACCTGGGCAGGAGAGATAGCTCAGTGGATAAGAGGTCCTGAGTTCAATTCCCAACAACCACACGGTGGCTCACAACCATCTGTAATGGGATCTGATGCCCTATCCTGATGTGTCTGAAGACAACTACAGTGTACTCATGTTAATTGATTAATTAATTAGCCATGGACCCAGAGAAACAAGGTGAAATCATCTAAACCAGTATGAAGACAACCAGGCAATCAAGCACAGTGATATATGAAGAGATGTTAAGTGACAAATATGTATCTGTCAACTGCACGGGTTAAAAAAATGACACTGACAAACATATTGACAGCAATTTGCTGTCAATTGGGGGCAAACATACACAACTATGACCATCAAGAAGATTAAAATTAAGAAAAATTTGGGTAGTAATACTCAATAAAGGAAGACAAGTGCTAAAGTGATCAGAAAGGAATAAATCTAGATTGGGTAAATGAAAACTCAGAAAGAAATTATTTGGTATCAAAAAAAAAGGAAAATAAAATTAGTTAAATAAATAAATAATTGGGGGCCAGAAACAGATGGAACAATCTCACTGGGCAAAAAAAAATAGGTGAGTAGGTGTCTTACAGTTTTACTGCTGTGAAGAGACACCATTACTGAGAAAACTTTGATAAGGAAAACTGACATTGGGCTGGCTTACACTCTCAGAAGTTTAGTCCATTATCGCCATGGTGGGAAGCATGGCAGCATTCAGGGAGGCATCGTGCTGGAGAAGGAGCTGAGAGTTCTACATCTTCATCTGAAGGCAGGAGCAGGAGACTGTGTCGACACTGGTCATAGCTTGAATATAAAGACCTCACAGCCTACTTTCCCAGTGACCCACTTCCTCCAACATGGCCACACATAGTCCAACAAACCCCACCTCCTAATAGTGCCACTCCTTATAGGACAAGCATTCAAGCATATGAGCCTATGGTGGTCATTCCTATTCAATCATCACATCAGATAAGTCTTCAGTCAGGGAGTTCATAGCTAAAACTATATAAAAATTAAAATTTCCAGATATCTTCACTAACCCACAAGACAAATTACTCATTCATTCCAGAGACTAGACCCAGGAAGAGTAGATAGAGCTGGTAGAAGAGGCAACCAACACAAAGGGGTAACTTGGTGATACCCTTTCTAGACTGACAATTATGGCCCTTTCCTGACCTTCTTTGACAAATCCAAAAATGTTCTCTGCTATGGATGTACCCTTTCTCAAGCAAAAAAACCAGATCTTTCTCTAGGAAATCACAAAGGACCTCAGGGCCAACCCTAATCCTGAGTTCCTGCATGAAGACCCTGAGAGATGAAGTGAAGCCTGGGATACTTGTACAGACTCCAAGGTGTTGGAAGCGCCAAAGCTGTGATTTCTGCCAGGGAGAGTTGCTTACATGGGATAGAACCAGCCTGGAAGAGATATATTTTACAGGCAGAAAGATGGAGGGATGGTGCCATCTAAGCCTCTGATATCACATATTAAGCTAGAGCCCTGGTTCTCAACCTTCCTAATGCTGTGACCCTTTAATGCAATTCCTTGTGTTGTGGTGAACCCCAACCATAAAATTATCTTTGTTGCTACTTCATAACTGTAATTTTGCTACTGTCATGAATCATAATGTAAATATATGTTTACAGATGGTCTTAGGGAGCCCCTGTAAATGGGCCATGACCCACAGGTGGGAAGTCTGACCTAGGGGACTTGATGTTTACATGCTGCCTTATCAGTCTTGCTTGGTCCAGCGTTTTCTGACTATGCCCCCATTCCTCCTTTTAGGAAATAGTAATATATATCTTTTCCATTGTATGTTGAAATTAATTCACTTTTCGAATTCACAGGGTTTTATCAAGACTGTGGGAGACCATGGGGGTCTTCTGAAGTAGGATTAAATATACTTCATATTATAACAATGGCCTTTGGAGCCTGGGAGGGAAATGTGGTGGTTTGAATGAGAATATCTCCCATAGGCTCAAATGTCTGAACCCTGGTGGTGACTTTACAGGCTATACCTTACTAGGGGCTAGCTCTGAGGCTAGTATATAGACTAGCCCCAATTCTTGTTCACTCTCTCTGCTTCATATTTGGGGTTTAACATGTGCTCTCTCAGCGCCCTGCCATGATGGTCTCATGGAAGCCCAACCAAAATAAACTCTTCCATAAACTGACTTTATCATGGTATTTTATTATAGCCACAGAAAAGCAAATAAGTCAGACTATAAGTAATTGAAGATTAAAACAATTTTTTCTTAATCTTAAAAAGTTCATGATAAAATTGGGCACAAAACCAGTAAAAAGCACTCAACATCTCTAACCATTAATATAGATAGCAATTCCTCTAAATATTGTAGCGTCCCATCCTCCTGCTTAACACAACAAACGGTTCCTCCAGCTTCTGGAACAAGGCAGCCAGGTGCTCATCATACAACCAAGAAAAGACATTCCAATAAACAGCAGGTACAGCTCCCTGCCACAAAAATAACTTTAAAATCCCAACACACTTACAAATACAATTTCATATTTTTTCACACTGTTTTGATTAGTTTGCTTTTTTTCTCCATCTTTATTAACTTGGGTATTTCTTATTTACATTTCAATTGTTATTCCCTTTCCCGGTTTCAAGGACAAAATCCCCATAACCCCTCCCACTCACCTTCTATATGGGTGTTCCCCTCCCCATCCTCCCCCCATTACGACCCTCCCCCCAACAATCACATTCACTGGGGATTCAGCCTTGGCAGGACCAAGGGCTTCCCCTTCCACTGGTGCTCTTACTAGACTATTCATTGCTAGCTATGCAGTTGGAGCACAGGGTCAGTCCATGTATACTCTTTGGGTACTGGCTTAGTCCCTGGAAGTTCTGGTTGGTTGGCATTGTTGTTCATATGGGATCTCAAGCCCCTTCAAGCATTTTAGTCCTTTCTAAGATTCCTTCAATGGGGGTCCGGTTCTCAGTTCAGTGGTTTGCTCCTGGCATTCACCTATGTATTTGCTGTATTCTGGGTGTGTCTCTCAGCAGAGATCTACATCCGGTTCCTGTCAGCCTGCACTTCTTCGCTTCATCCATCTTACCTAGTTTGGTGGCTGTATATGTATGGGCCACATGTAGGGCAGGCTCTGAATGGGTGTTCTTTCTGCCTCTGTTCTAAACTTTGCCTCCCTATTCCCTCCCAAGGCTATTCTTGTTTCCCTTTTAAGAAGGAGTGAAGCATTTGTATTTTGGTCATCCTTCTTGGGTTTCATGTGTTCTAGGCATCTAGGGTAATTCGAACATTTGGGTTAATATCCACTTATCAATGAGTGCATACCATGTGTGTTTTTCTGTGATTGGCTTACCTCACTCAGGATGATATTTTCCAGTTCCATCCATTTGCCAATGAATTTCATAAAGTCATTGTTTTTGACAGCTGAGTAGTATTCCATTGTGTAGATATACCACACTTTTTGTATCCATTCCTCTGTTGAAGGGCATCTGGGTTCCTTCCAGCTTCTGGTTATTATAAATAAGGCTGCTTTAAACAGAGTGGAGCATGTGTCTTTGTTATATGTTAGGGTAACTTTTGGGTATCTGCCCAAGAGAGGTATAGCTGGGTCCACAGGTAATTCAATGTCCAATTTTCTGAGGAACCTCCAGACTGATTTCCAGAATGGTTGTACCAGTTTGCAATCCCACCAACAATGGAGGAGTGTTCCTCTTTCTCCACATCCTTGCCAGCATCTGCTGTCACCTGCTTTTTTGATCTTAGCCAGTCACTGGTGTGAGGTGGAATCTCAGGGTTGTTTTGATTTGCATTTCCCTTATGACTAAAGATGTTGAAGATTTCTTTAGGTGTTTCTCAGACATTCAGCATTCCTCAGCTGTGAATTCTTTGTTTAGCTCTGAACCCTATTTTTTAATATGGTTATTTGTCTCCCTGCAGTCTAATTTTATGAGTTCTTTGTATATTTTGGATATAAGCCCTCTATTGGTCATAGGATTAGTAAAGATCTTTTCCCAATCTGTTGGTTGCCATTTTGTCCTTACAACTGTGTCCTTTGCCTTACAGAAGCTTTGCAGATTTATGAGATCCCATTTGTCGATTCTTGATCTTAGAGCATAAGCTATTGGTGTTTTGTTCAGGAAATTTTCTCCAGTGCCTATGTGTTCGAGGTTTTTCCCCACTTCTTCTTCTATAAGTTTGAGTGTATCTGGTTTGATGTGGAGGTCCTTGATCCACTTGGACTTAAGCTTTGTACAGGGTGATAAGAATGGATAGATCTGCATTCTTCTACATGCTTACCTCCATTTGAACCAGCACCATTTGCTGAAGATGCTATCTTTTTTCCTTGGCTCCTTTGTCAAAAATCAAGTGACCATAAGTGTGTGTGTTCATTTCTGGGTCTTCAATTCTATTCCACTGGTCTATCTGTCTGTCTCTATACCAATACCATACAGTTTTTGTCACTATTGCTCTGTAATACTGCTTGAGTTCAGGGATAGTGATTTCCCCGGAAGTCTTTTTATTGTTGAGGATAGTTTTAGCTACCCGGGGCTTTTTTGTTATTCTGGACGAATTTGCAAATTGTTCTGTCTACCTCTATGAAGAATTGGCTTGGAATTTTGATGGGGATTGCATTGAATCTGAAGCAGTCATTAAAAGTCTCCCAACCAAAAAGAGCCCAGGTCCAGATTGGTTCAGTGCAGAATTCTATCAGATCTTCATAGAAGACCTCATACCAATACTATCCAAACTATTCCATAAAATTGAAACAGGTGGAGTACTTCCAAATTCCTTCTATGAAGCCACAATTACTCTTATACCTAAACCATACAAAGACCCAAAAAAGGAAGAGAACTTCAGACCAATTTCCCTTATGAATATCTACACAAAACACTCAATAAAATTCTTGCAAACCAAATCCAGGAGCATATCAAAACAATCATCCATCATGATCAATTAGGCTTCATTCCAGGGATGCAGGGACGGTTTAACACATGGAAAACCATCAATGTAATCCACTATATAAACAAACTGAAAGATAAAAACCACATGATCATTTCATTAGAGGCTGAGAAAGCATTTGACAAAATACAACACCCCTTCGTGATAAAGTTCCTAGAAAGAACAGGAATTCAAGGCCCATACCTAAACATAGTAAAAGACATATACAGCAAACCAGTAGATAGTATTAAACTAAATGGAGAGAAACTTGAAGCAATCCCACTAAAATTGGGGACTAGACAAGGCTGTCCACTCTCTCCCTATTTATTCAATATAGTTCTTGAAGTTCTAGCCAGACAACAAAAGGAGGTCAAGGGGATACAGATCGGAAAAGAAGAAGTCAAAATATCACGATTTGCAGACAATATGATTGTATACTTAAGTGATCCCGAAAGTTCCACCAGAGAACTACTAAAGCTGATAAACAACTTCAGCAAAGTGGCTGGGTATAAAATTAACTCAAACAAATCAGTAGCCTTCCTCTACACAAAAGAGAAACAAGCAGAGAAAGAAATTAGGGAAATGACACCCTTCATAATAGTCCCAAATAATATAAAATACCTCGGTGTGACTTTAACCAAGCAAGAGAAAGATCTGTATGATAAGAACTTCAAGCCTCTGAAGAAAGAAATTGAAGAAGATCTCAGAAGATGGAAAGATCTCCCAAGCTCATGGATTGGCAGGATTAATATAGTAAAGATTAGTTTGCCTTTAAAGTGAAGCTATAGGTGACTACTAGTGGTATACTTTGTCCAAACTGCAAGCAACTTACTTTTACTGATTAGTAATTTTTATATGTTCTTTGTATTTTTCAAAAATTAGAAACATAAAAAGAAAATGTTTTGCTATATACAGATGATTAACTAATAACACTATGTACTAGATAATTATATGTTTTTCCTAATTCTCAGTATTACTAGCAATGCTGAGCTAAACAAAATTATGTTGTTCTGTGCAAGAATACTTCCCCTGAACAAAATTTTTGAGAGTAAAATTAACATTAAACGTTAGAATTTATGAGCAGTGAAAATATATTCTACCTAAAGCCATATTGTAAACTAAAATGAACAAAGATTATCTGGATATGTAAATATCTTTATTCATTAAAACAGTCTTTTTCCCAGCCATGATTTTCGGATTTCCTCCTCCAACAACACCACCTCATGGTAGGTGGAGATTCTGTATGGGGAGAAAACAATAAGTCAGTTTTATACCATAACGTACTCTTCATTGATATTTTATCAAGGGAAATGGGAAATTTGAAAACTCAAATGTCCAATTAACGAAAGACAGAAGTATAATCCCAAGTAAACCTTATCAAAATGTGTTCTTTTCAGGTTGCTTTATCAGTGCAGTCTGTCCAGAGAACATCCTCCCTACACTTTTAGTCTCATAATTAAACACTTTCCAACTTTCTACTTGTAAGAGGGGTCAATGGGGAATCTATGCGCTCCTGAATAACACTTAACATCCACTTTGCATAAAACATCAATAAATTCAACTGTCACTTACTTGTTACCATTAATTAGTTAAACAATCTACTAAAATATTCCCTTCATCATCTGACCTAAAATGACTCTTAAACTGTGTCATAGAAGCCTATCAAGAAACACACATAGTATAACACATCTGCCAAACAAAATGCACCCCCAAGAAGTTAATTAAAAGATCTACATAAGGGACTTGTTAGTGTGATAACAAATTTAATACATGAGGTTGAAACAAAATACATTAAGGAAGTATTACTTACTGCAGACCCATGCCAAGATGTGCTCTTGAGAAATTATTACATGCAAGAGATCAGGGGTAAAAAGGTGTGTGGGGGGGTGAGGGCCTGGAGACTGGGTAGAAGCAGGCAGACAAGAGCAGAGCCATGAGGGCAGAGAAGGGAAGACAAGGTGAGAGGACAGAAAACACTGGCATTCTTAATGCAACACTTAACTGTACTATACAACACCAAGATTACCAGATCCTAGCATGTCTCAAGCTTCCAGCCTAGGGACTAACTAGTCAGCTAGTTAAGTCATTGTTGGATCAAAAGAGGCACAAAGTTAAATTTTCCAGGTACAAGTTAGGCCACCACTGCATTAACTTTCATGAATTAATGCAACATTTACATTGCTTTCTGTAATTCTCTAAGATTATATCAAAGACTATTATATGAAGCCTTCACTATCAAAGTCAAACTAGCTTTGGTCAGATTTATAAGAATCTTTAACACTTAAAACATATTTTATCCACACACATGACTCCTAGTTTTTGAAATGCCTTTTGATTTGGTTTCTCTTTCTGACATTTGTATTAACGGCATATTATATACATTAAAAACAGCTAAAGACACACAGATGTTGTCAGCTAAGTCCTAGGAGTGAGAAAGACAATTTAAATGTTTTAGGGGCATATGTAAAAGGCCCTGAGAATAAATTACTAATTCTGTGGACTTTGCTCTTAAATTTGCTCTAGTCGGGTACCAGGGTGTTCCATGGCGTGTTCCTCATCAAGCCCAGAATTGCCAGATGTATCTCATAAATTCTCCTTAAGAGGCTTATTCGCTAGTCTTCATCCCTTAAGAGCCAAAGAAATTCCTATTGCATAATGACTGGTTCAAAGAAACTCTGAATCTATACACATACTTTTAAGAGCAAATGACTTGAGCATTCTGCTAATGTGTATGTGGCAGTCATTAAATGTAACAACATGTAGTCATATACATGAGAATGTCCTCACAGACTCTGATATTTAGACACCTAGCTGGTGGTTCTGTTTGGAAGGGATTAACAGGTATGGCCTTGCTGGAAGAAGCATGTGCCAGGAGGGAAGCTTTGAGAGGTAAAAAATGTTGTTTATCCAGTCTGCTCTCTCTGCTTCTGCTCACCACCATGCTTCCCATCAAGATATCTATTAAACTATAAACAAAGTTACTTTCTCATGGGAAAAGCAACAGGAAGGTCTCTCCCTCAGGTTTGCAGCTTACTTGGGAGAGCATCAGGATTCTCTGCTTGGGAAAGTCTGCTTCCTTGGTCTCAGTTTGCTTAGAATGACAAAACGCCGTAGGTTGCCTGCAAGCTGGCAAGCTGGGAACAGTGTCCTCTTGCCATTTCTCTACAAATAATAGAATATATCTTCAAACTTAAAGTCAGGTATGGTGTATTACACCTTTAATTTCAGTGTCTGGGAGGTACAATGAGGAGAATCAGAAGTTCAAGGCCAGCCCCATGTATATAATGAACTGAGGACCAGCCTCAACTACAGAACCCTAGTCTTAGTTCTTAAAAAAATGAACAAATGAAAGAAAAATAAGTGAGAAATAAAAAATAATAATTCATTTGATTATTCATTTAAGAGCACGGTATGCTCACCAAAGTTTCTGCTGTGAAAAGCCAGTGAGAAAATCCTTATAGATGGTGTAACAAGAAGGGTATCAAGTCTGACACTGAGAAAGATGCTAAGGCTATGGATATGCATCAGGGGTGCAGCAATCGCCTGTCATTGAAGAGGCTGTGGGTTTGGTGTCATAATTAAGGAAAAATGCAAAACCAAGCAAGCCCCACAAGAAACTAAAACTATGTTTTCTATAAAAAATTGTCCCAAGGCAAAGTCACTTCCCAAGTAGTGGAAATTAATGAAATAAATATCTGAAGAGAACAAAATTTACAAATACCTGCTACTTCTCCCCAATGGGATTCTTTCCTCTCTGAAAATAATCTGTCAACTCCAGAGGAGTGGCTGAAGAGCAGCCATAATTTTAACAAACACCACACGGAAGGAATGAGAACTGGAGTTGAAGACTCTTCCATAAATACTGATCTCTATATTACCAAAAAGAACTGAGGCTGGAGAGATGTCTCAGTGGGTAAGAGCTCTGACTGCTCTTCCAGAGGTCCTGAGTTCAATTCCCAGCAACCACATGGTAGCTCAGATCAGATCTGTAATGAGATCTGATGCCCTCTTCTGGTGTGTCTGAAGAGAGTGACAGTATACTCACATACATAAGATAAATAAATTAATTTTAAAAAAAGAAATAAGAACAAACTAGAAGTAAACAAATCAAGTTTTCCGGAAATTAAACCCCCGACAACTTCTACTAAAAGGCCAAATACAAGGCAAGTGATACATTTCTCCACACTTGCATTGATACTCATTGCCCTAGTTAGGGTTATTATCACTGTGATGAAACACTGAAGCAAGTTGTAGAGAAAAGAGTGTATTTGCCTTACACTTCCACTTGGTAATCCATCACTGAAGGAACTTGGGACAGGAACCCAAACATGGTAGCAACCTAGAAGCAGGAACTGGTACAGTGATCAACCAGTGGTGCTGCTTACTGGCTTCCTCAGCTTGCTTTCTTATACAGCCCAGGACCACCAGGCCAGGGGTGGACACACACACAACAGCCTGGGCCCAACTGTATAAATCACTGAAATAACACCCTATAAGCTTGATTACAACCTGATCTTATGGGGAGGCATTTTCTTAATCGAGGTTCCCTCCTGTATGATGACTATAGCATAGATTGAGCTGACAGAAATAATTCATATGTACACATTCATATTTCACTGAAACCAACAAGAATCTTGTTTCACATACTCAAATATTATCATGAAAATATATTAAATTGCCATTAACTGTACATGTGATTGGGTAGCAAAGAGTGTTTCAGTCCAGCCAGGACTACATAATGTTGCGGTAGAAATCTCATTTCGTGTCCAGACAAACCACAACGGGACAACAAGGTTCCACATGGAAATGTTTAATGAGAGAAGAGTAGAAGAGGAGAGGAGTAAAGATCGGCCATGAGAATGTGGAGGGAAGGGGGGAGGAGAATGGGGAGAGAAGGGACAAAGGGGAAGAGGGGAAGCAGGGCAAGAACAAGAAGCAAGAAAGGAAGAGAGTAAGAGAATGAGGAGGGGACAAGCGGCTCCTTTTATAGTGCCAGGCATACCTGGCTGTTACCAAGTAACTGTGGGGGTGGAGCTTAGACAGAAAACTAACACATAGTGAAAACCTGTTTCCAAGAAAAAACAAAAACAAAAACAAAAAACAAACAAGCAAAATGAACAAAAAGGTTTTTTCCAGGACTGAAGAAATGCTTCAGTAGAGAAGAGAACATAATACTCTTGCAGAGGATCAGAGTTTGGCCAAAGCAAACACATCTAGCAGCTCACAACCACCTGACTCAGCTCCAAGAGCTCAGACACACTCTCTGGATGCCAGCACCTTCATTCACATGTGTGCATACCCACCATTACCACCAAGCAGCTACTACATACACATGCATATTATTAAAATAAAATAAAACATTTTTAATAGAAAAAAATTCTGAAAATTCAGACACAAACTCTGAACATATAGATCACAAATTCTCTCCTAAAAGTAGTATAGGAAAAAACACCAGCATTTGGACCTTATTGATAGCAACAAGAACCATGTAGTATGTGGAAAATTACTACAAATCATTTATCAGATTATAATCTATGAGCTGTCATGGTATAAAAGCATAAATTTCTGCTAATCCATAACGATAACCAGAAAAGAAATAGTTTATCGATGTCTCTGTGGTCTTATCTATAGAGAGGTTCTCCACTCCACAAGACTTGTCTGTTTATTTAAATAAGACTTTGTCTAAAGGGAAGAGGGCAATGGATTAGGATACAAATAACATGATGAGGAATAGTTCAAAAAATGAGTTGTTTTCTTCCTGTTCCATGCAACTTTTGCAATTACAATGTGTCCTCTTTACTATGCTGACTCATTAGGAAGCAATGGTTCTATATTGACAAGTCGTCAATTATAAAGCTAGACTTGTAGGTAAAAACCACCTTGTTTGAGGTGATTGGGTTTCCAAAGCTAATTGTATGGTGTTTGCTCATCTCAGGTGAGCATCAGTGAGAAACAGTGTCTAAAATACAATGTACAAAATAAATCAGCCCACAACTTCTCTGTATTCTGCAGCGTTAACAGAGAAACTATCAATGATGATGTCAAAAACTTAAGCTTAAAAGTAAATTAGACATGAACTCATAAATCTATAACACATTATGCCCATCATTTGGGGAATGTCCTCAAAACACTTTAGTGATTTGTCACAGGATTCTATCCTGCCAGTGCAGAGCAAAAGTCATAGTGGAACAGACTTAGAATCCCTCTGAAAACTATACAAGACATAAAGTTACTTAAAGGCACTATCCAACCGCTACAGAGAGACACAATGGAAAGGATTTACTAATGAAAGACCTCAGCTCAGATCTTAGTCAAAGGACTGCCACCTTAGCTATTATACAGGGTATATTCAAGAGCAGTGAGCCTCAGATCTCTTCACCTATTAACAAGAAATGTGACTGACTAGTGATCAGAAAATCCCCATGTGGGGCCATATGTGAATATTAGGTAGAGATGTGACCGGAGTAAAGAGAACTGAACGTAAATATGTCAAGCAAGGAGGGTTCCATTGTTTAATCCTGTCTTTAGCAGTCTTTTTCTTATTTAAGTTTTAGATTTAAGTTCTGAATAGAGTCTCCTCAAGGTTTAAAAGTAAAACAGTTTTGAACAGATGAGACTGATTTAAACTATTCAGCTAAAAATACTGTAAAATTCTTCAGTGTAGGGTTGCGTGGGTCCCATGTTTACTCTGCCACAGGGCAATGTTGCAATAGGCGGGATGTGGGAGATGACTGCACTTACCCCATCGACCAGTGGTTGTATGGGAGGTCAAGGTACACTGCTCTGGGGGGAATGGAATGTAGTCTGAGGCACAGGACCACTGGTTCTGCCTGAGGGATTAGGGAGGTTCCTTGGGCCTGCAACAAGGCAGGGGCTGTCTGGTTCTTATGCTCTTAGGCATCCAGGTGCCCCTGAATGCCACAGAAGAGCTGAGAATGGAGTTGGGGCCCATGGAACTGGATCTAGTCCGGGGCTGAAGGGGAAAGAAGGGGGCCTCTAGCTGATCCTTTGAGGAGAGGCTTTGGCTTGGTGATGGGGAGCTTGGTTTGGCTTGGTTGTGGTAGTTGCTGTGGCTGGGAGAGCAGGGAGGCCTTCTGCAGGAGATTAGATGCTGGCTCTGTAGTCTAAGGCCTTCTCTGTGGCTCACCATGGTGAATCCCAATAAAAAGAGGCAGTCCATGGTTTTACGATATTTATTGGCATGGTGGAAAGTGAATGATTAAAACTGTACCCCACTTCTTAGGGTGGACTTGCGATTAAGTACCTTTTGAAGGGTGAAATATCTAGGAAGGAAAGGTTATTGGCTAAGCCTCCGGGCCTTTGGTACCTCATTGAAATGGAGATCTGTCTTGAGTCTATGAGACCACAGCCCATGTCCTCTACCTGTGGAGGGACTTGAGGTATTACCCTTATGTGACTGATGGCCATGAATCTATGGAGGGCTGTGGGCTAGTGATCTGCCTAGTTTCCCAAGAGTCAGGCGAAATGCCTACTGTCTCTTCAGTGTCACCGGGATTTCTAGCCTTAGTTCAACCAGGAACCAGGCTGTCTTTCATGGTACCACAAAGTTCTTACTTCTTGTTTTCATATGACTCTATGAAAGTTGCCCGAAGTACCTCAACCACTGAAAGGTTCTGTAAGCTAAAACTGTAAAGAAATATTAAGGCAAAAATATTAAAGGCCAGCCAATCAGTGACTATAAAGTATAACTATGCCCTGTTCCATTCAACATACCAGAAAAGTCAGCCAGCTGGCTTCCCTTCAATGGAAGGGGAATGGTAGAGCAGCATGGATTTAGAATATTTACAATAGGCTTCTTGATTTACAGGATTACTAAAGCATGTGTCCTTCTTGCTGGGCACAGCAGTAGCAGCTCATTCTGGACTTCAATGTACATGTTAAGAAGCCTCTCACACCCCATCAAAAAACTTCCTTTTGTCTGTTTTCCGTGGGCATTGGTAAGTTTTACTTAATTTTGCTTATTTTTTGGTTTTTCTGACATAGGGTCTCTATAGCCCAGGATGGCCTAGAATTCAAAGTTATCCTACTGACTAAGACTGGGTCTTGGCATACACTACCACATTTGATTCTTAATTTTAATATTTGCAAAGGAACTATCTTCATTAGGAACAATCAGGTTTTGCAAAAGTGGCATTTCACATATTACTAAGAAAATTACTTATACAATAAATAATAAAGAGCTCATTTACCACACCCTGACAAAATGTTCCCAAATACAGCTAAGGGCATTTGTAACTCCTAAAGATATGAAGTATTGATGAAAGAAACTGAAGCTTGTCTGCCCCCCCCACACCCCCATAATTTCAACACTCAGAAGACTGAGGCTGAACAGTTATGGCTGGTTTGGGCTACCTAGGAGTGGTAATGGCGGTAGTGTGGAGAGGAGACATAGGAAAAACAAGCCAGGTACAGTAAGTCACACCTGTAATCACAGAACACAGGAAGAAGCTAAGGCAAGAGGATTCTGAGTTCAAGCCAACAGAGGCTAGATAGCTATGTAGTTAGATCCTATCTCAAACAAACCAATTACCAAAACAAGTAAGTGCAACTGCCTTTGAATGATCTTATTCAGTCTCATTGCTGTGGTCATATTCAGATACAAAGTGCTACCTTACCCTCACTTAATAGTTACAAGAAATATTTGTTAACTAAAACAAATATACAATGAGTTCACTGTTGTGCCCATTTTAGTCATATGACATAACACATAATGTGCCATAAATCTAGAGAAAGCAACCTGGGGCCACTCTTAGATAAGGCAAGATAAGCTGGGTTTGGGCCCATACTTATCTCTCTTCTCAGTACCTTTCCCCCTTACCTTAGCCATCAGTTTCCTACTTAGGCAGTTACTTACAACTGAGGACCTTACAGTATAGTGCAATTCAGGGACATCTGTATTTAAAGGGGCTTCCCCATAATAAATCAATGGGACAGTCTTTTAAATGAAGAGAGTTAGTGAAACTGGGATATCACATGCAAAAGAAGATGGACCATCAGATTACACTATATATAAATATTAATTCATAATAAATTTTAAAATGGACTTAAACACTTATGAACTACTGAACTCTAGAAAAAGAAAATAGGTAAATATTTTGACAGTGGATTTGTTAATGATTTCTTGGACATGATATGAACATATACTAACAACAAAGTATATAAACTAAAAAATACTCAGATGTAATACTGTGAAAGCAGAAAGGGGTCCATGACAAGAATAAATCCCATGATTTTGTGTGCCAACTAAAACTCTTAATTAAACTTTTGGGGAGAAAAAGTAAAAACTGGAGCTGAAGAGATGGTTCAGCGCTTGAGAACACTTGCTTCTCTTGCACAGGACTAAGGTTTAGTATCCAGCGCACACAAGGCAACTTGGAACCATCTGTAACTCCAGTTTCAGGATATGCAACATTTTCTGGCCTCTACATGCATGCTGTAAACATACAAACATGCAGTCAAAGATTCGTATGTAGAATTAATAACTATAAGCACTCAAATGCTGCCGCCAGTGGCAGCAGCACACAATCACAATCCTCACCGCCCGCCAAAATGCTCTAGATTCGCGAATGAAACACACACACACACACACACACACACACACACACACACACACACACACACACTCAGAACCTTCTATTTAATACACTTTAAACATCGAAATGTCTGGACCCATCCAAACATCCCCGCCACTAAAACAGTCTCCCCTCCCATATGCTTTAATTATTTCTTACTAAAGCCTATATTCAATACTGGCAGCCATAGACCCAAGCCTGCAGCCCTCATGTGCCATGATCTCCAACTCTTACATGTTGTCAGTGTCTCTGTGTCTTTGTCTCCCTGCCCTACATTTCTCAGGCCAGGACCTTCTCTTTCCCTGGCAATGGTGATTCCCAAGTCCCGCCTCTGTCTCCCTGCCTAGCCATTGGCCACCAGCAACTTTATTACCCATCAGAGCCTACTGGGGGTAAGGACCCTCAGGCAGACATGTGGTTCCCATGTGCTTTTGGGAGCCAAATGAACACAAATAGCATTACAACCAATCCACATTTAAGTTAAAACTCCATCAAATCACACAGCAGTGAAAAGGCAACTTACAAAATGGAAGAAACTAAGTGAAATTATATTCAATAAGAGATAAAGATATCGGCTACTTAAAACTAATTTTATCATCACTGAAAAAGTAATCCAACAGGTTTGATGTATGGATGGCCAATAAGCACAGGAAAATATGCTCTCAGTCACCAATCATACAAAACCCCCAGGAGAGGCCTCCTCACACCCAAATGGATGGGTACTGGGGTTCAGGGTGTTGGGCATAATCTAAGTATTGAATCCAGTGTCATGTGTGCCCTAAGCAAGTGCTCTACCACTTAACTCTTTCCTCAGCCCTTTTTTCCCTTGAGTCAGACTCTATGTAACCCAAATAGCCAGAATTCCTGATCCTCTTACTTTCATCTCCCAAGAGAGGAAATAGGTGAGAGGCTATAATGATGCTCCTACTGTGGGAAAAAACATGGCAGAAATCCAAAGCATTACTACAGCACTACATTATCTATGTCCACTTCTGAGTATAGACCCAAACTCAAAGTAGATGTGGCCCTTGGTGAAAATGGGTTGAGTTGCTTCCAGGGGTCTCTGGTCTGGCAGGAAATGGGCAGAGTGTTAACAGCTCTTACAAGGAAAGCGGGGAGGTTTGGGAGGACAATACAGGAGAGCTATCCAGGGTCCTGGGTCTCCTCTGCTACTGTGGCAGTGCCAGTGCCAGTGCCAGGGTGGCATTAGCAACAGTAGGCTTTGCTGATGGCAGGAGGCTGCGCCAAGGTCCAGATGAAAGCTTCTGATGACAGCTTCTGGAGAGAAAGCTCTTTCCCAAAAGTTACAGCTCAGTAAAACAGACACTCTCAGATTACTCTAGGTAACACAGCTTCTGTACTTTATTAAATGTGAATAGGAAATATACTTTTGGAGGAGTAGAGTGGGATCCAAGGGAAGATGCTTCCCACTGGATCAGTTTGAGAAGCTAGTGATGCTCTATTTGCATGGGGAAGGATTCCAGGTGTTTTTCCTACATGACTAATAGTCCTGGTCTTCTCAGTGTGGTGTCCTGGTTACATGTTCTAGAGCAGGCAATGGCCTCATTCCTACTGTTATCAATTCTGAGATTCATGGTGTTTGAGATCACTAAACCTTCTGAGTTCTTCTGTCTGATGTCATGGTCCACTTGCTCACAATGAAACATTTATCTGTACACCTGTATTCCCAACAGCAGCATTCATAGTAGCTAACAGGTGAAAGCAATCCCAAATATACATTGACATAAGATCAAAAAACAAAACATGCCACATACACATATGAAATATTATTTAGACAGGAAATTTAGGATGTGCAACAGCATGGTCATGAAAACAAGATGCTAAGAAAAGCAGTCATTTGTAAAGGTAAACTGCTCTACCATCCCTCTCAGACAAGATACTTCAAGTATTTAGGAGATACTGAAAATAGGAGAGTGTGTTTTGGGAATGGGGTAATGACAGGAGCATCTTAGGTCAAGATGAAAGGGATTTACTGACAAATGGTGGTAATGTCTGTTGCACACTGTATTAATGTTACTGAACAACCCATGTAAAAATGGTTGGGACCAAAGAGATGGCTGAGCAGCCAAGGGCACTGGCTTCTCTCTCAGAGGACTATGGTGGGCTCCACTGCCAGCACCCACATGGTAATTCACAGCTGTCTTTAACTCTAGTACCGGGAGTACCCAATGCTGTCTTCTAGCCTCTGTGGTTGCCAGGCAAGAATGTGGTGTAGAGACATACAAGCAAGCAAAAATACCTTTACACAACTAAGAAAGGATCATCAAAATGTTACATTTTTATGTTTTAAGCATTTTAGCACTTCACCACAGTTTTAAATGGTGTATTTAATGGCTTAAAGATAAAAATGTGGATCAGAGAATGGCCACTAAGAGAATACAAGAATACAGAGCACTCAGGAATGCTTAAATAAATAGAATACAAACCCAGAGGTCTAAGAGAATTTTGAGAGAGTCTGTACTGTTATGTTCTATCTTCCTTTCACATTTCCTATATCTTTAATAGGGTACAGAGTGGGGAACTATGAATTATATTTCCTAGGTGACTATCAAATCAAGAGTGTGCATGTTGACTAAGTTCTAGCAGCATATGAACCGAGGCCACAGTCAAAATGTCTGCCATTTCCTTCTTTATGTTTACCCTCCCTAGTACTGAAGATCAAATTCCTATATTCTTAAAGAAAGTTGCTTAATTTAATATCAAGAATGTATGTGTAAATGGTCAACATCTGGTGTTGAGCATTGTCTTATTTTGGTTCCCAAAAAAAACACACTTCCAGGCCTGAGGCTCCTGGAGTCCTTTAATTGAAAATAAAGAGTTGCCATATAAGCAATGGCTGGGTAGAAAGACAGAAAGACAGGGCAAGGGATTGAGAGAGGGGAGAATGAAGAGAATCACCATGATCCATATTTAGAAGGATCAGATTTAAGAGCTGCAAGAGAGACAGCAGCCTACAATATAGGTGGAAGGGAATAGGACCCTATAGGGAAAGTAGAGACTTTCGCAGAAGGTAACAGAGCAACAAAGATAAAACACAGATTTAAACATAGATCCCTCCTGGGATACCAGAGGGTAATGTATGCTAGGTGTCAGGAGGATTAGAAATGTCCAGCCATTGGGCTTACTTGAGGCGTATCAAAATTAACTGGTGTGCGTGCATGTGTGTGAGTTTGTGTGAGTGTGTGTGTGTGTGTTTGCATGTGCACGCGCACGTCTGGGCACGTGTGTGTTTCATTCAGAGAACTCTTGAGCAGTGCCATGACTAACTATGGAGCCAAAGCAGAAAAATGGATTCAATGCTACAGTCTAGTACATTGAGGTCTCAAATGAGGTTTGCATTAACCTGGATATGGGGGGTTCACAGCCCAGTCAGCCAATGCACAGTTTATTCAGTTTCAACTTCTTTTAAAGGCAAAGCAGGATAAAAATTTCCCACCATTTATAGTTCTTACCAGCTGCTGCTTCCCTACCAATAGCATATCTTGGATCGAAGTGATGCAAACCTCTTCGCAAACTGACAAACTTGTCAGCAGTCCAACTCTTCGATCTGTTAGATGTGCTGTTGTCTAATTAACCTATAAACAAAGTTACTTTCTCACGAGAGAATGATCATGAAGGCCATGTCCTCAGGTTTGCAGCTTACTTGTCAGTAAGAGTCACCAGAATCCTCTGCTTGAGGAAGTGTGCCTCCTGGGAAGTGTCACTCCTGGGAGTGAACAAACCATCCTAGCTTGCCCTCCAGCTGGCAAGCTAGGAGCAGTCGCTTCCTGTCATTTCTCTACAGTAGACTAAAATAGTGTCAAATGAAATCCGTAGAGAATGGCTAAGCAGACAGAGTGACACGTGGTCCTGAATAGCCAGAGAAATGCTGCCCTCTGTGGATTAGCTGCCTACCCTTGGGCCAGCACAGGCAAGAGAAAAGTCTCAGTATTTGCATCGGTTCTAGTCTTTTCCAATCGCTTGGCCTGTGCCCTAATGAGCTTAAGAACACTTAATAATTTTAGTATTAGTAATTTATTCCACATTTCAGCTACATAATTGAGATTGTGCCAAAAGGGAAAAAAATGAAACTAAGTACAATTCTTAGTAATCTTAGATGTAAGAATCATGGAGTTTAGAGAATTATACAACCCTTGTCCTGTAACTAAACCTTCAAGAAGACCCTCTTGGAAGGGTGGGGGAGGGAATGGGGGCTTATGGACAGGAAACCAGGAACGGGAATAACATGGAAATGTAAATAAAAAATATACTTAATAAAAAATTAAAAAAAAAAAAAACAAAGAAGTTCCTCTTAAACCTTGAGTGCGATCAAACAAGACTAAGCCAGAAAGGAACATTCTGTTCACTTTTATGCTAGACTCAAGAACAATCATATACAATACACACATTGATCACAGACATTTTTTTGTCCTCTCCTGCACACATAGAAAGCCATGGGGCCAGAAACTCAGATAATAAACTTCAGTCCAAACACAAGAAGCAAATTAAAATAACAACAACAATAAAGAAACCTGGTTTGGTGGCACACACTTATGCTGGGGAGACAGAGACTCCATATCCTCCCTAGCCAGATGGCCAAGTCGACCTGTCCTATGGATGGCACCTGAAGAGTAACACCCAAAGTTGTCCTCTGGCCTCCACACATGCAAGCTCACATATGCAGAGCCACCAGGACAAATGAGCCTGTAAAAGGTTTTTCATGAGCCAATAAGATAGCTCAATGGGTAAAGGTTCTTGTGTGGCCAAGCCTGATGCAATCAGTTCACTACCTGGGACCTACACTGAAACCAGACTCCTACCAGATGCCCGTGACCTCCTTGGTTTGAGGTTTGGTCTGTTGCTCTGCATTGTAATGCTAACTGCAGACCCCCAAGGCCTGATTGTCCCAGAGACAAAAGTCCATAAGTAGATCCAAGTGATGAGATGTGATCTTTTCCCCAAATTATTTCTGATAAGTGAATAAAGATGCCAAAAGTCAACAGCTGGGCAGAAGACACAGAGACAGGGTTTAGCATTCCAGGACTTCTGGCATCAGAGAAGAACCATGAGGGGAAAAGAATGTGAAGGGAGGAGGAAGCCTCCATGGGTCACGTAGGTTGGCTAATTGGAGTTAAGAGAAGCCCAGACATAGGAAATTTAATTTTATAGTGGGATTATTGGCTGTGAAACAGACATAATAGCAAGAGGATCCATATCTGCCCAGCTCCTTTGCTGATTAATGTAAATATAAAGCTTGTGGGTGTCTTTTATCTAGGAACTAAGTGGTCAGAGGCAGGGGAGAAACCCTGTGTAAGGATTAAACAATTTCTACAACATTCACACATACAACTCCTGCCATACACACACACACAAAAATAAAAATTGTCACTTTTAAAAGGGGGTAAAGGAACTTGTCATCACCCATGAGGATCCAAATTCTATCACTACAATCCATGGGGTAGGAGGACGACCTCACCACTCATTTGTCCTCTGGTCTCCATATACACACACTAACATGTATAGACATGTGGAAAATATGTTAATGAGTTAATTAATTAATTAATTAATTAATTAATTAAAGGTCTTTCTAATTATCTGTTCTTGGCCCCAGCTCACTCTGTCTTTGCTTTACACAGCTCAACTCCCCACATCCGCCTCCCCTTCTCTCATGCCTGTCATGCTTTCATGTGTGTTTCTCCTCCCTTAGTGTCCATGTTTAAATCTATATTCGCCTCCTTATAAACTATAGCTCTGGTGATTAGACAGATACTTCCCAGGTTAAAAGAACTTGCTGTGCGATCATGAGGCCTGCAGTCCGAATCCCAGCATCCTGCAAACACCAGTCACTACAGCTGCCAGGAATCAGACAACATCTTCTTAGGCAAAAATAATGAAATACTGTCAGTAATTTGGATGAACATACACTTATGAATATAAGGCAAAATGCAAAACTTTGTCCTTTTAAGATGTAGCGCACAAAAGAGTGAGGACTGGGGTCATGAGTCAAAGGGAAGTAAACATACTGGTTTCTTTTATACCATGTGAACCAAACAAGTACTGTTATCTCTACAAATCTGTTCCTTTCTCATAAGCCAAATTTAAACAATGCTTTGGAAAACTATCCACCTGGACCTGGATCATCCTGCTCTGTTGTCTCCATCTTGATTTTCCTCACCTCTCTTTCTCCTCCCTCCTTCCTAGACTTTTCCCTACCTACCCTTCCTTCTCATCCAATGATAGGGTGTGCCTTATCCCGGACTCGCCTTGCTCCATAATGGCATCACCTTACACAGAGCAGTGCCACAGGTTTCAGCAGAATACAGGAGAGGGATGGACTGGGGAAATAGGATATAGTTAGGGATTAGGAGAAAGGCCAATAGGAAGGGAATGATTGAAGGCACAGGAGACACTGGTAGGAATGAGAAAAGGCATTTAGGCATCACCCTTTATCCATGACTTTGTATTTTATTGCCTTAGTTATTCATGGCCAAGTACCTGCAGCCCCCACACTTCCAGAAATAAATAATGCATAGGTTTTTTTCAGTAAGTCTTATTAAAGCATCTTGTTCCATTCTGTTTTTGTTAATGCCTTAGGGCTTACTTTTATTATGATTTTTAACTACGTGTAGGTATGTGTGTCTGCATGTCTCTGGTTTCCACATTCCCTAGAGTATGAGACAGTCCTGAGTTGCATGAAGTAGGTGCCCAGTACCAAACTCAGGGGCTCCTTGAGAGCAGCAAATTCTTTTAACTGCTGAGCAGTCTCCAGCCCCTTCAGCTGCACCTAATTAACAACTCAATGCTGTCCTAGGGGTGCATAGGAAAAGCCCTAACACACAGTTTCAGACATCCAAGGGATGTGTTCTGCAATGGAAGAGGTAGCAACTGTAATCATGACTGCCAGACCAATTTTAGTTGTCTGTCAGAATGGGGGCCACCATTCCTAGCTTTGCTGCATTTAGAATCTGAACAGTATGAAGCTTTTGAGTCCAAAGAAAAGAAGAGGAAGGCTGTTGGGAAAGAATCTCCCCCCTCCCCCCCATACCATCTCTGTATTTAAACTTATAGGAAACCTACATGGTCAGTAACACAGATGACAAGACTGCAAGACTCACAGTCATTATACACCGTACATCTCATCAAATGCTATCTTGCGCGTGGTATTTCTTAGGCCCAACATAATTCCACGTGAGCCTCAGTCTGAGAAGACGTGCTAATTTGCCCTATTCAATTTTTTCACAGGCCATGACACCAACCTTGGAATATAGTTGGATAGCAAAGTTATGCAAAGAGTGCCTGAGTGCTACAAGAGCTGGGCTATGTCGGTGCCAGCACCGACACGGTACCGAGAATCGGGCGAAAGCCTGTGGGATGAAAGAACACACATACACAGGTTATTCCTGTCAAGCCAGAAGAGGAAGAGAGCCTCTGGTTTCTTTATTGACCAAACTATATATCCAAAGAACACCCCTTGCAGGTATCTGTCAAGCACAGTGGGGAACCCTGGCTGAGACTTCGGTAACAAAGGACCGACTATGTGGCCTGAATAAATTAGGGAAATAACCAGGAAGGTCAGCCTAATTCTGATTCAGGTGAGAAGTACCTGGCCAGACTGTTCCCAGTTGGGGACAAAAGGCTTCCACATGCAAGGGCAGGGCTCAGCAGGGGTCAAACCTTGCTGGAGACCCAGAAGGGTCTTGTTCAGGCTGACAACATTCTGTGAATGTAAACTTCCTGTGCCATAAATTACAGGGAGGGGCTTTTGATCCTACAATCTAAGACTAAGGCCACACAGTGACAAAGCAACCAGGCCCAAATCCAATATGGCTCCCACAGGGCTACACAGAGAGTGTGCTCCTCTGACTTTGCATGGCACATGCTTGTCTGACAGTCCATGGAGCATATACTTCTGGCCTATCCTTGGAGCATGCTCATCTCACTAACCATTGAGCATGCTCGTCTGACTGACCATGGAGCATGCTCATCTGACTAACCATTGAGCATGCTCATCTGACTAACCATTGACTATGCATGGAATGTGCTCTTGAGAACTTGCATCTATCTGCACACAGAGAACAGATGTGCTTTCATTTTCCTAAGCAAAATAACAGGAAGTATCATCATTCTTGAGGTCACAGTATTCATAACAGGAATGTGTGGAGAGTCACGTGAGATCTATTGGGAAGCAGGGTGTCTGGTTCAGTCCCTATCTTGAGGGGGATAGAATAATCTCAGTTCTCAAATGGTGTCAGTCACCGTAAGGACCCAATCCAAGACCAAGGACCCAACACTTCTGTAGTCCCTTATAATCTGAGCTTGAAAGGGGCCTCTGCCTCTTCAGCCAGCTGGGCAGCTCACAGAAATTCTATCCTTGCAAACGGAGCTATAGGTACCAGAGAAGCAGCTCTTCCCTCTGATTAGTGGAACAGCTATGACAGAAATTGCCTTTTCCCCAAGACACAAAGTGACATATTAAAGGAGAAGCCTCTCTTTTGGTGCCATGGAGTCATTTAAAAATAAATGTAGAAACTCCAAAGAATGTCTGTTTAAGCACAGCTGTAATTCAGGGACACAAGACCATTCACTTCAGCCATCTCTCTGCTGGATTCACTTCTTGATCCTCAGATTATGTAGGAATCAAATCCAGTACTATCTTTACTTTCAAAGTCAGTTTTCCTGTTTTGCTGGTGACTACATGGTATGTTAGAGCCTTGTACTTATGCTTCAGTTTCCAAACCTAATTGTGATCATGGGCCGGTAAGGTCGAGGACCAGGTCATGAAAGCCCTCATAAGCTTACCCACCTGGGTAAGCTTGCAGGAATATTGCCACATGAATGAGAGACTGATGAAAACTGGAATACAGTAGCGGGTGGGTTGCTAAGCAGCCTGGTAAAGAGGATTACAAATTAGGTCTCATTAGTAGAAAAGGTGGGGTGGACAGTGAGAAAGACCACTGTTCTGGGCCAGCAAAACTGGGTCCTAGTCCCAGGACGGCTTGCTTGGCTTTACTCACTCAACAAATAAACTCCTCGAATTTCTAGGCATTTGACAGGCTCAGAATAAGACAACATTTCTTCTCCCAAAACATACTGAAGGTGTCTAATTGGATCACAAGAGAGATATGGGAAGACATTCCACCTTGGTAAGTAAACGTGGGGTATGTGCTGAGCAAGAGGCTTCTAAATCAAGTTGTTGTCCAGGAAAGCATTCTGAAGACTATTGCTTCATGCCTTGAGGGATACAAAGGGTCATTTGTAGACTGGTGGAAAAATTTACCCACCACAGGGAACGGGACTAGTGTTTGAGTTATTCTGCATCATGAAATGTAGGAGGTGGCATTTGACAGCTGGTAACATAGCCAGAGGTGAATCTAACCTAAGTTACGTTGCAAACTAAAAATGCCATTGAGTCAGTACAATTTGCAGTTGAAGGTAGAAGTCTAGAGACAAGACAAAACTGGGTTTAAAGATAAGCTTTGACACACACCAGTCACGTGACAGTAATCACTTAAAAAACAAACAAACAAACAAAAAAACCAAACACTCTTCAAGTTTAGTTTCCTTAGCACAGTGTTCTCCTGATTTGGTTATCTATTGATGTCCAGCAACTCCTCTTAAATGAAATGCCTTAAGACAACACATATTTAGTAATTCTCAGGGTCATTATGAATTAAGAATGTGTTATGGCTTAAATGAGGCCCTTGCTTCAAGGGTCTATCACATGGCTGCAACCGAAGTCAACCATGGTTGTGGTGCTATCTCAAGACTCCAGAAGCTCATTTATAGGTCTCTTGGCAGAGTTTGGTTCTTGGTGGCTGGTGACCAGAGGCTCTCTGGAGTTCTTTACTATGTGTTGCCCTCCTAAGGCAGTATATAGCTTCCTCAGAACCAGTGGAGATATGGTGTTGACTGGCAAGACAGAAAGGCCATTGAAGTGAATTCTGATCACTATGGCCCCATTCTGTTGGTCAGAATTCACAAGCTAGCCTACCCTTCTCAGGTTGGCAGGGGTGGGTTGTTGGAGAGTAGGAGTGCATGGGAGGATGGGCATTTATACAAGAAAGAGAACACTAGGAAATCAAGCTGTGGGGATTCCATCTTTGATTTTGGTTTGCCTCTAATTTGTAGGCTAGACCTCCAGTCAATGTTAGAGCTATTGTTATGCTGAATGGAGGGATGCTGAGCCAGAGGAGAAATGTTGAGCCAGAGGCAGAATGTAAGGTGGGTGGAAGAGTAAATAAGGTTAAATAAATAAGAGTAAATAAGAGTAAATAATTTGGACAAGTCAAATCGCCTCCTGCCTCTGAGACACCATTTTGTCCTCTGCAAAATGTAAATACTTGGTCACAGGGGGACAAATGAGGAAAAAAAAAGCGCAAGCTTCAGTTTGTTTTCTGAGGGAGAAAACAGCTCTCTCCACCTCGCAGGGACAAACTGCTCTGGGCCTTTTCTGTTGTGTTGATTCGGAGTCTGTCAGTCTGGTATCTTCAAGGATTTTAGTATTTGGCCCCTTGGAGCCAAATAATAAAAAAATATATTAAATAATATATAAATAATTAAGAATTACATGGCTGGGAAAAACACAACGAGAAAGCTGGTTTTGGGAGTCCTTTAAAGTATGTCTAAGGCTTTTTTAAAAACTACCTGTGCTTCTAAGGAGCCCGTGGGGGGGTGGGCCTAGCTGAGAGAAAACTGGCTGTATGTGGGAAATTTCATGCTCCTGATAATAAAATGGTAATAAAATCTCATCCGGCTCCCGAGGCTTAGAGCAGAGGGGATGTTTATGGTGGAGGGGGTTCCCCAATACAGGTGCAGCTGCTTTCCAGGTTGTGAGGTTTCCAGCCCTACAGGGCAGCTGGGGATATGGACTTTGTGGCCTCCTGCTAGGGCAGTTTCTTTACTTTGGGAGAAAACACTCAGTTGTCCCGCCCTGGCGCCAGGCAGCTTCACTCCAGGCTCCAATTGAATGGTGTCACACAAAGTGGGAGTCACAGTCTGCGCTGGGGTGGTTTGCCCCAGGGAAGGTAAACAGCTGGGGAGGACATTTCAGAGGGTGTCAGTGTCCTCCCAAAGTTTAGCCAGTGATTAGGGATAGAACTTGGGAGTCAGCCTTTCACAAAGGCATGCTTCTCAGCAGGAAAAGTGGGTGGGGCGGAGCAGTCCCCTGATAGAGACAAAGCTTCTTTGAATCTTTATCGGAAGGCCTGGCCTCTTTCGAGAGGGGTACCTGGGACCCAGGGCAGGGAGAAAACTCCAGTGTGTAATCTCATTACCCTCCCTCGCTCTGCCAACCTAGAGCGCACAGTCGCTTACAGCCTACAGCTGTCCGCGCACCGAGTGTCCCTCCAGCCCAGGAGGTCACCTCCTGCAGCGTCATTACCCATACTGGAGAGTCGTGGGTAGCCCAGGAGTAGTTGGGACAGTCCAGACCAGATCCGGCCAACAGTCTCACCTTCCCAGGCTGGCTGCTCCACCAAACTACAGCAGTCTTAAGAAACCTAATGAGAACCAGTTGTAGTGGCCACTCGCATACTTTCTCAGAGTCGCTGATTGGTCAGTGGCCGAG